>NC_064670.1:6387000-6726000 GCF_943734685.1 Anopheles coluzzii | reverse complement strand
ACAAAGCTGAGGTATAAGTTTCCCCCCCTCAAAGCACGCCGCATTCATCCACACTTACCACCTGCGATCGCTTCCTTTACCGTTCGGCGGACCGCACTTAACCATGCGTTCGAACAGATCGAGTACATGTCCGCACCGGTCATGTCCTGTTTGAGGCTTTCCGCGATCTTGCGCAGCGTAAGCGTCTCCGCCAGCCGGAACCGTCCCGTCACGGCCCGCAGCACACTTTCCTTGTCCTCCACCGTACAGCTCGGGCCCACGTACAGCAGCTTGTCGAACCGCCCCGGTCGCAACAGTGCCGGATCGATCAGGTCGGGCCGATTGGTGGCGGCCAGTATGAATATCTGCTGTCCCGGATCCTTCGATATGCCGTCCATCTCGCTCAGCATCTGCGACACAACGCGATCCATAACGCCGCCCGAGTCGCCGCTCACGCCCCGATTCGGTGCCAGCGAGTCCAGCTCGTCCAGAAACAGCACGCAGGGCGAAGCGGTCCGGGCCCGGGCAAACACTTCCCGCACGTTCTGCTCGCTCTGGCCGACGTACATGTTCAGCAGCTCGGGCCCTTGCACGGACAGGAAGCTTAGGTTGCACTCGGTCGCGACGGCTTTCGCGATCAGCGTCTTGCCCGTGCCCGGTGGCCCGTACAGCAGGATGCCCGACCGGCGCATGTTCTTCCCCATCAGGTGTTTGTGGCGCAGCGGCAGCCCGATCGAGTTTTGTATCTCCGACTTTAGCTTGGCCAGTCCGCCAATCTCCGACCACAGCACCTTCGGCACCTTCGGCGCACCGAGACTGTCCGAAAAGGTGGACTGCATGTGGTCGAGCGATGCGAGAAAGTGGTTCAACCCTACCCGGCCGGTGTCTTGCGAACGGCGCCACGCTTCCAGTGCATTGCCGTACAGCAGCTCCAGGTCGGCCAGCGTGAAGCCTTGGCTTTGCTCGGCAATCTTCTGCAGCTGGGCGACCGGAAGCCGATACCGATGGCCAAGGGAGATCCAGCGCAGCAGCTCCAACCGTTCGGCCGTGGTAGGTGCATGCAGCTGTATCACCTCGAGAAAGAGGGAGGTCAGTTTGGGTGTGTTGGATTCCTTCTGGTTTGCCACGGCCACCACCACGACCGGGTGGGAGTACTGGCGCCCGAAGAGCGTCATCAGTTCCGCCTGGAACGAACCCGTAATGCGCTGATCCTCGTGGCCTTCGTTGTCCACACCGAACACTTCGAAGTTCTCCAGACAGATGATCAACGGTTCGCACACCTTCGCCTTGTTGAAGGCGGTGCTAAGCTTCGTCTCCGTTTGCGAGCTAATGGAGGTCATGATTTCGCTACAATCGGCATAGTAGATCGGTATGCCGAGCGCGCTGGCCACGGACCGGAGTACGGCCATCTTGCCGATACCACGCTCACCGCGCAGCATAAACACCGGATAGATGCCGTTCCGCACCAGGCCATTGTTTTCCATCTTCAGGTACGCCTGCAGCGAAGCGCGCAGCGAGTGGAAGTATTTACGCAACCCAAACGGACAGCTTGGTCGCATGTAGGGTCCGTCGAACCGTTCCGGCAGCAGGAAATTGTTGTACGTCGTCGTTTGCTGCAGCGTGGTAAGGCTTTTCTGCGCAATTCCGCTCATCTCGAAGGCACCCGCCGTCGAGTCCAGGTTCAGGCACTTGAACCACAGCGACCGCATGTGCACTAGGACGGCAAAGTGCTTCGTGTAGAAGGTGTTGCCCAGAAAGCGCTCCGTCAGGGGCACCTGGTAGGTGTGGTTGCGGTAGAGTAGCCGCGGCGTTTCAAAGTACCGGCCGAGGATAAAATCCACCATGTCGGAGCTAAGATCGTACGGCGTTTGGTAGAGGAAGATGTTCGCTTTCGCCACGATGGCGGGCAAATGTTGGCCCTCGGTGATGCGCTGCAGCCGGGCCCAGTACCGTTCACCGGTGTGGCGCGTGTACCGTTCGTTCAGGTTCTCGACCAGATTCTCCTTGACCCAGAGTGCGTTGAGCGGGACGTCCGCATGCGGTGCTACCTGGCAGAGCAGCGACACGTCCTGCTTGTTGAGGATGATCGAGACAAGGCTTTTGTCGTGCGGCGTTGGTTCCACCTGCTCCGAGCATTTTGCCACCTTCAGCACGAGATTGATCCAATTGATTTCCCGCTCGACTACGTACTCCCGGAAGACGGTGGGCGATACGAAGAGGGTGTGTTCCGAGGCGACCAACTGGTCGGACTGAAGCTGCTCGAACAGCACGTTCGGTATGGGCTGAAGGTAAAAGTCCAGCAGGCGCAGTTTCAGGTCGGAGCGAAGCTTTTTCAGCCCCTGCAGCAGCACAAACACCGGGAAGTAGTAGGCCGGATAACGGGGGTACCGTAATCGGGCGATGTACAGCAGCAAGCGCCATCGTTTACCAAGGGTTTCGGCCATTTTTCAAGAGCTCAATTATGCCACCGGAACGTAGTTTGGGTTTCACTTCAGTCGGATACTAGAGCTAGGCTAGGAAACTATCATCGTTGCCGGAAAACTATTGCAATTTTTCGCACGCAAACGATTCCATAAACGGAATAAAAACAATGCACGGGGCACAGCTGATAGCTGTCATTTGAGCTGTCAACACGTGGATTTTGTTTTGAATTTTTGAGCATGCTTTGACCGTTTCAATATGCAAGGCGAAGCAGATTTTATGCATTTGTTCGTTATTTTATTACAAAACCCACATTAAACCGTTCCCATTTTGACAAATAAATAAAGCACCTGAGAAAAATGCCCTTGGCAGCAAATAATAAAAATGGAAGAGAGTAATATTCGATCAACAATCAACAAGTTACAACGCCACACCTAATCAACGCCACACCTAATCAACGCGCTTCGGCCCTTCCCCAACCTTGGTGTGAATGATGTAACGCAACAGATTCGGTTCCTCCGGTGCGAACGAGTCCAGCACAGTCGATGGAATGGCTGCCATCGCCGGTTCATCGTTCGGAATGCCTTTGTAATACTCTTCCGCCGAGGTGCCGGTGAAGGGGAAAACACGCCGTACAATAGCCGACACTTCCGCCACATCCTTTTCCAGCAGAAACAGGCACGCATTCGGACCGGCATCGAAGCTGTAAGCCACCTTTACCGGTGCGAGATTCGGTTCGGCGAGATTGTTGATCTGATCCACCATACGGATGATGGAGCGTGACACATCGTTCAGGTAGAAGCACGGCGGATACGTGTCGAGACAGATCGCGTGGAACTGATTGCTGTCCTTCATGGCGATGCGGCCGAATGTGTCAAAGTCTTTCTCAGCGATAGCCTTTAAAAATGAAGAACAAGTGAGTTATTCGCTTCATTCACGCCGCAAACCTTGCCACCCTACCTTTTGCACCAACTTTACGCGCTCTGGGACGCACACGGAAGCACGATGCTTCAGCAAGTCCGAGGTTTTGACGCTGGTCGCCATACCGTGCGTGGAAGCGGTAGCTTTCTTGCGATCACTAACCACCAGTATCAGTACATGCATATCCGGCCAGGCCGAGGCCGGTGCCAGCTGGATTGCCAGCGAGTCGGAACCGTCGGCGCGTTCCCCGCGCGCCCACTGTACGTACCCCGAATGAAGGCTGCGACAGGCGGAACCACTTCCCATGCGTGCTATTCCACTCAACTCTTCGCTCTCGACGCCGTACAGTGTGGCCAGCGTGTACACTGCAAGGGGAAAAGGAACCATTTGCATGAAGAAAGCAAGAGAAAACAACGACGAAAGAGACTCGCAACTGACCGAAACAAGCATACCCGGCCGCACTTGACGCTAGCCCTGCCGCTGTCGGGAAGTTGTTCTCCGACTCGACGTGCACGTTCCACTCCAGCATCTCCGGCTTCGAACACTTTCCGGACGCTTTGGCGATCCGTTTCACTACAACAACAAAAGTATGTTGTTAACAAGGTCACACAAAAAAGGTAAAGGCCCCTTACCCTCCTGAAGGCATCGTTGAATGCGTGGATTTTCAAACGACTCCTCAACACCATTCAGGCGCAGCACATTCTTGCTGATCTCGGGCCCGGCAGTGATCGTTGTTTTCGTGCGTAGCTAGAACATAAACAACAAAACCAATAAGCATGGATATGGTAAGCGCTAGGACTGCTCCATGCATTATTCAGCATCCCAGTACGCCTCTCTTACGTGGTCCGTCGAAAGGGTGACGCTGATGGAATCGTTTATCGGCAAAATCAGGTCATCGTCACGCTTTCCCCCTAGAAATGTGTACAGGAGAAAAAAGATGAGCTGCTCCGTCCGGACCGTCCGACCGAGATCGGGTCAAATCGGCTATACGTACAGTATTTTATGATGGCAATGTTGACCGGTGCGATGCACGTGACCGAGGTGGACATGATGAACCCAATGCAGCACGTTAAAAACTCAAAAAACTAAGAAATAACACAGAAATCCCCTACACTGCGAGCGAGCAAGCTTGCACTCCGGTTTGTATTTGTGGTCCGGAACTGAGCGTTTAGCGTAGTAGGTTCAGTTCGTAGAACAGCTGTCACGGAGATAAACAAACGGGTGACGTTTCCGAGAAAAGAGAGCACGTTTGCTGTTCCACATTCTCTCGCTCTCCCGCGGTGATTTTAAATGCGCGCTAAAAGTGTGTTTATTTGTCGTCTTTTGCCACGTGGTTTGGTATTGCAGAAATCGTTTCTAAATGTTTTCTTTCGTTTTAGCTGTTTAGTGTAGTATTTTTGCATTTTTAAGGAACTGGAATCCATTAGTGTGCCATATTCGATTGGCATTAATCATAATTAGACATATGAAGGACGGACGTTTTTTTTTTCTCCTGCCAATAACATCAACAAAAAACCAAATCCACTAATTACGTACGCTGACTAGCGAACCCGAGAACCTTTTTTTTCGGATGCAATTAGGAACACTAACCTTTCCGCTAGTGAACTCTGCTTGTACACATATATAAAAAGCTTTATTTTTAAGACAATTATTCTAACTATTCGTGGCCCACAGCTTGCCTTGCTCAGCTAGCTACCAAACGCGTGTGTCCGTTGCTCTTGCAATACTATGTGACTTCTGCTAGGTAAGTATCTTCGCCCTTCGAATTTCTCTCCCTCAGTTTTTGCTTCCCTTAGGTGCGAAACACACATTTACTAAGACATCAATATAACTTATGTACAATCACAGCTCCAATAATTGGGAGGGGATGGCTCTGGCTTGAAGGACTTTATCAGACGCGTGCAGTTTCCTTTTTTTGCTTTGAGATACCAGACGAGATGAGGTGAGACGAACGCTGAACAATTCGCTTCTTTTTCTTCTTCTTCTTCTAGTGAATAAATAACCGATGGCGATGAGATGATGCAAACACTATCAATAATAAATACTATCGTGGATGTAAGTGTTCCCCTAGGGTGTCATACAGTGCAGGTTTTGCGCTTGTAACTGCTAAACTTGGAACGAGAGAAATATGCCCGGAATTCCCCCCGGGAAGATTGAACCCATCTCGCCGAGTTACGTCTGTATCCCATAGTAAACGTACTCTTTGCACCAGGTCATCGTGTGATCCTCATTGTTGCAGCACATCGGGAACACTAGCGACGACTTGGTCACCTTCGAACAGCGCTGGCAAAGCTCGTTTATGTCCTCCTGTTGGTGATTACGGAAAAAGTGGAAACAAAGACATTAATCAGCTGCATCTTTGCTGGAAGTGGTGCGCAGGGACAACTTACGTCTTCGTAACACTGCTGCACACGTTTGTAATCCGCGTCGTAGAAATCTTCATAATCTGCCGATCTCCGGCGATGCTGATGGTCGGCATTGTGATGGTGAGGCTTCCTGCTCTCGGCTGCTGTCCTGCTGCGAAGCAGATGATCTATAAGACGCAGTTGTTTGCTGTGCCGCACGCTCGACGGTCTTGCCGAGGCGTGTGAAATAAGGCTAACCAGGCACACCAGCACCAACACTACCCGGAGGGAAATCACCATCTATAAGGGAGAGAGATAGAAAAAAGGAAACGATCAGTCTTTGTACGGCATGGGATGAAGAAAGATGCAAATCATCCAACGATGCGGATGATCAGTCCGAAGGTTGTGGGAACCAAAGTCCAGTGTCACGCACACACCAATCGCACCGGGCATGTCAAACTCGGGGGTCACTTTGTGAGTAAACAAAACAACGCCATGGTTGGTTACTTTTGTTGCTTTCGTGCAACAAACCATTTTGATAAGCTGGTTTTGTTCCTAGTGCTGCTGGCAATCTACTGGTGAGTTCTGAATCATCTGTTCGGGATGGGTGGGAGTCTTTGACCCTGGCACTATGCACAAAATGCCACCCACCGAGGCCGGCGGCCAGTTCGAAATCCCACCCTCGCACTGACATTTGCACGTCTTTCAACGTGCAGCATGGCGAGATGGTGATTGCAACACTCCCACATCCGCGTCGGTTGATAAGGGGTGTGAGGATCGATGGCCGTTAAAAAACTTCCCCATCCGTCACCGGTGTGATCGACAGGGGTTCGTCACCATGCTAGATGGATCGTGCTCGGTTCGTGGTCGTAGTCGGTGGAGATTCCCAATCTTAGACCCACAACAAGATGGGGGGGGGGGGGGTCCCACTGACAGACACTCCCATAGAAGGTGGCGAAAAGTAGCGAAGAATCCGCCAGCATGACGACAGCGATCCACTGTGATCACACCGCGTGGGGCATGTTTTGCGCTGGTGACATGGCTACTAGCATCCCCCCGATGCACTACCCGTGAGAGCACCATGCAGATAAGCACCATGCGACCGACAGGCCGTGACACAGTTTTCCCCTTTTTCTTCGACACGTTGTGCTGGTAAACAACTCGATTCCCGGCAGGATCGCAGACTCAACACATGCGCGCACGCGCTGTCTCCGAGTGGGTTCGCTCGATTTGTCCAAACCTTGTACACGCCAGCATCGGAGCCACATCAGCTGAGTGATGTGGTACGGGATTTATTCATGACATCACTTCTTGCTCCTTCCGTAGGTTATCGTTCAAGCTAAACGAGCACAAATTACATCACTCTCTCTTTCTTTCTCTTTCTTTCTCTCACACTCACACACTCTCTCCGGTGATCTCGAAGACGATCCGCAGCAAGATCCCGAAAAAAGCCCCCAACCACCAACCAGTTGCTAAGGGCACCGCGGAGAGCTTGTTGTGATCTTCGTGGGATTAAATTTGGTGTACCCATGATCAAGCCCAATCTTTCAATTTGGCACCAAAGCGGTGCCGAAATCTGCTCCTGCTTTCATGACGTCTCCGGTAAGAAAGACGGCATTGGACCAGGCATTGTGTAGAACACACCAGCTGCGACACTACGTCACACACAATGCGACATTGGAGGCTTATCAACGACCGGATCCGGAACTATCATCATCTTGGGCGTGGTGTCGGGCACGCGGTCATGATAACGGGCCACGCTGACACACTGATCCAACGATCAAAACAATCAATCAGCCAAGGGCGCCATAGCCGGCCAAGTGCATCTCGGGGTGCCCCACCGCGGGCCGTTGACCGCCATTGGTTGCGTTTAGTGACACTGTCACCGGGCACGGGGTCGAGCGCCTGCCCGGAGGCCATTTCTCTAAACAACTCGGTGATACGGTGCGATGTGACACGGTAAACAACTAAACACATTCTGTGCTGCGGTCCTCACGTGATATGGTGGCGCTCGGATGCCGCCCGCGATGAGATCACTGCGCTGATAAGGAAGAAGATCAGCACTCGACGATAAACAGCCCGGCCCGGTAATCACGATCGAGCGAGGTGTGTGTGTGTGTGTGCGAATTGCAACACTATTTCATCACATTGCAATACAATTATCAATCGCGCTCGTTTTGGCTTCTGTGCAGGCCTGAGCCCTGATAAGGACACCGCACCATCAACTGGGCCCGCCTGGGCTAAATTTGAACGGCAAAACAATAATAATGACTCAGTCTGGCTGCAATTAGCGCTCAGGTGTTCAATTGCTCATACAATTGAACGCTTGTCAGGTGAGCTGGAGGCAGGATAAAAGAAATCTGAGTCTGACCGTCGTAGGTCGCACAGAGGGGTTGACTCATGTCAAACCACTCGTCGATATCATGAACCACGGGTCGATAATACACAGCGACGGTCGTTACGTCGCTGCTCGTGACCACGCTTTCGTCAGACGGATGGGGTGGCCAAACTGATGGGATGACACACCGTTCCACTTGTCTAGCTTTGATGACTAGAAGAGGTACGAGCCTCCTTACTCGTTGCATTTCTTTTTCGCGTGCGCGTAGATAAGCGAATTACGCACGCAGATTTGTTTGGTTTTTGCACGTGAACATGTTTTGTGGGATATATTTACGATCTGGGTATTTTTGTACCAAAGACAGCTTGACGTCTTGGGTCGGTATGGGTTGATCGACTACATTCAGTTGTAATTTACTGATCAACAAGTCACTGATTACTAATCATCTGCGCTTAGAGTCACTAAGACCTGCTGATGGTTAACAGCAAAAGGGAGGAAAAAGACAAACAGCTAATCAAAGCAAGATTCCTTGAATTCCCTAGACAGATGATAACCATCTTTCCTGGGAACTCTTGCAATCTCTCCCAAACCCACCGATGGAACAATCCAGAACGATCGCTAGTGCTTGTTTTAAGCTTGAGTTTCAATTTGTTTAACGTCTTCCAGGATATTTTTAAGAACAAAATTCCAAGTCAAAACGTGATCACCGATCACCCTATTAAATTGTTCAACATTTGATAATGTCGATATCTCTGTTAAAGTGCTCTTCATTGTTAATTATTCTCCCCACATGATCGTAGTTGTTCGTTCCTTTCTTTGTTACTTTCGATCCAGCTATCTATACAATACTTTGCTGCGTATTCTACTAGTAATGCATACCTTTTTGCTGCTTTTGAACTCCATCGCTGAATGTGTACTCTTTTGCACTGTTTTATCTTTCAACTGCAAAATGTCCTTATTGAACGCACTTCGTTTATATGGGAAAATGTCTCCTTTTTCTCTTGCAAACAATGTCCACTAGCACACTTGAGTCACACTTGAGTCCACCGAATTAATGGTTTGCGAATCCTTTTGGCACACGCTATTGCTTTCCACCAGGCGCTCGCGACACACTTTTTCCCAAGACCGACGCCGAGTACCGTCCCGATCGAATGCTATCAATGAAGTGAGGTTGCTCGTTGACGGTAACCGGCAGTACTATTTATTTATACACAACCGGAAAATACCGCCCATAGCTACTTCCACGCGCTCCTTGGGCACCTTGCCGTCCGTTGCTCGCGCATTAGCTCGGTTCGCGCTATCTCGTTCGCCTGCTGGGTGCTGGGTGTGTGTGCGTGCGAAGGAGCGCACTCGGCCCAGGCCTGTGATTGGCTGTTTGGGGTTCTTTCGCTGGCACCCGCTGGCTCCCCGCGCTTATCGTAGCCGTGGAGAAGTAAGTGTAGCTCAATTTTGTTTTTGAGGAGTACCGACCGCGTGCGCCCCTTCGCAGCTTTTGCGTCCTCATCTCGGGAGGTCTCGTGAGAGAATCGTGATCAATAGCACCGTTCGCTCGTGGGGTGAATCGCACCCTTTTTCTGAGACGCGTCCCACTGCACGACACTTGATGTGATGGTCCCCCCGCCCCCCCTACAACCGCCACGAGTAGCCCTAAATATTGCGCGACTGATTCGGATCACGTTGCAGTGGCGGGCACTGATCTGTGCGCACTGATTAGCACGCAAGGGAACTCCCTTTTTCGCATCGCTCAACAATTTCACTCCATTGCATCACGAGGCGCCACAACACGGGGACGCGGCACGGCAAACGGGCAAACGATGGCGCTGGTTAATCGAGAAGATGAATGGAATTCCTTTCCCTGATTGTTGGAGAGAACAGCCAGGCCAGGCCAGCCAGCTTTTACTACACGGAGTACTACGGCTCGTCGCCAAACAATGTTGCGCAGTTTATTTTGCGTTATAATCTTCGGTCCGGCGATAATGCAACACACGGCTCAACCTTTGGACGGGCGTCAAGTACAATCGAATAAAATACTACTGCTGCTTTTACTCGCACTTCAATTCATCGCGTACGATCGTGCCTATTTGCGCGGGATACGATCGTAGAAGCATTAAATTGTACGTTGACAGACTCTCTGTGCACAAGGTCAAGCATTTGAATAGTCGTTAGCGCTGTTATGCTATGCTGCAGGGTTTGGCCCTGCTGATTGACGCGCAGAAGCTGGATCAATTATTGCAACACCGCGCGATGGGAACAACCATGCCATGATCGATTGGGAAAGGTTCGAACACGTGAAGGTGTCACAACAGTTTAATTACCTTGGACTGTGGACATTCCCCCACGATTTCTGAGTACCTGGGGGAAACCCGGAAATTCCCCCCCGGGTCTCGGTCACATGATGAAAGTTGTCGTGCAGTGCAAGAATTACGCTCGACAGCGGGCCACTATGCTGCATCTGTCCTAGTTGAGAATTGAAAACAATGCACCAACTCAGATATAAGACACTTGGGCACATGAGTTCACACCCCAACTCCCCCCGGGGTTTTGATGGATGAGATAGACAGTGATGCAAAGAGATGTCTCCTCACTGTCTTATCATTGTACGGCGCTCAAGTGGGCGATCCTTCCAGCATTTGACGGGTGGCTGATCGGAGACGACCGGTGATGATGGTGATGATGATGCCGCAAGGTATTCATCACAGGGCGCACAGAATCACATCACGATAGCGCACTGATAAGCTAACAATTCGTTATCGAAGTCATGGGTTTTCTACGATGACGTCGGTGTGACGAGTGACGCACGGCGGAAGGAAATGTTTGAACGCGCGGCTAGACGCTGCCATTTGGGAAAAGGGGCGTCCTCGTGACCCGACTGCCTAGTCACGGTTTAGGTGTTGGGAGCACAGTTTTGCCCCACTTCATATCTGATAATATCTCTGCAAAGGTGGATGGATATATGGCACACGGTGCCTTTCTTTTGCTGGGGAAATCCACCAAACCTCTGACGTGTTTTACGTGGTAACATCAACAAAAAAAATGCATTAATTTTATAAATTTTCCCCCATCAAATCACCCATTTTAATCTGTGTCTCTCTGTACGCGCATGTCTGCGACCTATAAGCTTGCCAATAAATGTCGGTCGTGATCGATAAAATTGCATGGCCTTTCCCACCCCCGTCGGCTTAAGTTTGCGTCAGTCATATTGATAACTCCAGGGGACTGCCCATGTGAAGCTTTGCGAAAGCTAATGCGACCTGTAAGCCCTTTTAAGGGATTGTTTTGGGGGATACCCACGATTGATCACTTCTTTGGAATTCGCTGCTTCCGTTATCAGTGAGGGCGGTGTGTGTATGACTTACCTCCTGACTTATGTCATTCGTCCCGTCGGTGTCGTCGGTTATTTTTCCGTCCGCGGTGGTTTGATTATCTCCATTGCATAAAGTATTGTGTAAATACCCCGGAAGGCGCAATCAATTAGTCAGTGGGTGGGATTAAGTAATTGTAGTAAGTTTAAGCGGAACAATTCCGCGATTAGCGATTACTGGTAATTGTGTAATTGATAGCATGATGAGAGGTGATTTTTTCTGATTGTTTGCACTGCAGAGTGGATTTTATTGAAATAGAAATTTCTTTGGAAACGTATCGAAGGCAGACAGGAAACTGTCTGAATATTTGAGCAAAACGGAATTTGGCTACAAAAAAGAAGAGACAAATCCAATACAAAAAAGCACGATCTTCACGTGAGCACGAGCAACCTTACAGTGACAAACAAATTTAATGTTAACATCTGTATTTTTTCTTTTCTTTTAATTATATTAATCGAAGTAAACCTGAAACAGTTGTGAGGTATTATTATATAGTGTGCTCAACTTATTTAAAAAAAAATGCTGCTGAAACAATACAAGCCTATTTAAAAGCAAACCCTCAAGGGTTGATCGTTCCTGTCTACGTGAGGATCACCACGTCTCTCGCTAAAAACGATCGAACGCCGCTAACCCTGCCGCAAAAGCCAGCATTGAAGGTATGCCCACCAACCACCAAACCGGCTCAGGATTTTGTGGCATTTCCGCAAGCTGGCGAGCATGTGCCATGGTGCAGCGTTTTCTCACGTGATCACCTTTGCAATCTGATGCAATACGGCTGGTCCGTTGCTAGCCTACCCACACCGGTGCGGTGAAAGAAAGTGGAGCGGCAGGTAGTCCGCATGGTCATGTTCAATGCTGAACGATTTCTCATGATGAGACAGCAGAAAACATGTTTGAACGAGAAATTCGCAACCAGCCCCACCTTCCTCTGTCCAACGATCGACCAAGTGGAGGGGAAAAATCATACCAACGACCAGGCGCATGCTCGAGCCCCATCGAGACACGTTCGCACGTTCGCACAACACGGGGATAAGCAGTTCAACGTGCGAAACATACTGCCTCAAACACACAGCAGCAAAAAAAAGGTAAATAGAATTCTTCGAAACCATTTACAAGTTATTTCGTGTATGAGTGTTTCGGCCACGCGGATCTTATCGCCCCAGCCGCCAGCGCCGGCTCCCGGCCGCAAGCGAACGAGATGTGAAGAAGGGCGATCGTTACGATGGGACCGCAACGGAATGGAATGTTCGCGGCACGCTGAGGCGTGTCCGGCTGCCCGATTCAGCCCGGGCTACAGCTGATGATGATGGTGATGAGTAATGCTGTGGTCCTTTGCCGACGGCAACTGTCGGACGGCTAACGAATTCGCAACAGCTGACCGCACGCGACCAGCGCAAGATCGAAGATCGCAATGAAAGAGAAGGCGAGATGGTCCGCCGGCGATCGTTGGACCTGTCTGACTGTTTGGAGTTCGTAGCTGCCATTGACACAATTTGACGAGACCACTTGCTATGATCAACCGCGCCACTGACCAGTGGTCGACGACTTCTGGTCGACGCGAGGAAGAACACCACGTAGAAGATATGCCTCGGTGATCAACTCACTTGCGCAGAGATGATGGCCTTTTGCGGAGGATCATTTTTGGTAGCGGTGTTGCTAAGGGACCTGCTTTGGCCGGCAGACGAGTAGCCGCGGCAGCAGCGTTCGGCTTGGGTAATGACGTCGCATGCTTCCGGCGTCATCGTGGCGGCATCCGAACAAAGTGAAGGCGATCTGCCCCCTTCTCGGGCCTCTCGCATTGCGCCAGTGTGACGTTGGCCGAGCACATGTTTTATGGGACACGTTTTAACATGTCGATGGGGTATTTGGGAAGCCGGTTGTGCAAACAGGATGTGGACTGTGCGGTGTATGTGACGTGAACGGTGATTTTCGGTTTCAATTTTATGATAGCATTCTGAGGAAGATCGGAAGCGTGACTAACAAGCTTGCTGTGCAAATGAATGAAGGTGAACATCTGGCAGTAGAAAAAATGACACCTATTTCGCAATATCTGAGGGCGTGTGAATTCATACGACGGTCGTTTAACAGCTTATAAATCAGTATTGGGGAATAGCTTTAGAATGCCTTGAACATCTTTTACATGGAATTAATTGAGATTAGAAGAAATTATGTTATTGACAGTTTATTACAGCATGCAGCTGCCTTACGAGGTTTTAAGAAGATTTGAATAAGATTATCGTGTAGATATATTAATTAAAAGATAATTGGAGTACCTGGCAAATAATACGTAGTAGGAATCCTGTTTTATCGATAGATTTTTGAATTACATATGTTTGCCTGGGAAGCAACATGTAGATAGGAAAAAAAAGACATAATGTAAAAACTGTAATATTTAAACAATTCTATGAGATATTCGGCAAATCGCTAGCATTATTGCATTTTACTGTACATCAGTGCACACAACATTGTAATAGATGCGGTTGTCCATGAATGTAACCAACAAAAAAAAAACTATATGACTGATTATGACATGTTCGGGGAAACCTCTAGCTGATAGGCGCCAAAAGCAAACACCACCCAAAATGGACAGCTGTAACGGGCTGCTTGCTGTGAGCCATGCCCACGGAAGGTCATCGTGATTTTGCACTATCGCACACGATCGGAACCACGATGACGATGACAGGCAGGAAAAAAGGGGGAATGCCTCATGTAATGGAACCCCTTTTGGGACAGTTCGTGCTTAATATCAGAGAATGCGGAAGGTACAAAGGCGCTTATCTACTATGCGCTTCGAGGTATTTCAGGCAGATAACCTTATGCTTAATTCTCATGCTGCTTATCTGTAGTGTTGTTTAGTTTTTTTGTTTCATTTAGTACAGATAGACCTATGTTGTTTGACCGAGTTTTGATAGAGAGAGTTTTTTTTTGTATAAGCACGGCATGGTCAAATCAATTACGTGCGATGTGTTTCTTTATTTTAACTTGATCGATTTATTTGTATTCATACTTTTCTATTGCTAGTGCGCCATATATTGGTAACGTAAGCCTTAATAATACTCACATTCACAAATAATACTCACAGAACTGCTCGTGTAAGACGTTGGTGAAATGTGAATGTGCGTTGAAAATTATTTCAACGGATTACCATATTTATAACGACATTTATGAAAGAAACGATCGTGTGAACCAACAGTGTATAGGTGCCTTTAGCCAAGATTATTTGGATTTTTCGTATGGGCACGGTCAATCGAGTCTTCCTAGCTAAGCGATGTTTTCACGTATCTCTTCTCTCTTTCATGTTTTAGCGTTCTCTTTCAACTTAAGCTTCCTTCCTGCTCGATCTGTTGTGCATCAACAATGGGCAAATGTTCTACCCTTTCTCTGGCAGAAAAAAAATATTATAAATAATTATGTTTTTCACACCGTTTTGCTCTAAGAATAAAATACAAACAACATACATACTAAAATACTTAAGCTTTAAAAAATATTGCACCATGACAGATTATACAGTGCGAACCAGATATCCGTTGGCCCTTTTTACAACCTATGCAATGTTTTTTAAAATGAACAATAGTCTGATGAATAGGGATAGAACGGCGATCGACAACGTACGGCTCGCGAGCCGCATGCGGCTCTTTGATTTAGAGATGGCTCATCCTAACGTTTAATATATTTCATATAGCTTTCACACATTTTTACACTCGGTTTATCTATTGGGCGCTTCCTTTGGAATATTTTGTAAAAATTGGCTCTTTCAATCATAAAGTTTGTCGGTCGCTGAGATTGAAGCGTTTTTATTGTACATATATGATCTATGATATATGATATATGATCGAATTCATATTAAGTATTTTGTCAGTACCTAGAGCGCTTTTGTGTTGTTAAGAAAATCGCCTTCACAAATTGTTACGCTAACTATTTTTGTGTAAAGAAAATACAGAAAGTAATGATAGTTAAATTGTAAAAAATTAACAGCATAATCATCCGGCATATATGACAAAACAATGGTATGATGCATAACATTTCATTTTTGACTAAAAACACAAAACAGCTATCTGCAAAATGTAAAAAAATATCATATCAAAGCTCGTGCCTCGTGTAGGTCGTTGCCTGAAAAATATTTGGAATAAATAGGCTCAACGCAAGACATCTACTTACACGAGTTTAAACAATTGTGAAAAAAATTCTAGCGTGCTTAGTTTTACGCAAGAGAACATGCAATATATTGTAGCGTCTTCTCCACAGTTTAACAGTCTGGTCACTGCGTGGATCGTTTTCAATCAACGGTTTTTTCACTCTCATTTCCTGTGATTGTTCTCTCAGCAACACCCAAGTGCCACAAATCCACTAAACGACCACTAAACGCCTTCTAAACGACTCAAGCTCTCTACCTAAATGGAATATATAAAGACTTCGTTTAGCAGACCCCCCAACCCCAGATATACCCACGTATCTGACCACACGACCATTTATACAGATTTTTGCTCAGAAAGTTAGAAGGCTATATAGGTCATGATAAGAAGAAACTTGTCGAAACACTTTGCAAGAAAAGGATAGCAATATAATGATTAGTTTTAATACGCCATCTATTGATCAAACCAATGAAGCTGTGGAGCTTTCATTTTTTTCTATGGATATTCAATTTTCCAGTCGTTTAAGCTTAATCTGTGGCGCTTGGGCTATCAGTAGAAAGTATAGCAGCGGGAAGAAAGAGAGAGAGAGCGCATATTGCAAAAGCGGCATTAATTGTCAGAGGATCAGAAAGAGAGTGAACGATCGTAAGCTAATGAAACGCTCTATCCGTTCTCATATTGTGTACTTTGCTCTCCGCAGAAAACCAGTCAGCGCTCAGAGTGATAACAGATTTTTTTAAATTCCCAGTTCGAATTGGAACCCATGTTCGAATGCTCTTTGGGCAGTGGCGCTGCACTATGGGAAACCTGGTCGTCCATAATGAACTATGGGATCCGCACGACCGGCTCAAAATACGAATCTCCCCCCCGACGACGACGACGACGACTGTGGAGAGTCGTGAAATGAATAAACATTCATTCGCTTTATTTAAATCGTTTTGTTTCAGCGCGTATTCGCTTACAACCTTTGCTGCACTGCGGGCGCTGAAAACAGTACGCTCGCTTCAATCTCAACTCACCCAACCAAAAGGTTTTGGTTCGTTGACGGACATCTTCATCGAAACGAAGGAACAGATGTGTGCAAACAGTGGAAGAATAAAGTGTTAAATTGTGCGCTTGTGGAGAAGAGGTAAATGTGAAGCCGTCCTTCGCTCTGTAACAACCCGACTGCGCTGTACGGGTGAAGTGGGCAACCATTTTTAAACTGGTGACAGAAAAGTTGTGTGCGGTTTTGTGGTGTTGAAAAGGAAAAAGGAAAACAATTACAAGCCAGGAAGCACGTTTGCCTGCCAGCTCCGGGATATGGTGCGGTACGAATACAGTGCGCTGGAAAGCGAACGCCTCAATGCACCAGAGTGCTGCCCGTGCAACAAACTGCAGCAATCGTATGGGATGCAGCGATTGACTGCCGTGTGCGTACGAATGGTGGTGACATAATAAAACGGCAATTCGTTACTGAATAGATGGAAAACTAGAAGCAGCAGCGCCTTTAAGCAAACTGTCCCACGGAGCGCATTCCCTTTTATAATACTTTTCCGCAAAGAATAATCGATAGCTTGCGCCGCTAGCCAGCGAAAGCAAAAGACAGCTGTTTGCGTAGAGCATAAACAGAAGAGCCAAACAATCGTGCAGTGCGTTCAGTGTGTGTGTGTATCGGTGTGAATGTGGTTGTGAAAATCGATGCGTTTGATTATCCTCGCAGGATCCAAGTGACCTTGTGGAGCAAGAGGAAGTTAGTTGGCACGAGAGAGCACGCAATAGCAAGCGGAACGAAAATGTGGTGCCTGGTGAATCTCCCGAACGGGACAACGTCCGGCGTCCAGTGTGACCCGAAAAGGATCAGCCAGGAGTGTCTGGAGAAGGTAGGTAGAATGCCGGGAGGGTCCGCAAATTGAAACGAAAGACACCATCCAACTGTCCCATAAATGGACTCGCATTACAACAGAACTTCCCTTAGTCTTCCGATGGCTCAAGCAAGAAGTCAGCGAGTTGCATCCCCATGCATCTCCTGTGCAAAAAAAGAAACCCCACACAGCTGATTGGCGGCGGCGCCTGCCAGTCTGGCCGTCGTGGCCCGAGAGATTACTTACTTTTTCTGTTGTTGTGCGCGGTCTCTCCTCCCGCTGCTGCTGCTGCAGCAAGTAAAACAACGGCGAAGGGCACACACAGACACACTCGCCTCACCACAACGCACCCTCGGCACAGCAGACGCAGTGAGTTAGAGCGCTCCGGGCTTGCAACGCTTGCTAATGCTGGGCGGGCGGGTGCCGCACGAAAGCGGGGCGGTGCAATAACCTCCTCCACCTCTCCCAACCGCAATGCACTGCACTCTTTCCTCTGTCTCTCTGTATCTCCAACCGCTGAGTGAACTTTAGCACAACTTTAGCCTGTTGTGTTGGGGTGCATTGCACCTATCGCCGTGCCCCATCCCTTCATGTCCCTTCAACTCACCGGAGGTCACTAAAATTAGTCACCGAAGGGTGTGTGTGTGTGTGTGTGTGTGTGTGTAGTCGGGGACCTTTTTTTGTTGTTTTTGCTTTGTGGCGGCGTTCACTACTTGTGAAGCGAGTGAAATGGGGGTAATGGTTACGGTATTTGCCGATTTGATGCTACTACTTTCTCTGCCTGCGCCGCTCGGTACGAACAAATTGAGACGTGCTGGCTGAATTTGAGGGGGAGGGGAAGGGGGGGGGGGCTGGGTCCAATGTAATCTTGGGCCTGGGTACAAAGGTTCGATTTGGCGAAACCTCATTAGCGAACGAGAGAGCCCGGTGCGCTTCCTCGCGGTGCATGATGCAACCCGAAGATCGAGCTGCGTGAGAACACGCACGCACGCACACACGCGGTCGTTTATTTTTGTAACTCAACCATTGTTTGATGGTAGCAGAAGGGTGTGAGATGAGCTGTTTAAACTTTTAACGTAGCGTCTTTAAACCTGAAAATGAAAATTTTTGACATTAATTGATGAAACTTAGAACATCTTCAAGACCCTTCAAGATCAGCCTAGCTCAACTCAACTCATTTCCTAGTTTGTTAGAAATCCACATTAAGGTGACGTTAAGGAACTCCGAAGTTCTCGCATAAAATGGCTAATTAATTTTAACCTAAAATAGCCAAGATCTCTTGATAATTGTTAATTGTCCCCTTGGAGCATCTGATGTACCCACAGCCCACCAACAATCCCACCCGACGCCTTTGTGCCACTATCAAGCAGCGACAATTTGCATTAAAGGATAATAAACGCTTCCCCGCCTACAAAATACCCTTATCGCTCGGTAACGACCTAACCGACCTGGCCTTTGTAATTATATTTACTCCGTTTGCTGCACCGTTTGTGTACTGGCGCCCCAATCAAACATCCGCACGGGTTGAAGGTGTTTAATGTATGTCGTTTTCTCCCTGGCGGATGGGGATTATCATCCGGATGGGGGTGGGCACAACCCCACCAATAAACCTGTCATACGACAGGGGAGGATTTTGCGGCGCGCTCCGTTGTATTACCGTTGCAAAATAGTGCAACACCTCAAGGTAATAGTTAACTTAAACCAGTGTGTATTGGGTGTGGGAGGACGACAGCCCTAATCTTTTGTACATGATGGATGCATTAATATCTAAGGTGTGTACACCATTGTACAAACATTGCGCAATGTAATGGCATTCTCGGTACGCCGTTGACAGTGATAAACTATCACGAGGACGCAACCAGCCAGAGCCTGAGTGGGATGATGATGGTACACGTTCTAGAACGAACGGCTTGAGCGTTCCCGGTTTCTTGCGTAACTATTCCAATAAGCGGCCCTGGAGACGAAGCCACACAACCCGATCGGCCCGGGAGGGAAGTTAGAATGCAACAACCAGTTCAATGTCACTCTTATCAACTGGTTGTCCGTGGTGGTGGTAGCAGTGGCGGTAACCTCACGCTTCTAACTGAACCGAACTTAGCAACAAGTCGGTAGACTGTTGCCCCCGCCGCGGTCACTCACCAGTAGTAGTTGGACGCATTTATCCTCGACTCAATCTTGGAGCTGCGATTAAAGGCTGCAATAAAAAAGGATTGGCTGCGCACACACACACGCACAGTTCAAAGGCGTAGGCTATGGGCTGTAGATGACCGAAGGCTTATCGTTGACCGCGAGCAACCCGTTGGGTGGGTGGCATTTATGACATCGCCCTCTATCAGCTTTGCCTTCTGACACTGGGTTACCAGGGGGGGAATACCGTAAGTCGATTCTCGTGACGTACGATCGGTGATTCTAGCAACGATGATGGTTTGCCTTGCTGGCCTGGGAGGGCAATTAGTACCGGGGTGAGAGGATGATAGACATTAGGGTTGATAAGGCTAGGAACTGGGGAAGTAAGCTCAGAAAATGGTCGTGTCATTGGAGGAATATATGGAGCTTAATTCCCCAGTCAGCACCGATGTGACCTCGTCCATTAGCTGCAATCTGTTCCGACAGATGACCCGAGGCAAGCCCTAAAACGCGATAAGAGATGTCATTAACTTTCATTACTTCAGCTGTATAGGACAAAGAGAAATTAAAACTTTGTCACAGAGGTCTGGATGCGTCTTGTTGCGTCGCTATCAGCAGACACTTTCTTCATCCCGTAACGACCACCCATGCCCGTGGTACACCACTTGGTTGATAACCGCCCCACGACTCCTTTCGCAACTGTATGACATCACTGAAAGGTTATCACTGGAAAGCATTCTACAGCTGAACCACTTCCTTCCATTAAAAAGAAAAGCTACAACTGCATCTCCAAGCAAGACGCTTCTGGGATCTCCAAGCAAGACGCAGCCGACGGCACGCTTCTGGGGTGAAAGTTATCGCGCTTTCCCTCTTTGTCGGCTTGTTCTGTGGAGAGGGTTGCTCGGCACGCGGTTCATCCAGAATTGGCAGGCCCTCTCACTCAGGCACTGGGTCGTTACTATCAGCAGCCAGAGTGCACGTTGGTGTAACCTCCAGGGACCTCCGGATCCAGCGAAACTGTATTCAATGGAGGCACTGTTTTTGGTGATAAGAGCATGGGAAAGAAGGAACTTGCAAAAAAGGGGTGTAATTTACGGAAACATCATCACCAAAATGTGTTGTGGCAGACCACCAGGCATTCCTTTCGGACGCGTACGCAAATGGATCGACATCATTGGATTGTATTAGAGTGTTGCTGCTAAAATTAACCGGTGCGAAACCCGCCGTCGTCTTTATGGAGACGGTCAAATTTTTGCAAACATTTCGATCCATCCAGAGCGTTTTGCGCACTTCCCGCCGTTGGTTGTAGGCTTTCCAATTAGAACTCCAATTGGCACCTTCCCGTGGCCGCAGTGGTGCTAAGTACTATGTGTCGTTTGTTTAACGAACGAAGGCGACAGAGAGAGTCGTTTTGGGCAAACAGCGTAAACAAATCCGCCTAATGATATTAGCCTAATGATGGGACCGATGGACACGGCATCAAATAGTGCTGAATGAATGAATCAATGTTAGCGTGTCGTGCTTTCTCGCTACGAGCTTTTTACCTTAATCAACCGAATTGTGTAAGTGATAAATTGAGTCTAACGAATGAAAAACATGCTGCTCTCCTCCGCTGCTCCGCTTTATAGACAAACGCAGATCGCGCGCAGATGATCGTCACAACGTTCACCGCGGGCCCGCGGTGAATTGATTATGTCAATTGCGAACTTCCCCTTTTCTGGAGCACACAACACTACTCGCGGGGCCGGCTTTACGCGCTCGATCATCGCGCTACGCCAAACAAAGTGTTGTTTGTCGCACATCTACTACCAACATCCACAACACCGGTAGCTGCAAATTGGCGAAAACATATCATATCGCCCTAGTTCTCCCGGGCCCGAGGGGTTGGCAAATATTGTTATCGGCTTCTTCCTCTGTGTTGTAGGGGCCACAATCTGATTGCCGACACCTCCAAAATGCGTAAGATGTCCAATTTGTTTTTCTCTGTTTGGTGTGAAATGGGCTGGGGGGAGGTGGGGAACTCAAAAATTGCGTGTGCTATCTTTATCCCTTTATTTGTTCGGCTGTCCTTGATGTGGGGACGCGAATCTTGTGTTTGTTTTTTTTTTCGCATTGAGTATAAGAAACGTGCGCGAAGACGTTGCTGGGGTGTCGGGTTGGTGTATAATTGCGCCGCAGTCGTTGCGTCTTCTACAAGAGCTGTCACTGAAGATGGAGCACTAAAGCTCTATCGGGATGTTGAGCACCAGTTCAACGCCCATATCAAGACTCCCATACCAAGACGGCAGAAACGACAGGTCCCACACTTCACCTCAACAGGCTCAACATCTAAATCATCGGCAGCGGTAGAGGGAGGCCTGATAAACGACGACCGGCGATTTGGTTGCCACAAAAGGCAAGGCTGGTAGGTTCTTGAGGGAAGGAAGGTAATGAAAAAAATGCGTTATCGGTTCGCAAAGGTGATTGCCGCGCGGCGGGGTTTGTCGTTTGTCGCGACTCTATACTGCGCATTAAATCGCCCTTCGGCTTTGCCGGTAGCGCAATTGGCACGCCGATTGGGAGTAGTAGCAGCTATTTGGTGACAAGCACAGACAAACAACCCAACACACACGTACACACAAACGGCAGGGTAACAAATCCGGCAATAACAACAAAATAAAACACGCCTCGCCCCAGCTCCGCCGCACTATGGTGGCCATCTATGCGGGTACGGGTTACTTCACGTGCGGCGCCGCGAGTTGACCATCCGAAAATGACACCAATACTCGAAGGAATGTGGTTATACGAGAACGGCAAGCGGACAGAATAAGAAGCGAAAAAAACGCATTTGAATTACAAGCCACCTACAGAACAGAGTTCTTGAGACACACCTTCATTTGCTGCGTGTTGTTTTTTTGAGCGGAGAAACTCGCCATTTAGGCATAGAGTGTTGGCGGCGGCGGCGGGTCAGTTTCGGTGTTTGCTTGAGTAATTGGCGAGACTTTTCTTTTTTTTGTGCGAGGCGTTTATCCAACGCAAAACAGAACCAGGTTCATTAGCTAGTAGGGTTCGTCGTCTATTGCGCGCTTGTAGGGAAGCGTGCTTTAGGCCCCCTACTAACGAAAGGACCCGCACGGCACAGCAGAACCAGTGTGAAGATAATGAGGTAGAGCTTTGTACGGCCTTGAGCTCAACCAGTCGACCAAACCCCACGGTCTATCACGACCCGCTTCCATGAACTCCACGGTATCCTTTAGTTTTTAACCTAATGGTGGTTGGCAGTAGGAAGTGAACGCCATCTCACCTGTACACCACCGGCACCCGGCTAGAATTGATTAGCTAACGTAAAACCGAAGCTCTTGCCATTGGATACGAGTTTTTGTGCTGTTGTTGTTGCTGTATGCCTAACTAAACTGCTGTTAGTTAGGTACGCACACGCGACAGGGCCAAGCATATGGCAATGCTCATTTAACTGGCTAATGAGTACACCACACATTGAGGAATTCATTACAATATGGACAACTCAACGTCGTCGCTGTATTCAACAGCTCGGAATAGTACCTCACCTACCTATTATAACGATGGTAGGAGTTTGTTTACTCAAAACCTCACAAAGTCATACAAACTCCCCGCTTTACTGTGTTACGAGCAGAAATTACAAGACGTTCTACACCGAAAGGTCATCGGAAGGTCCGTCAGCTACAGGTTGCTCACGGGGTTGGCATTTGGAAGAATATTTCCCAATGCCCTGGAGTAAAGCAATTGATTGCCTCGAATGTAACCGGCCGAGAGCACAGGAATGTTAACAAATTCTTTGTTGTTTGAGCTCCAATGTAATGTCTGGCGTTTGCAACCAAAAATGTTTTTGCAAAAAATGTAAGCAACCAAATGGTTGGTTCTTCACTTGCATAAGCTTCACTTTTCTCTGTCTCTGTTGTTAGTTAACTGTTGGGTTTTTTTGTAGCTCGGGGACGTTATCACACCCACACACCCATCATAATGGAATAACCTTCCACGGAACGTTTCAAGGTGGAATTAAAGCACGCCCCGTAGCCTGTAGGTAGGGTCTGAGGGTTTGCGTAAGCTTTTGGGCAACTTCTACCCCAAAACCACCACCACCACATGCTTTGTTCATCGAGCTTACGGTGTGGGAAGAAGATATTGTAATGGGCACAAAAAAGAAACCTAAAATCCTTCCCTTGGGGAAAAGCCATTCCAGCTTATCCGCTTCTGTCTGTCTGTCTGTCGGCCGTTCCATTCGTACTTCGATTGCAGCAGTACGCAGAGGCATCATCTGGCACACTCGAACACTCGACGCCCAGTGTGTCTCACAGGAAATGTAGTTGAATAATCCCATTTTTACCCTGCCCCGCCTTCCCACACACACACAAACACACACACGGTTTGATTCCACTAACGGTAAACAAACCCTTCCACAGCCCGGAAGAGGAAAAGAAATCCAGAACCAGCGAGAGGGAGGGAGTGCTTTGTGTTGCTACCGTTGTGGTGGGGTGTAAAAGATCGCAATCCTCCATTGATCGATCAGTCCGAGGCCCAGCTGATATATAGGCTATCAATGTAATTGAGGCTGCTGATTATTGGTTACCTTCTAAGGTTGCATCTGTGTGCAAACGATTGAAAACCACCGTAATCATCATCTCGATGCTCTTAATACACTGTCGCTGGGCGCTGGCTTGTGATGGGTATGATGGCGATCGGATTGTGGACGTTAGCGTTTGCGCGCGCGTCATGTCGTCCGTCCTGCCCCCCCTCTTCAGTGGGTTGACTGACCGCACTGGCCATTGTGGTGTATGTATTACGACTGTAACTGTGCGGAGCTGTGTGCAAACTGCATGCGATTTTAGCGATGACATAGAAAAGCCCCGTTGACGACTGCAAACTGCAAAACATTCTGCATCAAACTGCGGTCTACGAGGGTGTGTTTGTGTGCAGAGAGTGGGATAATGTTTTACTTTCGCTGCAGCTGAAGACGCAAACGCGTTGTAACCTGAAAACAAAATTCCTTCAATATTGTAGCTCTGTGTCAGCGCTCGCAGTTCGCGCTCGGGTAGTGGCGCTTAAAACAACCCGTCTTGGTACAATACAAAATCGAATCCGAAATCATACCCTCGCCCGCGTGTGTATGATTTCGTTGTGATGCTGCTCTCGATCTTGCCCCAAACAGGGACAGACTGCTGCTGTCGTGTACTTTTCATTCGACGGAAAACACAAACACACAGCATCGACTGCAACCCCGACCCCTATCCTTCCCCGAAGGAGGAAGGCTCTACGGGGGTTGATCTTTCTCTACTGTGCGCTGCTGTGTGTGTGTTTCCTTTGGTGTAAAATGTCGTAAAAATAAAACTTTATTTTTATCTCCACGACCTCGCGGTGACGGGGCGCGCCTGACTGGTGTCGGGAGGGGAGTAAAAGGAAAGCCGTCTCAAGAAATGTGTGTCCGGTGTGTGTGTGAGTGTGAGTGTGTTTTTTCTCGACATCAATTTTCAGACTTTGGCACTCCCGGGGCTCTCGGGCTGTGCGAGCTGAATGAGAGTTGAACATATCATACGCGTTCTACGTACGAAAATGGCAGATCGCGATCATCTTTTATTGCCACTGGAAGAAGAAAAAAAAAGAAATTAATTCAGCCTTTGTTGCGCCACACAGGAGAATGCAATTCATGTGGATTATGCATTTTATTCACTGCCTTCCAGCGCGCTTTGCTGTACAACCGACCCCAAATCGCAACGAGTGCCTCTTCTCACGCGCACTCTCCGTCCGAATCGTACGCAACTGCTAAAAGGCTAAAATATATACATTCGCGTACAAACGCCGGTTGATGCATGCAGGGGCTGCTGTTACTGCTGCTCGGTGTGTGCACAAATGTACGGGGGTTGGTGGTGGTGGTGGAGAAGCGTGCGCGGTTGAAGAGGAGGCCGCCGCATGCGGACTTTGGACCCGGCACGGAGATCACTCGCCGACCATGTGCTCGAGCTGGGCGATGAGAAGGGAAATGCGGCGTGCACGAACGCTCGACAGGGACGGCCTGTGTACGGCTGGTTTGCCGCGTCTCTCCTCGTACGGGACAAGATAGCAAAACACACAGGGCAGCACCACAACAGCGCGCTCAGCCAACACAAGATATACACAGTCAGATAGGTGCGAGTGCGCGCTCTCTCTCACTTGCTCTCTCGCTCTGTCGGTCGATTGGGGCGCCTCTTTGTGTGAGTAGAAAACGTGCAAAAAATTATGGCATTTCAGTATGTGGATACCCGCGCATGGCCCGTAGCAAAACCGAGAGCAAACAAAACAAAGCCCACACGCATACTAAACCAAAAAAGCAACCGGCCGTTGCTGTGGATGCTTAGAAAGAAAGATAGAGAAAGATAGAGAGATTGAGCAGGAGAGAAAGAAAGGGGATCTTTCACTTGAACCAGAAGATGCTGTTTTTTTGATAGCATCCATTAAGCGCCCAGCAAGCAAGATCGTTTATTGGGATGCATTAACACTCACACAGCGCCCGAACTCCCGACGTTGCATCGGGAAATGGGGTTCACTTTCCAATGTTTACTTACTGTATTTTTAAAGGCATTAGCTCGTACGCCAGCAGGATTTAAGGTGGTTTAATATCGCTCTTAAAAGCATCCGCTTTTAACAACAAACAAGCTCCCTATTGGCTAGCAGAAAGCGAACCTTTTGGTTGGCGCCTGACCTCATTTACAAACATTGGAAAAAAGTTGAACCTTGCAAAAAATATCCTCCCCCCATTAAACCAGGAACTTGGCAAAGCCCAAACCAAAAACTGTCAGTTTCCAATTGCAACCCCAATTGGGTGATTATTTGCACACACACGCGAATCTGCCACTGGCTGCTGAAGCAAACAAATTTTGCTAAAATGAAAAGAGAAAAAATGGAACAAAAAGTTTTGTGCTTACCACACCTACATTGGCAAGCAATTGCATGGCCTGCAAGCGCAGCGATTAAATGCTCTTGCCTGTGATTTGCCTATGGACGAATAACTTTATTTTTTACCTCCTGTACGATGGAAAGTGTACGAAACAAAAAAAGAATAAAAAATGTTGGCACTCCAACATTGATCCACCAACTTTGAACATTGAACAACAAAAGCCGTATCGATCGTGATGTCAGCATTGAGTTCCCTTGGGTACCGGGAACCGGTTTGTTTGAAAAGTGAGGTTAGCGTTTTTTTTTTGTTTTGCTCCTTGCGTCGGCTCGTCAATATTCCTGGATGGATATATGTACTGCAAGAGGGGCTGAAGGTTCCGTCCTGGGAGACCTTCCACCGCAAAAAAAAGGTCAGTAAGATGAGACGTGCCTGGTGGGCCTAACGATCTCGCTCGAGAGAATTCCCCCCTTGGCTGGTGGAGATTAATTCGAGTAGAGGATTGCAATTGCAGCACCGCTGCGGGGCCATGCATTCGCACAAGGTTACGGGAAGGTACACGCGGTTGTTGTATTGCGCGCGTTACGTGACTATCGGCACGAGCGTTCTGAGTGGTCGCGTACGGCGAATAGTTTTGCGCCGTTCTCCTTTCCGATGTTCAAACATTACCACGCTATGTGTTCACGCTCATTGTTGAAAAAAGTCGAAAAAACATCTCAAACATGTGTACTCCTTGAAATCTAAATCCCAAGCTTAATTTACAATTAGTGCCTGCCTCTCCTGCTTGTCATCTTGGTTGCTTATCGATAATTACACGAACCATTGCATTCCCGCGGAAAACCCGCCTAATTGGGCACGACAAAATTGAACAAATTCGCTCAATATAAACCCCCGTGTTGTCCCGTATTCCAAAAAAGCGTGGTGTCATCCGGTAAATTAGCTCACTAATCCCGTATCTCGTAATCCCGCTCCATGTGTGGTGGGAGCAGGAATTTTCGATTTCAAGCGCCCTTTTTTGCTGCTGCTTCTATAAAAACAACAGCTTAATCAGACGTGCCCACACAAAACAGTTATCCTGTTGCAGATTTGGCTACTTTACACGGTGACCCCCATGTACACACAATCGTGACCCGTGGTACGGGGCGGCACGAGACTTGCACTAATCCGGTGTCCGTGCCTACATATTATGCACCGCTCACCTTCACCCGATTTTGGCCAAAGTACTTAGTCACTTGGTTGATAAGATTATTGAGCGTTGATTAGGTGGCACAGACAAACACACACACACAGACGGTTCGTCGGGTTTTCGGAGTGTCGTACCGGAGCACACCGGATGATAATGGGGACATTTCCCTCTGCATAATCCTCGGGCTTTTGTGTGGAAATTGATCCATCCGTCCAGCGAGGGGAAGGCCAGAGCTTCCTTCCGGACTTATCTTTGAGCGGGGCCTCAAACCGGAGCCGGTATGTGGTGGCAGATGTGCTGGGTTGTCTCTGGTTAATCCGGAATACTGGCTTTCAGGTTTGATGAATCAATCATTCGTATGAAGTCGTTAGTGCTTTATTTCGTAAATTTAGGCAACGTTTTCACACCTTCATATCTACGTTGAACTTTGGATCCGATGAACTACCCGGTCTTCCCCTTGTGTGTAGTTGGTGAAGACGACGAACGCCGTGGTCTTAGGCGTGACTCGCGCGCTCTACACGTGTTGGCGTTCGTCATGCTGAGGGAAACGTGCATCATTAAGCCGGTCCCACACGTCGAGTTTAGCAGAACGTTCATTACAGGCTGATAAGAAATAAGTGCAA
Source organism: Anopheles coluzzii (assembly GCF_943734685.1). Lineage (NCBI taxonomy): Eukaryota > Metazoa > Arthropoda > Insecta > Diptera > Culicidae > Anopheles > Anopheles coluzzii. Next base: position 6,697,838 of record NC_064670.1, on the reverse strand, counting down.
TTTTAATTATGATTACTTGGCAATTTATGACTCCCTCTAACTTCAAATGATTAAGTAGGTTGACAAATAATTTTTCTTTGTAATATCATATGTTGGAACAATGATTCATTCAAAGTGGTACCTTGCTTGGACACTTGAAGCAAAAACATGGCACGTTTTATTTGCATTTGCTTAGCTCAAATGTTCAACTTTGTCTTCTTCTGCCCTTTTCACCTTCTATTTTGTGAACCAGGGCATCTTGGCAGGTTCATGGCGGTTGCGATGTGTTTCATTTGGCCGGTCAAGATTCGCAGTGGTTGTACGGTTCAGTTTAACCGGTTCGCTGGGTATCGATTATTCAAGCCACGGCCATATACACCGTACGGCTCGGCATTAAGACAAACACAAGGTTTTTGTAGAGCAGTAGTAGCAACGGAAAACAAACCATACCAATGCAGGGAGGAAGATTTGCATTTCTAATGGTAGAATTGTTAAATCGTTAGATTCGTCAGCACAGGTGTGGGTCGTACTACGCGTGAAACAAACAAACGAACATTTCTTTTCTAACTCTCCAGTTGCTCTAGCTCCATTAAGCTGTCGGACAAACGCTACCAGCAATCCATCGCATATGACGTTTGTTCTAGCAGCAACATAATAATCGTCCTCAACTAAGTTGTGGTAACACACGAACAACTCGTTGCGTCAGTAGAGAAGAGTTGCTTCGGGTTTGTGTTATCCTGCCTGGTTGGTGGGGTGAGCGATAATTACATCAATTCTGTCCTTTACTCCCGCCAAACGACCGCGAATGGTCAAACTGTTCGGGCAAAGAGGGCAAACGAATATTTGAACGAATCAAGTGATTTGTCACGGTAAAATAAATACTTCCACCAGCGACAGCGGGGTGCTATATTGGCAGTAGTGGATGCTTGCAGAAACGATTGACAAACAAAAAGAAAGGAAAGGAACACCACTGAATATGAGCATGATGTTTTGCCAGAAGTTTCGAATTTATCCTGCACGTTTACACCATCCCACCCACCGCCCACAAGCTGCTGTTGAGGATGATGATGATGATGACATTGTGAAATCAGCGGAACAGCTGCCATATTCCGGTGGAATAACCGGCGTGTTTAACCTTCAATTAGGACGATGTCAACGGCAGCGGGATGAACCGTGCCGCCATTCCCCATGATGCTAACAGATCACTGGTTGGCCCAACAGGCCAACTGTGTAACGAAAATATCGTTGGACCAGAGAGATTGGACTTTGTGCCCCACTTAGCAAAGGCAAAGAGGGCAGGGAAGTCTTGCACTCTACTTATCAAATGATTCCATCTCCGACTGGATCGCTCTGCGTCCAGCGTTGATCGATATCGGGATAGTGAGACATCGCCACTAATTGGTGATCGGTGTACGGCGAGAGCACGTGCTGCTCCATATGATCGCAGCGTGACTCGCAGCATCTGACGTGCACAGTGAGTGTGTACAGTGTGAATTCCAACGATGATGTCATCGACAGAGCAGCACCGATCGTGCTTGATCGATCGCTGTGTGCTCCGCGTGTGGACTTGCACGGCTGTGATGGACTTTGATCGATTTTCTCTTTCTTTCTTTTTCGACTCGTTCAGCTGTGTGTCTCGCCTCCATTTGCGGTCGCCTAGCAACAGGGCAGCTTCACCGGCACAAGAGCGTCGATACATGAGTGCAAAAACTCTGTTCGTTGCACTGTGTTCGGTTTCGGGGTCCATGGGTTGAAAACGTGATGTCCACTACGTCCTACCAGCGTATCTCCTTTCCTCGGTTGCCCCAGTGCTTAATCCACACCGTAGCTTATGACCGTTTTTTTCGGATGTTAACATGTGTATGCGTAAAAGCCGGTTGAAGATCTTTGTACGATCGCGATCGTACATAGATATGTGCCACCAGCCGGCGGAGACTTGCGCTGGACCAGCGCCGTTTTTTTTCGCCTCTGTTTGTTTCTCTTTGTGTGTGCAGATTGCCTCCAACTTCCCTTAGCAGCTCTCTAGTCCGTGGCGTTTGAACGCAGCAGCACGAGGGCCCCAATGTGGCTTCTTTTTATGCGTTGGCGATTAGTTCCTTCCTATTTCATCCGAACGAACACTGCCGGCGGTGCCCATTCGCAGCAGGAAAGAGAAGGGAAGGCTTACACATCTCCAAATACGGTCGCCGATTGCGGCGCTGTGTACAGGTGCTGCACACTCGAACGCGAACGTGGTGTGTGTGTGTGTATGCGGCACACAGTGAAACAAAACAACGCGCCGCGTTGCCATTCGGTTCGCTGCTTGAGTGGGTCCAAAGTCCAAAACACCGTTCGCCGTGTGCGGCCGTATAACCGCGTGTACAAAGTCCAAAGTTTTCATAGTTTTGGAGAAGTGTAGCAGCAGCAGCAGCACCACACTACTACCGGGCGGCGGATAAAGCGCAAACGAAGCGATGATGAGCAACCGGTACGAGGTGAAAGAGACGGCGAAACTATGAGAAATGTGTGCGTGAACGGGCAAGCTTGAAGTTTGAAAAAAATTGACACATATTTATCTTGTTTTTTTTTGTGCAGATTCTAAAGGGTCTTTTGCATTTTACAGTACACGAAACCTTTATCTTCAAGTAATCTTTCAGACACTTGACAGAAAGCGAGAGCAGCAACTGTGAGTGAGCCAGATTGAAGACGTCTTCTCGTGGCACTGTGTCATTCGGTGTTTGAAGGACACCCATCGATTCTTACGCAAGATGGTCCCCGCTCAATGTCAATGACGGCATTAATGCACGGGAAACATTCAACCAGACATTTATCTGCGGGTCGAAACGAAATAACCGAACCATATGGTGCAGCAACGCGCAGCGAGGTCTTTGTTCTTTGGTACTAAAGAAAACGACTCGTGGCAACGTTTTACAGCTCTGTGGCCCTAATTTGTTGCGAGTTTATGGATTCGTTAGCTTCCCTCTAGAAGACCGTCTTTACTTACGCCTTGTTATGACGCATAGCAGGTATTGGAAACCTGTTGTTTTGTTTTTCTTTCTATTTCCTCGACCATCGAAACAAACACTTGACAGAGCACGGGCACACGGGGCTATCTCCTCTTCAATTGCTGTGGCTGCTATTGTCGAGGGCCAATTAAATTCCTCCCACAAAGGTCGGTGATTTCCCCCGCCGTCTTCTATGGAGGTGGTAAAGAAGGTGCCTCACCATCGTTGACTCTGTTACTGTGTTATCGACTGATAAGCTCATTTCGTTCAATTAAGGCAAACAAACGGTGTGTGTGTGCACGTCTCCCATGCCTACCCGCAGATACTAGAGCTCTGGTCGCGGTGTACAGAAACAAAGAATCACAAGTGCGCTCACTCCCACCTCCCCCTATGTCCAAGAAGTGCGTGGGCCATTTTGTTTAATATGGAAGACAACGCACGTACTTATGGCCGTACGGAAAATGTAATAAAAAAAACAGAAACGATTGCTTTTAATATGCAAACCCAGGCGGAAAGAAGACAGTGGGCCTCCTCTTCCCCCTCTCCAGCACATTGTGAAAACAAACAAAGGTCCAAAGCCCAGCCGGCATATTTTAGCGTGGTGTGTACTGCGGCTCACTCGCTCGTAACGTTGGAGTCGAGTGTTGGTACTGCTGCGAAGTAGGCTGTGGAGGGATTGGGTTTCTATCCATGTACTCGAACTCTGTCGTCAAATGTAAACTTTCTTTGTCACGCGGCGGGTAATTCAAAAATGTATTTCTTTCGTTACTGTCCGCCATTATCAAGCCAGCTTAAGGACAAAGGATATCGCCTATTGCCTGTTTTACGGTAGTATTCAGAGTTCTTGTTCGCATTAAGAGCAATTGCCTCCCCGAAACGCTTGTGGAGCAGAAACGACGTGACCCAGCAGCAGCAGCAGCAGCATCGTAACGATGTCTAATGGAGGAAGCATAAATTACCATTAATCTCATCCCGGGGCCACTTACTCTACAAACGGCGAATGGGCACTAGTAGTAGTAGTAGAAGTAGCGGAGACAGCACTTTCTTGGCGCTCCCGGACCAAATGTGGGTTATCCCACGCGATGTGCTCTCGGTTGTTGTGGCACACGAAAGGGCCATAAACATCATTGGGAAGGTTAGCTACCACCAACGTTCTCCAGCAGTGTTTGTTGTATGTTGCAGTTGTAGTTTCTCACTCTCCCGCTCTCTTCGCACCTTGAGCAGCGAGAAGAAGACACTTTTACGATGGCTTGTTGGGATGTGTTACTTTTCGGTTACGGATCTCGGTGGTGGAACTTGCCAGAGCAGAGCAGCAGCCGTTTTTTGTTGTTTTGCTGCGCCATCCGAGAAGGTGAAACTTAATTTTGCTTCACCAACTCCAACTCCAACTGTGCACAGCCACACACACACACACACACACACACACACAGACTCTTCCTATCCCTGTTCCATAAGCACAGCCGTCGGGGGTCGTCGAGGTGTGGGCTGTGGGTGTCGACGACTTACGGTTGTTTCGGCGCGATTCTACACCAAAACCGGTACGTGCCCTCTGGCAACAGCCGCAGCAGAACTGGTTTTAGTGTGTCTTTTATTTATTTAAATCGACTCTTATTTGTATCCGTTGTATGTTCTTTTTTTTGGTGAAATTTGAAAAGCAAAATACGAGGTTGATATTTCGTAAACATCCTCCACGACCGTCCGCTCAAAACGGAGGATTTTAGCAATATATCCTCTCTTTTGGTCTTCCGTGGGGAGCACGAAGCCACAACCGTTTTTGGGGATTGTATTTTGAATGAAAACGTAAACTAACGAAGCAGTAAAGTCACGCAGGGAAGGATGATTTAGAGCCATCCCTGCCGAATGGGGCTTAATATCCGGCCTGCGACACACCTCAACATGCGTTTACATTGAAAGTTATTTCGCTTCTCCCCAGCGTGAAAGTGTTTGTGTTGTAACGGTTTCGCTTTTGTTGTCTTATACGGTTGCGTAAAAAATATCATCCTCCTTTCAGAAGTAAGCTGAAGATGATCTTTAGGACCCTCCTCTGCTTCATTGATTGCAATTTACGCTCAATCAACGGAGAGGAGTTCCTCAAGCACACACAGAGGAGCAAAGTTTAAAGAGAAACGAAAGCTCTCGCGTTTTGAACCAAGCCGCGATGCATCGAATATCATCTGCGCAGCCCGTTTATGTAATTTAAATAATAATTCCCCACTCGAGACATCAGTCGAGGATTCTCAAATAAAAGCGACGCGACGCGTTTCTTTACAGTGCACTCTTCTCCCGGGACGCCCGGGGGTGTAATCTTCATCAATAGCCAATCGAACCCTGTTTCAAGATGGCGAACTGGCAAGGTAAATATTGATCCTCGACCGCCGCCAACCCATGCCCTCATATCGTGTCTGTGCGCGCTTGTTTACGCGACTGATACGCTGTTGAGTGATCGGTAGAGGGAAGGTAGTTTTTAGGCCCAGGGTGCTCCTGATAAGACGGAACCGACCGGACGGTATTAATTACCTCGAGTTTGCTGCTGATAAGCAATCGGACAGAGTGTCTGGGAGTGCTCCAAATGTAATGCTTGAAGCTGTTTTGAAAGACGGAGGCACAGCGTTGACTTAGAACACGAACACAAGCTGTTGCAACCGTGGAAAGAGCTACGCGCCCTCCTTTCCTTGGGATATATGTCTCTGTGTGCTAACAGCAGCAGATGAACAAACGATCGTGTCTGTTGTTGGGTGGGGAATTTCGATGAGAGAGACCTAGCCCTGGCAGGGTATCCGGGTCTGTTTTGTAAGCCCCATCCCCATGGTGAAATGAAGAACAAAGCAATGTCTCTATTGCGTCGTGGTGTGCAGCTGGTTTGAGTCTGTTATCAAACCTCCTAGGGGTGAATGTATGATAAAGGCGACATAGGCTCCCTGTTCCTCCCCCCTCCCTTGGTGGTGATCAATTTGAAGACGATCGTTTTGCTCTGGGAACCTGCGAGAACTGTTTATTTCATTTAAAAACAGGCTCAAGGAAATATGAACATGGCATTGGGAGTCATCGAATAACAACACTAATCCGTGTATCTTTCCTTCCCCTCTTGCAGGTGTGTGCCGATCTGGGAATCATCTGCGAGACCGACTACTTCGGCCTGATCCCGGTCCGGGACGGTGACAGTGTGGCCGATGTGGACGAAGGCACGGCAAAGCAGTGGATCAATCTGCGCAACCCGCTGCACCTGTATACGAACGATCGTACCCATCCGATCGTGTTCTCGCTGCGCGTCAAGTTCTGGGTACCGGCCCACCTGATCCTGCAGGGCAGTGTGCGGTCGCTGTTCTTTATGCAGGCCCGCCAGGAGCTGTTCGACGGTCATCTGCGGCCGTCGAGCTGGGCGAATGCGGCCTACCTGGCGGCGCTGCTCCTGCAAGCCGACGGCTACAAGTACGATCCGGCCAAAGTGCCCAGCACGAGCGAGATGCTGCCCAACGGTGCAGCCTCGGTGACGTCATCGCTCGAGCGACGACCAGCGGCGCAAGGACTGAGGCGTCCCTCGAAACGCAAATGCTCCGAGCTGGAGTGTAAGCGGGGCAGCGTTAGCTCGCAAACCAGTGGCGGCAGTTCCGTGCCGAACGGGGGGCACCAGCTGGACGAAGGAGCGCCAGCGGCGGGCGGCTATACTGCCGCGGGGTCTCAGTTGGGTGGCGATGGAGCCAACGGCAATGCACCAAAGAATATCTATCATCGGTACGGTGCGCTTCGACCTGCATTTGGTGATGCGGACGAGGAGGAGGAGCAGGAGGAGGGCACGGTTGAGCCGGTTCCGCAGCCGGCGAACTTTTACCAGCTGATTGCTCAGGAGCACGAGAAGCTGTCGCGCATCCGCATGACGGCCACGTCGGCCCAGTACTGGCTGCTGGAGGAAATCTGCAGCCTGGCCGGATATGGGGAGGAGATCTTCGAGGGCGTCACGATCGCCGAACCGGTGGTTGTGTGCAAAATCGGCGTTAGCCCCCACGGGCTAACGATCGTGAAGGACGACGAAAAGTATAGGTAAGTTGGGAGCATATTCATTCCGACAGTGTGCATGGCCTAACCCGAAAGTGTTCTCCCGTTTGCTCTCCGCTCCACTTTTGCAGCGTTCCATTCACCGCAGTTAAGGCGGCCAAATCGATTAAGCGCTCCTTCCGGTTGACGTACATGAACGAGAACCACGAGGAGACGTACGTGGAGCTGAAGCTGCCGAACCACCGGACGGCGGCCTCGCTCTACCGAGCAATTACCGAGAAGCACGTCTTCTACTCGTGCGAAACGGTGCGGCCCATCGTGACAACGCAGTTCATACGCGATCTCAAAGGCACGATCGTGTCGATGTTCAACGAGGACACCGAGCTCGGCAAGCGGTACGTGTTCGACATACAGCGCACCTGCCGCGAGGTGTACGATGCCGCCCGGCGGACACTGCACGCCCGCGGCATCGAGATCGCGCCGAGTGCCGAGGAGCACGCGGAGACGCCGGCCGCTGCCCTCGGCCGGCTGGAGGAAACGCTCCGCAGTCGGCAGGACGCGTCCGGCCAGCTCGAGAAGCTGCTGGACGAGCGGATACGGGAGGCGATCACGTGTCCGATCTGTGCGGACGGCGAGATCGATACTACCTTCCTGCCGTGCGGGCACATGACCGCCTGTCGGGCCTGCGCCGTACAGTAAGTATCGTGGGGAAGGAGGAGTTCGGTGTTGATTGTTGACCTGGAAGAATGTCCACTAACCAAAGCGTTCTGTTTTCTTTCCTTTCCTTTCCGCAGATGCGACCGCTGCCCGTTGTGTAGGGCTAACATCGAGAGTACCAGCAAAATCTTTCTGCCTCCACTGTTGCAGTCACGCAAGGGTACGATTGCGAGCCGGCGACCATCGGAAACGGCTGCAGCAGGTGTTGTTGGTGGCGCAGGCGGTGGTGGTACTGAGCTGGCTGGTGCCGTTGCTTCCAAGGCACCAGCCGCCGCACCTTTGGTACAATAAAACGAGGTCGAAACAGCGCATTAGGAGCAGGCAGTATCCCTTAGCGCCAGCGTGCGCGCATCATATCGCCTCGTTTTTGCGAGGGGAGTAGCAAGATAATGTTTAGAAGATAAGCGAATTGGTGATATTATTTGTTAATCGTACTCTGTTGCGGATGAGGAGGAGGGGGCCCTGCTCTCCGGGGGTGAGGATGGATGGTTTCGTGCTGGATGATGGGAGTTAGAGTTAGCAGTGAGATACAGGAGGAAAAGAAATGATAGAAGTACGAAGTACGACATCAGGAAAAGATATATAGTCAATGAATCAATGCAAATCTTTATTATTACCACTAGTGTGCGTGCTCTGTGCACTTGTGCGAGCGCATGGTGGCACACGCCTAGGTTTTAGCACGTAAGCTGTTAAGTTTATTGATCCTAATATTGGTTAGTTTTAAAATCAGTGATACTTTTACCGTTTTTTTTGCTATGTACCTTGTTTTAGGAATCCAAAAAAAGAAAACATCCAATAGTCAGGACTACCGTTTCGTGGCAAGTAGGGGAAGAAAAGAATCAGCGTGCTAGAAGCGCACTTGCGTATCAGGTTTTATATTCAGCAGACCAGTTAACAATTCAATGTCGTAGTATTGATGTTAAGTATTTTAATTTCCCCTTCTCTAAATTCACCACTACCTGGTAGCCATTTTACCCCTTTAAACAGAAGTAATGCAGCAGCTCTTTAGAAATCCCCTTTTAGTACCCTTCTCGGTTGCGTTGTGTGCTAACCACATATCTTAAATGCATATATTTCCTGTCGATTGCATCGAGCACCAAGTTGATTACCATGTGTAAGATATTAGTAGTCGTTAGTGGCCAGGTCCTTCCAAGAAGTGCCAGGGCGCATACAATAATTGATGGCATTCTCCAGCTTACGTTAACGCAATAAAAACAAACAAACCACAACAATAATGGAATTAAATGTTATCCAAACTCGTCCAAATGAAAAATATATTTGATATGTGTGTGTGTGTTAATTTATTTGCTTGTAGTTTATTTCATAATGATGACAATGTGTTTCGAGCCAATGTTTTTACACACACGCTGTGAAAGCATGTGAGTATTTGTTTAATCGTTGCAAATGTCGTTTACTCTTTTTCGGTTAAACCTTCTTACTTTATCATAAGAAGAAAAACGTGTATTTGTTAACCTTACAAACAAAATGTTAGTAGAAATTATTTCAACGGTCGAAAGGAAAATAAAAATAACGGCTTAATCGTAAATATTCAAATGCAACTCGTTTCGAACATCAACTGACAGCTGTCAGATTCGATCACATTTCGCCCGACGCTTCAAAAACTTCAGGGCGAAAAGGGAGCCCGCTGGCACGCACACATCGACACACGGTTTCCCCGTACAGTTTCGCCATCTTGCGGACGCCTGTAGCAACTACATCGCGCTGTGCTGCTCTCGCACGCGGCACGGTCGGCCCCGGAACGAACCCCACTCACCTGGTGCCGTCTCGCTCCGTCCGCGTACATGCGGTTTCCGCACAGCAATGCCCTCGAGCCGTACGGGTGTGTGCGTGTCGCTGTCCGCGGTGGAACACGACAGAAAGAGCAAAGGAATCGTTTCGTCGCGGTTTCGGTTTGTTCGTCCGCATTATTTCCCGTTTTTTCCCAGCAAAATCGTGCAATAACCTAACAAATAGACAGTGCACGGTGCAGCGGACGTGGTGCATCGTTGGTGAGTGTGCGGGTGAAAGGTGAGCAGGCGGGGCAAACCTGTGAAAAAAGCGATCGACGAATCGCTATCCCGCAACAGGAAAAGCGGTGGTGGTGGTGCTGGTGCTGGTCGAACCTTTTTGACAAGCCGTGTGTGCCGTAGGGGGCGCGCACACACCATCGAAGATCGTAACGCGCAACGTAACACACAGATGCGGATTTCGCGATTCCGTAAGATCCGCGAAGACACCCAGAGTTGGCTGTCCCAGCTTCTTTCTGTACGCCTCTCTTCACGGAAAAAGGGGGTGGTGTAGTGAAAAACGACCGAGGGCAAGGTGTGACGGTCGAGGCCGTGTGATTTCCCCAGCAGGGCACAGAAGAAGGTGACGAAACAGCATGAGATTGTGTGTGGCAAACTGCAGGATATTCTCTCTACTCGCCAAGGTGTTTGGAGTATGTGTGTGTGTGTGTGTGTTTGTGACATGGCGCTCGGGGTGGTGGTGTGTTTGTGGCCGGAATTGGGCTGCAGTGTCGGAATCCGCAACCAATGAGGGACCGATCGGGACAGTGTGATCGCTGGGAAAGGGCCGCACATCGCCGCGACATCCGGAAGTGTAGTGTGCTGGTTCGCAAAAGGGTGGTAGTGGTGGTGGTAGTCGTCCACATTGCCCAGCTCTCGACCGCGGTCGGCCAAGTTCACACGCATACATTGGTGTGGTGGTGTGTCGCCATCTGAACGCCATCGTTCCGTGCCAAGCGGTTCGCTCGATTCACAGCCAGCTGCTGCTGCATGGGAGAGGTGGGGGGGGGGGGGGGCGTAGTACGACGTGTAACGTAGATGGCGATGCGTATAGAAGTGGGAACGGCTAGGCTGAGGGGTGGTTGAGGATGAGAGGAATAGAAAATAGTAAGAAGCACACGTCGTGGATCAGGGTGCAGTAAGGGGGTGAAGCAAGGGTTGGGATCCTAGTTGAGCAGGAAAGAAGCAAACAAGGGAAATAATCCAAAACGCGCAACAGACCCCTGTCGGAACTGGACTGGAACTGGTGGATGGGAACTCTGGTCCAAAGGGGGAGGGGGGGTTATGTTTTGCAAATGAAACAGACGGAAGTCGGTCGAATGACATTTTGTCAATCGTTAATCCACCTCCCCGGAGGTGAATCGAACCCTTCCTCTGCCTCTCCATTTCATCATGTGCGTCATGCTTGTATGTGTGTGAGTGTGTGTGTGTATGTTGAAAAGGCAACTGGATAGGTTTTGTGCAAAGATGGACAGGAAAGGCAGGGAGACAGGGGGATGCAGGGCATGGACATTTTTCACAACACACCAACACTGCAAACTCCGGCCGCTCTTGAGGATCAGCATCCTTCCGCTCGAACCAAACGGCGGGTGAGGAAAGTTGTCTAATGCGTGAGGGGGAAAGGGGAACTACACCGTATGCTTGGTGTGCAAGTGTGTGTGTGTGCAATGGAGCAGCACGAAAAGCCGGACGTGTTGGGCCGCGCGCAGTGTCCTTGCTCCCGATTGCTCTTGTTGTTGTGGTTGTTGTTGTTGCTGGTGTTGTGTTCGCCCCCCCCCCCCCAAAAGGAAGGATGCGGGGAACGAGGTAAGCGGCGCGCGGGTGCGCTTAGAACTGTCATCCTGTTTGACAGCTCGCCGTTTGTCGGCGTTTGGTCTTTTGTGCGTTGCGGAACTGTCAGCGGCAAACAACACGAAACTTTGTTCCTTTGTTGTGTGTTTTTTCCTCTCTCTTCTTGTTTGCACTGCGACTGGAGAGTCGTTGTTGGTTTATTTGTGTGTGTATGTGTGTGTGTGGGACATATTGAAGCGGTAAGCAGAAGGTGAGAATAATCAAGCGTCCCAGCGGTGTTTTTTAAACGGGCCGTTTTTAATTTTCTTTTATTTTTAGTTCAACAAATACGAATCAACAAGATTGCGAAATTACCCACGATGCCTTTCTGCACTAGGCCCATAGGACGGTGATTGATTGTTTGGGTGGTGGGATTTTGCTGCATGGTGGGCAGCGATTTTGACCTGAAACGAAAATTTCCCCATTGGAAAAGCAATTAACATTCGTTTGTCCAAAGAGAGGCTCTTAAGCATACTGAGCTTAGGTTAAGGAGGTTTAAACTTCTAGACACTTGCCATAATAATTGTGCGTACTGTTGCACTCATCTGCTATTGTTTCACCGACAGTTGATACGCACTTGGGCGGTTGAATCGTTCTGATTGATTGACGTTTGCTTCATTTTGGAACCCACCTGACCGATTGGTTGTAGCTTTTAGTTGTTTTTGCTTGTCGTCCGGGAGGGAAGTAGGAGAAACGCAAAGCGAAAGAGATACGCCGGAGCAAGCGGGGCTACTACGCCGCATGACGTACTGTTGCGGGAAGTGGCAAAGGTCCTTGCGTTGTGCCGATCGATCTTCGACCATCACCACACCACAACCACCGCATCCCATCATCCTCTCTCCCCTCCTTCAAAGACAATTGTTTACATGTGCTTTTGCTGCTTTCAGTTCGGCAGCAGCAGCAGCAGCTTCATCGATCCGGCCCTTTTCTATTCGGTCTGGTGCAAACAGTGTAGCGCGCAAAAGTGTGGCTCCCTAGAGCGCGGTGCTGTAGGAAGTGTGGTGGTGTTGCGGAGTGAAGGTGTACCAGCAGCAGCAGCAAGAATTATCGTCGCAGTTTGCCGCAGTTGGCCCCGCTCCGTCGGTCGAAGTGGAGTCGCCGCGCCGCGAAGAAGCGTTCGAAGCGAGTGTGTGACGACGCCACACACATCTTTGTCTCTCCCGGGCGGCCTGGCAAACGATGGCGGCGATGCTGGTGTGCAATCAACATCGTAGTAGCAGCAGCAGCAGCAGCAGCAGCCGTAGCCGAGGCAACAACAACAGCAACGTCGTCATCGTACGCGGCAGCAAGCTGCTAGTGTCGTGATAGTGGTGGAATTGATTGAGTAGTGTGCGTGCGTCCCTGCATATGTGTGTGTATATGTGTGTGTGTGCTTGTGATTGCCGCATGGGCCGACAAGAAAAGTTTAGTGTTTGCGGTAGCGCCTGTGTCTGTCCACGCCTCTTCTCTTCCTTCCCCAACCAGCCAGCCAGCCTGCGCAACTAGTAGTAGTGCGGAAAAGTCCGGAAAATAAGCAGTGAATAGAAGAAGCAATAGAATAAGGAGAAGAAGAAGCAGAAGAAGAAAAAAAGCCCGCAGTAGTGTTACACACGCCTCGGAAACCTCGCCTCGCGTTGTAGAGCATCACGTGTGTGTGTGAGTGTGTGTGTGTGTGTATGTGTCTGTGCAGCAGCGTGTATGTGTATAGAGAGTGTAGTGAATTTGTATGTGCACCACCGGGCGGCGTACCATACTGCTGATTCGCGACGGATAAATCGCGGATCAATTCACAAAGAGTGAAAAAGAAAGAGAAAGAGAAAGAAAGAGCAGGAGAGAGTATTGTTTACCCAAAAAATATCGTTTGTGTACCAGTGTATGTTTGTGTCTGTGCCAGTGAAAGGGCCAGCGTGCACGGGAAGAATACGGGAAGAAAAACTTAGTGAGTGTGTGTTGTTTTTTTTTCTTCTGTCGTTCCCTCTCGCCTCCTATCTCTCTCCCCAGCAAAGAGCCGATAGAGCGTGTGAGTGTGTGTGTCAACGCGCGCGCGTGTGTGTTTGTGTATGGGGGGCGGGTTGTGTGTGCGCAGCGAAATGTATGTATGCCATGATAATGATGGCGGTTGCGAATGCGATGATTGATAAGAATGTTGTGCGACCGTCCGCATCGTCGTCATCATCAGCACAAGCAACAGCAACAACAGCAGCAGCAGCAGCAGCTTTATCATCAGCAACAGCCCCGTCATCAGCCACCACCCTTCGTGTGTGGTAGTGTGTGCGCGCGGGTGCCAAAGTCATCCAATTTATACCAAATCCCTTCGCGTCTCGTCGGCGGCTTAGTGGAGCGTGTGCGCGCGCTTGCGTTCGCGCATTAGTGTGCGTGTATTTGCCTGTGTGTGTCTGTGCCGTAACGGCCGGAGGAGAACGGCCTCTTTGTGAGTCGGTGGGCAGAAAAGGCAAGGCCCCAGTGTGATTGTGTGAGTGTATTGTGTGTGTGATTAAGGTGAATTCGCATGCAACAGTAGCTGCAGCAGCAGCAGCAACAACAACTCCCCATCGGTGCAACGAATATTGCTTACAAGCCAGCGCCAAACCATCAACACACACACATCCGGGGAAGCAGGAAGTGCCAAAGCACCATTTCCTCGTCCAAACTCCCGGAACCGACCGAGGTGTGTGCGTGTGTGTGGGGCACGGCTTTCCATTGGTGCAAACGACACGACGCCACATTTCGAAAACGGCCGCACGCGTATACCCAGCATTAGGATAGCAACAAAGTAAGCATTTTCAGAAGTTCCCTTTTCTACGTCATTGGTTTGTGGGCTGGGTGGTTAAGCTCGAGGTTTTCGGGTTGGGGTCGGGGTCGGGGGGAGGTTGCCATGTACACATAATCCGGCCTGCAGAGATGAACTACCTCCCCCCGCCCTTGGGGTGCCATTCGAGCCCGAATCGATGGGGGTGATTGTTTTTCCAGCTTGTTTTTGTTCGTTAGTCATAATCACATCTCACAACAGTGGTGGTTGTGCGCTGAGGGAGCAAAGCTGAACTGGAGGACAATAATGGGGATCACTCATGACTCGTGAAGGAGGAGCATTTTGTGTGTGTGTGTGTGTGGTACATAATAATCCGCTTTCAATAGGTTATGCTCAAACCGCCAAAGCGTTGTTGATACGCGCACAGTTCCGTTTCATTCTTGTAACGGGTTAAAGCAGCAAATGGAACGGAAGGCAACTTATGTACGGCACATTCACCTGGACTGATGGTGCCACACCCCCTGGAGACTCTTCTTCCCGCCTTTGTCCACTGTATAATGGCGTGATAACTCCCACATCATCAATAATTGACCACGCACGTGCGGCAACTCGTGTGATTTACTTATATTCAGAACAGAACAGAACAAAATACGAGAAGGTCCTCTGTATCAATGTTGTGCCACTCTTTTCAAAACGGCACAACAATTCCACGTGACACGTCTAGGCCAAACACGTGCTTTTGGTAATCGTAGCAAAAGATCTGACCTCCCGTTTTGTTAATGCAAATCTACCAAACTATTAGATGGTGGTAGTTTTTTTTCGGCAAAATGGAAATGCTCCACGGAACAAATTTGTGACGGAACCATTTTACTTTTCAAAGTGCTCCCATTAATTCAAGCTTGTGCGACTCTGTCTGTCGGAAGCGCCTGCTCACGTGTATGCTGTGCGTGAAATTGGATGGACGATTACCTCAAAAGACCCTCCAGAGCGTTTAGATAGGGAGTGGGCGTCCATAAAATTACGCCTCGGTGAGGTTTACTTGTTATCGCTTGATTTTAAATTCAAACTATCAACATACCTTGATATCGAATCTTTAAAGCATTCCTGCAAGGATATGCGAATCGCGAAAACTTTGCCAGCATGAGAGTTCCGTACTTCACATACTCAGCACCTGGCTGTCACTTGGTTTGACATACACGAGTTGCAACTTTGTTGCTGTTGCTAGCACAAGAGGAAAAGTGAATGATTTGCTGTCGAATCTCAACAATCAATATCGACCCCGGGAAAGGCTTTATGTAAGACATGTTTCTAAAAGTTTCACAACAGAGGGTTAAAGGGAAGAAGGATTAGGTGCTGGGTGACGGGATTGAAAAGCGCGATGGTGAATTTAAACAACGGGTTTGCTTTTCAGGTGTGGAATTAAGGAAAGATTGTTGCCTTTTCCTTCTTTACACGATTGGTGGGCTTAGAATATCCCTCTTGGCGAGACATAGCACAGTTGCTGGGGATGTTTCACCTACTCAGGCTCTTCTAAAAACACATAAGTCGAATCGAGATGAGATTCGAACCCCTACATTTGTTAATTCATCTTCTACTCCATGATGTTCTTCTAAGAAATACATCAAGAAGAAGAAGAAGGAGTGGTGTGCTCTCTGGAGCGCCCTTATGACTCTGATCCAATTCCAGCAATTGTTAGTATAATTTCGACTCCTGTAAATCGGAATCACCAGTTCCGACCGGGGTCAGAATCGTTTGGAGTTGTCCAGAGTCGTCCGAAGGTGTCTGAAGTCGTCGGGAGTCGTCTTGAGTTGTCCGGAGTTGTCCAGGGTCATCCGAAGTCATCCGGAGTTGTCTGAAGTCGTCTGGAGTCGTTCGGAGACGTCCAAAGTCCACAGCAGTTGTCCGCAGTCGTCTACAGTCGTCCGGAGTTGCCAGGTTCTACTCCAACAAGATAATTTACCGAGAACTGAGTCATCCAAACAACTCCGGTCTCCTCCGGACGACTACGACTTCGGACAACTACGACTCCGGAAGACCTCCATACGGTTCCGGGCAATTCCCGATAGCTCCAGGCGGTTCCGGGCAATTCCTGACAGCTCCAGACGATTCCAAAAGGCTCCGGATCATGCTGGGCGAACTTACCTTTCAGCGTCAACTCAGAAGTTTACGGAGTAGTACCGGAGTTGACACTGGATCTTTACCCATCACTACACCGAACATGCTGCTGTATTCCCTGTGTATTTTGCACCCCCACCCACCCACAGCGAGAGGATCTTTCTTTTCCACGAAGGAGAGAATCGCACAGCGTGTAGGCATCAAAGACCTTTGTGTCCTCTATGCTCTCTGACTCCCCTCGCTAGTGCCCACGATGCGCTGCGGTACGAAAGGTACGAAACATTGCATGTGTGTGTGTGTGTGTGGGAGTTTATACTAACAGTGGAATGTTTTCGCTTCGTTTAGAACCTTTTTCTGCGAAGCTCGTGTTGCTTGCATCTTCATTTCAGCTTCATGGGCGTATCGCAATGTTTTTCTCTTATTCCTCCTCTGCTCGAGCCATCTCTAAGGGTCACCGAGGAGGGGGACAAAAAGGGCAGCACCATGCTTTCTCGAATGTAACATTTCCCATTGGCGGATGCTGGTGGAATTGCAAAGAAAATAGACACTCACACACACACACGCCTTCAAAAGGGCTCCTTTGTGGCATTTCCCTATAAAAGAGCGCTGGGCTCAGTTTCTCCCTGCACACTGTTGTGTGGCGCTTTATGACGTCTGTGGCGGTTGATTTATTGACGGATCTGCAAAAGGGCTGCAGGGCTGCAGGGCCACAGTAGTGGGCGGATGAGGCAATGGGCCTATGCGATTATCCATGCCATGGGTGGTGAGAGCTCTGTGGGTGGAAGCAGCAAAATACCTGCATCATTATAGGTGCGCCTCGATGGGGGGTGGTGTCTTGAGGTTCTCTGCTGACTGTCGCAGACATTGTCCCCGGGTGCAGCTCCAATGCCGGGAAGAACACTTCTGATGAATAATGCAATAGACTAAGGGACGCAACGGGGGGGTAGCTTTTCCGGCTTGGTGACTCTGTGTGTGTGCGCGCATCACGTCGTTGGGCTATTGTTCTCGGTACATTGTCTTGTTGGAGTAGAACCTGAAGCAGAGAGTATTAATTTTTTTTAATAAACAGAACAGTGTTAGGTGTTGTACTTTCTTGACACACACGTCTGTCTCTAGAGCTGCTACGTCTTATGACGCGTGTGTGTGTGCGGCAAGAAGACAGACCAATGTGTGGACGTGCGATGGTTGCCGGAAAGAGTGGTCTAACATGAAGATGAACCCCTGCCCACACGGCATGGTTGCTAAGCGCCGATTATTCATCTTCATCTTCATCTCCATCCCCTGCCCTCCATAACGATGCGGTTGCGAGCGCCTCCAGCATATGATCGGATTGAAATTGATCTCCACTCTTTTGCCCGCGTTTTGTTCTACGATCGCTCACGCGCGGGCACAGTATGCTGGGTTGGTTGGAAGATGATGGTAAAGATCATTAGCCATCGGCAAAGGGAGAGGCCAAAGGGAAGGTGAAAACCATCCTCCACACGGCCACCTAGCCCTAACGTGCTAGCTCAAAGAACATAAAATTGTTAAACCGCCACTGCTCCCTCTATTTTATAGCCGGATCGCGGGGATCAAGCAACCCTCAGGCAGCTTCGAGAAGACGAGGGTGCGCAATAGATAATCCAACGGCTAGGCCCCAATAATAGAAGGGCGCCGAACGAAAGTAACACTCCACAGCAAAAAAAGGCAGCTAAAGAGCGATGAAAAGGCGCGCTTTCAGTTCGGCCCGAGCCCCTGTAATTGACCCTCCAGCGATGCTGGTGTGTGGACCCAGCGAACGAGGAAAAGAAAAGCAACAAAAACAGATTCCTGGAGATCTTGAAATTCATCTCTCTCCCTCTGCTGCCGGCGGCGGCGGCGGCACGGTGGCTTTTCAGGGTCGTCGTCCATGTTTTCTTGCTGCCGCTTGGAACGTCGGTCGGTTATGAGATGCTGCTGCTGCAGCGAAGGATGAGAAGAGGCGAAAGAGACGAACCCGCGCATCGCGTCGATGTAAAAAGCTCACCGCGCGCGGACCGATGATCGTTAAGGGATGGGGAAATGATCACAGAGCGCGCCAACTCGATCGGTCGGGGTGTCCCGGTGGAGTAGAATATAATTGTGTCTTTTTTTTTGAGGGTATCCTCTTTCATCAAGGCTGATGCCGGTGTGTGGGGTGGTTTCTGCCGAAATTGTGAAGTAATCAGTCCTTTCGTTTCGATCCATCACAGTCGGAATGAGTAAAGTGTTGATTTTTATTGATCTATAATCGTCATAGGAGGAGCGTTGGATTGGTGTTTATTTGTTGTTTTTTTTTTGGGTCAAAAAGACAATAAAAGTATTGCTTATTTTTCGGACTTTCCAAAACCAGTTCCTGTTATTGACAGTTGAATGACAGTTTATGTGTTAAATGTGATAGATATCAAAATAAATTCAATCTTATTTTAGTACAGGATTTGCATCCTGCTCCTCTACGACATTATTTCCTGGTCACGGCACCAATATTCATTGAATATTAATATTTTTATCGTCGTACATAAAATTGTATTTCAACGTGGAATATTTTCTCCAAATAATCTCCTACCGCTTGCTCCAAACAAAATCATTTCCAGATGTAAACTGCACTTACTATGAATGTTATCCTGGTCACGGCACCAGACAACCATTTCGTAATGCCATCTCCAGAATGCCAAAGCACTGTTTCGATGTGTGATAAAATGCTTCCAATCGATTCCAGTCCTGTCGGCTTCCCATGATATCAGCTCCTCGGGGAAGTGGGGAAACACTGCCCCCTCCCCCCTCTCCCCTCATTCCCATTTTCGGTGTTGTAACTCCACTTGGAAATGTATGCGTGACCGCTGCGCAAATAAACACGAATTGAGGACAGGTAAATATTGATGATTGAACACACGGATGCGCCCGGGCATGGGGTGCGCCGCAACGCTGACAAAGGGAGAGAACACCCCTTCACCCGCCGGGGTAAATGTTAGAAGAATCAGCGCCTTTGTGTGACTTCGGGCGTCGGCGTGAAGTGTGTTTGCCAGGGGTCGGCTGGGGGGGGGTTTTAGGAGGAGAATGTGTGTATCGAGCTCCTCCCGGGGTCCGGTTGTGGAGCGACTTTGTTAGTTGGTAGTTATACACTACTATTCATTCTGCTATGCGAATCGAAACGATAACTCTAACTTTCATAATCCATTAGAAATTGTTTGCTTTAGACGTCATCAAAAAGAGTTCCGAATTTCCGCTCATTGTACTCCCCTTTTTCCTTCAAAAGCGTTTTTTTTTTTTTGCTGTTTTGCTCTTGCCCCGTCGTGTGTGAATGCGTTAAGAGTATGTGTGCCGTTCCCTCTTCTTCCACCATCGGATGTGTGATACCCATTTCGCAAATGTGTTCCAATAAATTTGCAAACAATTTCCTTCGTTCCCGCGCCGGCCGCCGCCTCGATCACCCTTTTCCGGTGCCGGCTACCAAAGCCACGCACACACACGCTTACATTGAGATGAGTGATGTTTCTCATCCTCTTGCTGCTGCTCCCCATCCGCTCCGGGCTCCGGGGGATGACCTCTCGAGCAGCCCATTGGCCCTGCGCGTGTTGGATGGGGGGCGAGAGGTTTGCAATGGGCGCACGGGAGCGATGGGTGAAGGAAACGGGAACAAATTTAACATTTAGATCACGTTTACACACGCACTCACAACCACACACCTTGATAGAGTGTATCTGTGTGTGTGAGTGTGTGGAGAGCTAAATCGGGATGACCACAGAGCGGAACCGATGCGATTACAGATGCTGCTGGTGCTACTGCTACTGATTCTTCCTGCCCCAACTTCCTCCCGAGGCCTCTGTTTAAATTTGCACACACATACACACACACACACATGGTCGATGGAGCGATTGCAACCCTTGAGCTCACGTTGAGTGCCGGGTGATGAAAATGAAAACGGATCGAAGCCGCCGCGATGGGAAACGCGGCTTAAACGCACGGGGATGCAAACTTTGGGATGGATCCATATCCATTTCGCTCGTTACCTTCCCCATCCCTTGCCTACTCCGTTTACTTCCCCCTCTCTGACTCTCCATCAAGCCATTGAGGAGGGCAACCCTTTTACCGTGCCCAGGTCAGTGAGCTTTTCCTTTTGCTCTTATTAGTTCGGTTCTGTGCTCTTCTCTTTCCGTTTTCTCTTGCATTCGCTCTCTCTCTTTCTCTCTCTCTCTCTTGCTTCATGTGTTTGGCGATTTATTCTAGCGCAAAGAGAGAGTGTGTGTGTGTGTAGGGCTTCTGGAAGGGCCAGCCCGATCGTTCATCATAAGCAGGCCGGCACACACGGTCGGCTTGGGAAAGCTGGGGCCGAATGGAAGTTTATTACGTCCGTCCCTTTTCCAACGCCATTCCATTTGATCGTGTTGCGGTAGAGGGGGGGGGGGGGGAAGGAGGCTTGCTGTCCCTTTCCTGGTGGGGTTTCGCAATTGGCGGGGCACATGGTTTTAAAATCGTTTCCACGCGGCCAATTTATGTACGGCATTCTCGTTTGCTACACCTTCGCGCTCCCTCTTTCATCGATCGTGCAAAATGGGAAAAAGGAGCAGGCCCCGCTCCCGGGCGTTATGTTGGGCTGCAGGAGGGGGCCATCCGAAGCGTGTTCGCTTATCATGTTTTGCTGCGTGTGTGTGGTGCTTGTGCTTGCGCTTTTTACGCTAATCGCTTTTGGCTTCTTCACTTCGTAAAGCCACACCACGAGGACGAAGAGGATAGAAGCAGAAGGGTGGAACTTGCTTCAAGTTGTTGTTTTTTTTCTGCGTTTTGGTTTTGCTTACATATGATGTGGTCACAGTGTTTTCTTGTAAATTAAGTACTGTTGAAATTCTGCACCACCCTTACGAGGGTCATGGACATGGCACGTTTTTAATGCCCTAGCGCAGCTCACACGCCTTTGCTGGTGTGGGTTGCTGCTGCGATCAGCATTAAATGAAATGAATAATAGACATTTATGATGTGATACTTTTAATTTTTTTTGTTTCGCCCCACCCGCTTCAATGATTTTGCTTGACAAGCAGAGAACAATGATAGAACAAGCGGGGTTGAAGAGGGCGGAAAATGTACAGTTATTTCTTGGCCCTTAAAGCAGCATATCGTCAGTTCGCAGACATTTTGCAGAGGGCGTATTGGTTTTCCCTTATTGAGACAGCAAAAGTCGGCTGGTTACGACTAGTGATGGGTAAAGTTGGCTCCTAACTCCAAAAATTTCGGAACCGACTCTGGTAGGTCGCCTAACATTATACGGAGCTGTTTCGAATTGTTTGGAGCGGTTCAAAATCGCCCGTCGTCCTCTAGTGTCGGAGTCATCCGGAGTCGTCCGGAGTCGTCCGGAGTCGTCCGTAGTCGTCCGGAGTCATCCGTAGTCGTCCGGAGTCGTCTGGAGTCATCCGGAGTTGTCTGGAGCTATCCGGAGTTATCCGGAGTCATCCGGAGTTGTCTGGAGCTATCCAGAGTTATCCGGAGTCATCCAGAGTTGTCTGGAGCTTTCCGGAGCTATCCGGAGTCATCAGGAGTTGTCTGGAGCTATCCAGAGTTATCCGGAGTCATCCAGAGGTGTCTGGAGCTATCCGGAGTTATCCGGTGTCTTCCGGAGTTATCCGGAGCCATCCGCAATCATTGGGAGTCGTCCGTAGTCGTCCGGAGATGTCTGGAGCTGTCCGGAGTTATCCGAAGTCATTCGGAGTCGTCCGTAGTTGTCCTGAGTCGTCTGGAGTCGTTCGGAGTCGTTCGAAGTTGACCAGAACACCAAAGTCGGAGCGGTCCGGAGTGAGCCGGAGCCATCCAGAGTCATCTGGAGTCGTCCGGAATCGTTCGGAGTCTGCAGGAGACGGCCGGTGTAATGTTTTTGTGAACATTTGCAACGACTCCGACGATGTATACTCAGAACAACTCAGCTTTGGCTGGAGTCGAAATCGGACTAACTATAACTATATAGGAGCTGTGGGTGCGCTCCAGAGAGCTCATCACTTATTGCAACGAGCCGAGTTGTGCAAAATGTGAGCACCAAATGTTTCGGTAACGGTGAAGGTAGCATTATGAAGCATTTTGTAAATGTAAACACATCACAATGGCAACAAAACTTTTGTCTTCCATTAGTTCGAAAAATAAGATACATACTACCTTCGTTAACAAAACTTTAAAATAGAATAGAAACTCTTCATAAATAGTTACTTTATAAACTTAGTTTATGAAGAATTCTACTTCACAATATTTCATGAAACTTTGCTGACTAATATCAATATACTAATATAATATCATATTTCATAACCCATCCAATCTGCTCTAACCAAACTTCAGTGCAGCAGTAGTCAACACAACCATCCATTGCCATCTACTGGGGATTGCTAATCCATATGCCAGCCACCTAACTTTCAATCATAAAAGATCATAACTGACTGGCCCTTTGTCCCGAGCACCAAGAGACGGCGCCACCAACGTTTTGGGGCCAAGTCTAGCAGCAGCTTGCTATTGAAGCTCTTGTACAACAACAACAACAAAAAATGGCATAAATACGGTTTAAAGTCATTCGAAGCAAAATGAAAAGCCCTCTCCGCCGCGTCCCGTTACACGCTTTCCGTTTCCCCCCTTCTCTGTCATCGCTGCTCCCATTCTCCTTCCGCGGACGCAGTCGCGCAGCATTTCCAGCTCCGGCAGAAACCGTTGGAGAAAAGCCATGGAGAAAAGCGTACCCATTTCCATGTTACATTGTTTGATATTCTCTATCCAAGTGTGCGTGTGTTTAGTTGAGAGTCACTGGGGTTACTTTTTGCTTGGTTTGTGCTTTGGTTCTTTGCTTCCTAGCCGCTGCTCCATCGAGGCCTGGGTGTGTGTGTGTAAAACAAGCAAACTTTTCCCGTAACTCAATTTATATCGCCCAAGTGGCCGCTGTCGGTTGTTATTCTTCCCGGAGGAGAAGCAGAAGGAGGAAAGGGGAAGGGGACAAGCAACGTCGATGAGGTGGCCTAAAAGCTCTTTGAAGAGTGGGGGGCTGCTCGTGGGAAGTCACCAAGTGATGGGAGTCGGCGAACAACGAACTGTTGAAAGTGGCGAAGAATTCCTACGGTGCTGCCGCACGAACACGAGAGGATCCATTCCGCCGGGTTGGCGTAGTATTTGACATTGTGTAGCTCGTTTACTCATCCAATTATGTAGTGCCTTTTCCGCTTGCCCTCCCATCAACCCATCCCCGGGGTGTGAACGCCGCCCAGGGGTTCAAGGGTTGTCGAAATGGGAAGGATAAGAGTGTGATGAACCGTTTTATTCTTTCCTTTCCAGTCACACATAGGCACAGACACACAGGAGACCACGCAGGGACACAGTTTACATGTAGAACACAGTCCGGCGTCACCATAAACTATGCGAAATACACTACCGGGAGTGTGATAGAGAGAGAGAGAGAGAATGTTTTGGTAGGGGAGAACACATAAAATCGAACGCAATGGCATAGACACGTTGGCGACTATTGGTATGTGTGTGTGCTTTGTTTTGAGTGTGGCAAGCGGAGTGGGAGAAGAAAGGGGGAACTGTGATGACAGTCGCCAAGGAGAAACTTTCCATACGATAACATTACCCTGGGAATGGTGTCCTTTTGAGTTACAACATTGAATTTCAACCAGCTCTGGGGAAAGGAAATGAATTTTTTTTTGTCTGTGCGTTGGATTATAAGATATTTTGTAATTGATTCTATGGATGTATTTGTCTTTAAATCTCTATTTTCGTCCTCTATAATCCCCTCCGATCGTTTTCAATAGAAATATTTAATTATCCATTTTTTAAAGACTATTTCTTAAGCTCAGAGTTGATGAGGAGGAAGCAAATAAGAGCAAAATTATGCACAAAAATATAAAAAAAATAACAATCAGCGTGGTATCAGAAGGAAATGTTACCGCAAAACTATTGAAATTGGCCAACGGTAACATAATTGCGGGCGAGCGGAAAAAGGAAATTGTGCAAAAGACTGGCAAGAGCAACGATTGGGCTAACAACACGATGTTGGTAGCAGCAGGGCAGCAAGAGTAGGCATCCATTCCCGCCTAATCTTACCGGGTGTGGAAGGTGTGGTGCGCACAGGTGTGAAAATGGAAAACGCAAACGCTAAGAGCATAAAGATGTAATAGAGCGAGCATTGAAAGATGGCAGCAGCGACAAGTCTCCCCACCCGCGCTCACATTGCACTCGCACATGTCTTATTGAGGTTACGGGTCATGAACTGACAACAATAGATGTTGGAGCAAGGGAGAGGAAGAAAAAGCATCTCCTTTCCCTTATGATGGGCCGCCTTTTTGCCCACTTTTTGCGATTGTAAACGTCTGGGAGGAAATTATTGCGCGAAGGAATTGATAAGTTGCGGATGATAAGCTGCCCGTGCGTTTCCCTTATATATTGTTAGTTTAGCTAATTCTGATATAGCAACGGTGGGGAAACACACAATTCGTTTCTGCGTTTTCAACAGTGCAGTACAAAAACTGTTGAGTGACATTTACATATTGTGTGCACTTATCTATTCATCGGGGAGGGTTGCAGTTGAACGGTAAGGATGCTTCACCATCCCACTCTCACAGCCGAGGCATGATGTGTTTCCACATACTTCTTCCCATCCATTTCCAGCGCTGTCCGCCGTTGAATGTTGCCTAAATTGGTTCGTGTTGTGCCGTGGGGCAAGAACATGTTTCTGGTTTACCGCTGGAGCTCAAACCACGGCTCCGCGCTGCTCCGTGCTTCATCGAAGTTGTCGGGGCTTATGGTACAACTATAAGGTGGTAGCGAGAGGGGACAACAGGGAGAAGCAATAGTTCGAATGTGATGGAATCATAACCAATGGATGCAATTTGTTATGCTTCTGAGATACGATGGCAATGGCGGAAAGGTTGTACATCCTTTGGGTATAGTCCTTTCTCCTACTCCATGCTGCACAAAAAGAGAGAATCGATATATTAGGTCGATATATTAGAGCGACTATCTTCATTGGGTTGTAATAGTTTGATTTAATAATTGGTTTAAAATTCAATATTCTCCTAAGTTTGTTGCTGAATTGTTTGTGGAGGTGGGTGTAAATGTAAACCGACAATCCTCCAAAGAGACTACGAAGAAGCACCCATATGAAAATATCTTAAATTCCTTACCCTGGAATGTGTATGGTGGTGTAGCCAAAAGGGTTTGAAGAAACGAACGGTCTGGTTGGGGTTACAAAATGAAAGACGCCGTGTAAATCGCCCATCGGTCGGTGGTGGTGGTGGGCTGGCAAATGTACCACGTAAAGGTTGCGTCTGCTTTTCGATTCGCTTTATTATTGCGAGATATTTCAACCATTCCCCAGCGTCTAGGAGGGGGTGAAATACTTTCGATTGAATTCTGCGACGGATCAAACAACATCCCGGGCGATCGGGGGGGAAATGAAGGCCCAAGCCGAAACAAACCACACAGGGATTGTATTTGCATGGGCATATGGTATGTAAGTGTGTGTGTGTGTGTGTGTGTGTGTGTGTGTGTGTGTGTGTGTGTGTGTGTGTGTGTGTGTGTGTGTGTGTGTGTGTGTGTGTGTTTGAGTGCACCAAAATAAAAAGGCCCTTATGATTGAGGGCCACGCGTGGGTGCCGTTGCGAAGCAACTTCGCAATTTCGCCGTAAGGAAAAGAGATTGGAATTGCTCTGCATATAACAACCACCGCCGCCACAGCAGCACCGAACGAACATGATTGGATGTTGCTTGTTTCCTGGCGTCGTGTTGTGAGCCACAGCTAGTGGAAAGGATTTGCCGATCGACCAGGGAAAGAGAGAAAAACGCGGAGGAAGGACTTGTTTACCCGAATATGGCCCAGGCCAGCTCTGGGAATTGTTTGTTTTTATTATCGTTATTATTATAATAATGCTCGAGGCGTAGTGGGACACCGCCTTGAGAGCTTGTAGATGCTGATAGGCTGGTCCTGGAGACTTTCCCCGGATAGTCGTGTTTTTTGTAGGCAGGATTGTCGACAAACCCGAGAGAGCCTCCATATCGAATGTTGGGTGTATCGTTTGGGATATGCATATTGATTGGATTTTAAAATATCTCTCATGTGTCAAGGCATTCAATTATTGCATGACGGCGCAATGAGTTGAATGTATCATTGCTGCCGCAATATTAAATCCAAAATTTTTCTGTTGGTCCGGTCCACCCAAATTGTGGTTATTGACTATTTTCAGGATTGTAATGGTGTGTACATTAGTGATGGGTAAAGTTGGCAAAAATCCGGAGTCGACTCCGATCCGTTCGACTCCGGACGACTCCGAACGACTCCGAACGACTCCGAATGACTCCGGGCGGATCTAGTGGTTCCATTTTGCCGGATTCGGAATCGAACTAACAATAGTCGGAGTCGGATCGGAGTCGTGGGTGCGCTCCATACAGCACATCACTAGTGTACATGATTCTTCAGTTTAAGTTTTAGCATTAGTTCTGTAGCGGGATGCTTCTTAGTGAACTCTCTTCTACTTGCTCTTGGTTGGAATTGAACCTTCGATCTGTTGCGTGCAAAACCGTGCCCTTGTTCCCGGCACCATTTGTCCCCCTTCGTTGTAGCATGCAGCAGAGGTATAAAAGCCAACTGATTAGGCAACCAAATACACTTTTTTGATGTGTACATTTAACTAGGAAAAAACTTTCTTCTTTTGGATGTGTAATTTTATATGGAAATAAATATTTTGTGAAGTACATTTTTGATAATACAAACCTACTTTACTCCTTTTGTTGTTGCTCTCCATTACAAGACCCGTGTGACGTGGGTATGAAGGAATTATCCCCAACATTTCCACACAAAAAATAAAGCAATAAAAAAAATCCTCCCCAAGAAAACTCATGCTTGCGTGATTGAAGCACGCTGGGCTTTAAATGAAACAAAATAATCGATACACGGAACGCATTTAAAAAGTACCTACCGCCACTGTTTTGTGTGTTCCATTGTTTTTGTTTCCCTCCCTGTTTCGCCCTCGTTTTGCTCTCTGCAGCTGCGTTCAATTAAAACATTCTCTTCAGTGTCTGGCCCTGGGTGGGCGGCGGGCACTTGTTGAAGGTGCAGGGAGAGTACAACATTTTATCCCCCGGACGTGTTCGCTGCACCGCGCCTTGCTTTCCTCTTGATCTGCATCTTTTGCCATGGGAGCTGTGTTTAAATGCGAATTTCATTCAATCGCACCCCCGGGGGCCAGGCGGGGCCACAAATATCGCAAATATCTGGTGCGATCTTTCGGCACTAGCGCGCGGCGATTATTTGTTTGGTTTGGTTGAGCGTGATTTGCTGCGAGACAGGCTATGTAGACTTGCTGTTCCTTCTTCCATCTCTTGGAAAGCTTGAAATGCTTTGCCTCTCCCCCATTCAACTTGTTGCTTGAATGAAATGTGCACGGCGTTAAATAATGTTTCATTTTCATTTCCTTTTTTGTAATGTATAAATGTGTGTTGCATAGCATAAATCATTCCAACCGATTTGATTGTAACACAAAACACATTTCCTCTTCCGTGGTTCAACTGTTTTGCATTTCTTTTTTTATGCCATCTACATCAACATAATTTGATATGAATTGTTCGTGTGTCTGTGTGTGTGTCTTTGTGTCTGACCGTGGTTGCCACACATCGAAAAAGATACCACATATGTTTTGTGACAACCAACAACGGCGGGACGACGACCACCAACGGAAACCGACGGGACGACGCGCAGTACGAATTCTCAACATGAAAGCACCGCAAAAGTCCCTCCCCCCCTCCCTCCGCTCCCTTTTCCCCTCTCCGCCACCATCAAGACACAACAAAAACAAACAGCGCGGACCAAAACCCACCACTGCCTGCCAAAACTCTAGCGAGATCAACCAGCAGCGCAACAACAAGCACAGCAGCAGCAGCAGCGGGGGGATGCAAAGCAAACGTTGCAAAACAAACAAACAAACAAACAAACACATGCAGACACACGGAATGACCTCACAGTTCATTAGCACACAAGTTCGCGGCGTGGCTCTGGTTCGCGTCGCCGCGGAATCTCGTTATTAACGTTTCGTGCGGATTTGTGGGACGAAAGCGGTGTGGCGAAGAGGGAGTTTTTTTTCCCCTTCTCGAAATCACACATCAGTGTGAGAGTAAGAGAGAGAAAGAGCGATAGAGATACAGCAGGGGAGAGTGTGGGAGTTACATCCGAAACATTCGAATCGAATACCGACTCAATCATTACGGTCCTTTCTGCGTGATTTATTCTGGCCGCCGCGCTTCAGCTCGAGACTTACACAGGGTTTACCAACTTATTTTCAAGGTGATGACCATGTCTTTTTTATTTTTGGAATAATTAAATTCAGAATTACAATATTCTACTCATCATGCTTCTTCTTCTCCTAGTTGGCGTAACGTCTTTCGCGGACATGCTGGTGGCCTATACAGGCTTTCGAGACTTATTTCATTACCACGCAGCCGGATAGTCAGTCCTTGCTATCGGGAGACGGTCCATTCTAGGCTTGAACGCATTGACGGGCATGTTATCGAGTCGTTCGAGTTGACGACTGTACCACGGGACCGCCCCGACTGCACTCATCATGCAATAATCTTAAATTTCACATCTGATTGAATGCTAGAAGTATAGAAAAAGTTAAAATGTTTGGTACTTAAACATAAGAGACTTTTTACAGGACTCTTTTAACTCGTTGGTCGTGGTTGAGCAAAGGGGAATTAACAATGTAATGATAATAAACCATAATTTGCATGATTTTTGCGTTACCATTCGGAGAAACCCTGCAATTTTCGATGCGTAATACTGATCTAGATGAAGGAGCGCCGTTCCTTCGTGTGGGACGTGAAGAATCGGCAAGACGAAGCATCCGATCATAGGTCACTTTAACGAATGCCTGCGTGTGTGTGTGACTGTTTGTGTTTGCTCGCGTTTGTACACAGTTCTGTCCGATTTGAGTAGGTGGTGTCCGGGTGGAGGGACACCAAACGATCAGCATCCGCGCACTGATTTCATCCCAACCATCATCCCCTCCCTGGTCGCTTCTCTTCTCTTTCTTTCTGGGCAATGTAGAGGCGAAGCGATAGAAACAAAAAAACAAATCGATGCCAATGGCGCGCGTCCAACACTGATAACCTTTTTTCGGGCGGCTTCCATTTTTGCCGACGATCACACACACACGCACACACTGCGCCAATGTCCGTCTCTCTCTTTCTCTGCTGTGGGCGTACGTGTGTGTGTTTATGTGTGTGGTTTAACACTGGGGTCAAACCTTTTCTGTGCGATGATGGGCGCTGGAAGCAGCCGCATATGCCTCACACGGATCAACTGCCAGGGTCGAAAGTGGTGGTCCGGCCGCTTGATAACCTTATCCCCCGTTTGACCCCCGTTGCTCATTGATGGTGTAACAGAATGCTTCTTACCAGACGAATCTTCCCAGACGCATTTTGTGCCTATCATGGTGCGTGATTCCGTTGGTTTTCAATGCTTTTTTTGTGTCGATTCTTCCCCGCATTGCGATTTAGACTCTTCACTGTTGTGTGAATTTGTTCCTTTCGGTTCCTCCTCCGTTAATTCACTTGTAGGAATTTCATAACACATCCTCTTTATGACATTTTCAGTTGTTTTATTGCATTGCATCAATTAAAGACATCATGAGGACATCAAACACAATCAAATGGCAAGTTGTGACAGCTCGCACATGCTTTTGATTATGACACTCATGACCTCATTTTTGGGAGTTTTTGTGACGTTTCCCACACATTACTAATTTTCCCCTTTTTCCTCTCTTTCTCTTCCTTCCCCTCCATCGTCGCAGATTAGCATGGAAAAGGCAAAGGCGTACATCAAGAACGAATTACGTGGGGGCTCCCTAGCGCAGCCGGAGCCCCCGCCACCACCGCCGCACCATCAACACCACCAGCAACAACAGCAGCAGCAGCATCCGCAACTGCCTCCACAGCACCACCACCACCACCAGCCGCCCATCCCGAACGCCTCCGCCCATCCGTACCATCCGCACGCCCAGCAGCAGCAGCCGCAGCAGCAGCATCCTCATCTGCAGCATGGTCACGGGCCAGCGTCCCATCCGGCCCACCTGCTGCCGGCCGTACCCCAGCACAGTACGCCGGTGTCGGCGGCGGCCTACCATCCCCACCATCCGCCGGTCACCGGCGCCCGGTCGCCCTCGGTCGTCTCAATGGACGATCCGGCCAACATTTGCTACGTGTGCGGTGCGCACGGCGCCCAGGACAAGTACTATCTGCGGGTGCGCCAGAACCCGGACAACCCGGCCGAACCGCACTTCCCGCTGCTCGAGTCGCACACACCGCCGGCCGGCGTGCCGGCCTGGACGCCGGCCAAGGTGGGCGTCCGCTCCTGCTACCTGTGCTTCACGACCTTCGCCCAGCAGTGGGACTACCACGAGCGGGAGGGCAAACCCCTGGCCCAGCGGCTCTACTGGCTGAAGCGCACCGACGACAAGAACTACATCGGGGCGGAGATGAGCAGCCAGGGCGAGTACGCGGCCCAGGTGCTCGGGCTGAGCGCGGACCATCTCGGCGGCGGCATCCCCGCCGGCTACGGAGCAGCTGGCCAGCCACCACCACCGCCCGGCCCACCAGCCACTGGACGGGGGATGGGGCCGGATGGCCGTCCGCCAACGGGACCACCACTGCCCGGGCCGGCGTACTCCTCCCCACTGCCGACGGTGCCGCGCAACGACAGTCCGCTGCGTGGCAGTAGCGCTCCGCAGCGGAACGATTCGCCACAGTCGAAGGGCGGTGGGGAGGGAGGTTCCAGCACAACCTCGACCGCTCCCCCGTACCATCCGGCGAAGCGCTTCTTGGAGAATCATCTCGCCAGTCAGCAGCAGGCGGGCGCCACCACGAACGCACCCGCCACCAGCAACAACACCGTCCAATCGCAACCACCGGGGGCGGCGACGGGGGCTACGGCGCCAGCACCGACGTCACGTCCGTCGAGCCGAAACGAAAAGTCGACGACGCCACGGCCCAGCACGCACGACAGCCCGTCGCCGGTGCCCTCGCCGGCCGGTGCCAGCCTGCGCTACGATGGACGCAAGATGTCCTCCTTTGCGCACCACAAGCTCAAGATGGTGAACTACAACAATGCGGGCGCGGCGGACCACCATCGGAACCATCTGGGCGCGGGCGGCGGTGGTGGCCCGCTGTCGTCCTCGTCCACCTCCTCCCATTCGGCACAGCAACAGCAACAGCAACAGCAGCAGCAACAACAACAGCAGCAGCAACATCAATTAAGGCTCGAGGAGGAAGGCGCACTGGATCTAAGGAACTCGGCCACCGGCAGCATGCTCGGTGGCTCGTCGGTGGGCGGCATGCTGGCGGAGGAGAGCAGTTTGCGGGGCAGTGGCAGCAACAGCAACGGTAGCACCGGCAGCACCGGCACGGACATACTGGACCTCTCCATGCCGGACAAGAACTCGATGACGGAGGTGTGCTACGTGTGCGGCGACGAGCATCGGCGGGGGAGCCTGATGGAGATCGCGACCGTCAAGCCGAAGGACGTGAAGGACCAGGAGAAGCCGTACTTTCCGATTTTCGACGAAACGCACGCTCGGTAGGTGGCCGTAGTGGTAGTTTGAGCTTTAGTGTGTGATGAGATTGGTTTTAACGGACTTTTTTTTGCTTTTTTAGACCGGCACGATCGCGTCCGAAGGATCCGAAAGGAATGGTGCAGGCGTGCAAGGCGTGCCACCAGTATCTGCTCAACCAGTGGCAATCGTTCAACGTAAGTACTGCTGGTAAATGTACCAGAACCGTACCAGGATTAATGAACTTCGAAGACTTCCCGGAAACTGTAAAGCCCATCCGATTTTGTTCGTTCGCCTATGACTATGAGTGCTGTGTGTTAGCTTTGCTTGTTGTTTAGCATCAATTAACTAACCGGTTGACAAGTTTGTAGAACCTTCTCTGATCGTGGAAAGGTTTTGTTTGGCGTTCCGTTTGCCAAAGCCACGAATGTTTGCTTTGCTGTGATGGCTAAGCACAAGTACTGGCCGCTGCTACCACTCCTGCAGCTTTATTTGCCTCCAATATTGTAGAGGATGAGTTTCTTGATTTGTAAAACACACACACGCACAAAAAACAACCTCTCGTTGGTAGCAAATAGCGCACGGCAACCAAACACAACATTCATGCCGTGTGTGAGTGTGTCCATCCGTGACTGGTCAGTTTCTCGCTCTTGTCCTGGGGGCAGTTTTGGGCTATAAATAATTGCATAACCACAAAAAAAGCCATTGATTGCGCGAACTTAATGAATCATTGCTCGTTTCTGCACCTGAAACCTGACGGTGCAGAAAAGATATTTATTTTTGGGGTCAAATCAATCGGCAGTATATTTGGCTTCGACGGGGCTTGTTCGGGTTTGTTTTGCTACTCCCGTGAAGTGTACTTCCTTCCCCTCGCCCTTGTGTTTATCTATTTTTTACGTGCGCTTACCATCCTACGCAAGACTGTTCACAACCTTCGATGAAAAGTATAGCTGCAAACAATGGGTGGGGAAAACCCCCCTGTTATCCGAAGGTTGGTAAGCTATTTTTACAACTCATTAGCAGCCGATTTGGGATGGGAGAGGAATACTTTTTTTTTAATGTGAATTTTTTAATGTGCCTGTCCTGTCGAGAAGGATGACGTTGCGCTTATGGATGACACTCTGTTTCAGGGGCAGTCAGGAAGGAGCGGGACATTAAGTGTGTTATTACAGAGGTTGCTTCTACTGATAGTTTATCATTAGTTTGCAGCGTGTAACTCCGAAGCGTTACATTGTAATAACGATAGCTTCCTTTGCTAATTGTAGCGAGTTTGAGCTGTGCTTTGGGCGTAGCACGCTGTCCGCAACAAACCAGAAAGACAAAAATGTGCTAAACTGTTGGTCGTGGTTTGCGCTGGAAAATGATATGGGTTGCCATAATTTTCACATCTTTCCAACTCTCCTCCCCCCGCCCGCTGTTGGGTGCTGATGCTCATTAGCAACTAATGCTGCCTCGCGCAACCTAAGCCACTTGTGACGCGTGATCAACTGCAAACAGCATGTCGCGTCCCCCCACTTCGGTTCCGGTTCCATGCGATGAGACCGGTTCATTGTGTGTTGCGCGGTTGGCTCTGTACGCGTTTGTACGTGAGCTTTCGCGTCAAACACAAGAAGCTGTGGTGGTGTCTGGGGTTGTTGTCAATTTACACTGTCAATTAGCGGCGGGTTGGCGGGGGACGGGCGCAGGCAAGTGTGTGGGGTTCTGTTCGGTTCGGTACAAAACCTCCCGATCCGGATTGGGTTGGATTCGGTCGGTCGGTTGTGTTTGGCCAAGAGGATGTCAGATGAGTTAGCAATGAAACTGGTTTCAGTGTGATTAGAAGAAGCATCGGCTTGTGTTTGTGTGTGTGTGTGTGTGTGTGGGGTGGGGTAAGGGGGGGGGGGGGGGGTTGGGGGAATGCTCTGTTTCTCGTGCGCTAAACGATACGGGCCGTGTGATTGCAGCTCTATGAAAGAAGGAACAAGCATGACCGAAGAATGCAACCGAACTGTACCGAACAAACGATAAGCTCTCGCGAACTTTTTTCATTCTTCCTCGCTATTGCTTGAACATGTGAGGTTCACGATCGAGCGTGACTCATCAATTGGCACAACACATCTTTGACCTTTCTATGGTTACCGTGCGTGCGTATCTTTCCTCACTTTCGTGAACTCTCGCACAAGCTTTGCACTCATCATCAAGTTGTGGAAAGTGACTACGTTTTTAAGATGCATTATTCACATCTGTTTCTCTTGTAGTCAGCGGGAGATATTGCAGTCATTTCGGTAACTTGTTTAGTACGAACTTAAATATTAATATATTAATAAGATTAAATCTTTTCTCTTCTTCTTTTGGTTCAACAACCGTTGTCGGTCAAGGGCTGCCTGTACCACTTGTGGGGTTGGCTGTCAATGACTATTGGATTAACCAGTAGACTAGATAGTCAGTACTACGTATGGCGGCACGGTCTATTCAGGACTTGAACATATGACGGGCATGTTGTTAAGTCATACGAGTGTACGACCGTACCATGAGACCGGCTAAAAACATTAAAAAAGATATTAATATAACCAAATACCAAAAACCCCAAGCTAATTGTACGACCAAACCGGCCAATCAATTCCCAACATTCCGGATTTAATTGGTTGGCGACGAACCTTTTCGGATACACTTGCCTTTGAAGTCCAATTTTTAGAGCCAACTCCATGATATGCGTCCATGGCGATAATAATCATGTTTGCCGTAAATACCGCCCCAAAACCCTTCCAACCAGCGTACCCGTGAGTGGTGCCTTGTGCTTGTGTTGGAAAGATGTGATAACGAACGAAGAGCAGCAGTGTGTGCAATCTTACTTGCACCGAATCCGCGTGCCCTTCCATATGGCGCAGCAACTGGTAATGGACGTGTGTTTGTGTTTTTTCGCTCCATTCGATGGGCGCTTCTCGCGGGTCGAATCATTCTCGCACCCACACATCAACACACACACACAGAGGGACACTCTGGGAGATCTCGTCGACTTTACACTGTTACCACGACGGTGTGAGACGCGCACAGCCAGCCGCGAACGGGACCACCTTTCCGTTCCACACCGACACGATGCGATGTGGGGCGATGCGACCCCGGCGGATGCTTAGGACAGCGGCGTCAGCTGGCTGGCGCTTCAGTATCTCCCTGCCAATTGTGGGGTTCAAACACGGCTGCGCGGGCTCGAAGCGCGCGGAATATAGACCGCGATATTGACCCCTCCTTTTGTGATACGTGTTTTGTGTTGTTGATGAAACGGTTTTGCAATTAGTGGCACATAAAATTATGCTGCAGTGTGTGTTTATTTGTTGAATTGAGCTGTTAGTTAAATTCTAAAAGACTTAAATTGAAGCCTGTCTTACATCACTAAGAAGGTGCTTCATGATGACGCTGGTACGTAAATAACCGTTTAGTGCGCGTTGGTAATATTGTTTTGGAGTTTTTTCTTTGTTTTGGCTGCATCAACAACTTCTGAAGAGTGTCAAAGATTGGCACAAAAAATGAAAAAAAAAAAATTAAAAGAGAATCGTTACAATTTTCTAATCATTATTATTGCCATCAAACGGTTGCGCTCATGACGGCGTGCGATGTTAGTCATTGTGACCGTTTTGTTTTTGCTTTGCCAATGAATAAATGAAGCAAAAAAGAGATCCCGTGCCAGTCTCATCATCGTTGGCTTATCTCCCCGTTCAACACTCTCACGCTGTGACAAGCCAAGTGGCGGGATAGCCCAAGGGAGGAGGGGGGAACGCGGCAAAAGGACATGGGAAAAGGACCCGCCACGCGATAACACGCGCCAATGAATTTCGGCATTTTCGAACCGCTCTTTTCTCAGGTGGCTCAGCCTGTGTGGGATGGGTGAAGGAGAGATGGTTTGGGGGAGAAGAAGGGATGGGTAAATGTTTCTTCTTCTACTTCTTCTTCTTCTGGGAAGCGGTGATTGCGCTCCCATTTCCCTTATCAACCGCGGTTCACGTCCGTTGTTTGGGCGACCGAAAATCTTCACAAAACTACCACCACCACCACCCGGCAAAATGGAGGAGCAGAAGTGTGGTGCACTGAGTTGGGTTGGGTGGTGGTGCCTATTAGCTTCCACCCGTTATCGGCCGTACCGCGTGGCCGTGAACTAATACCATTTTCTCTTGTTCGCTGTGAGTGTGCGCGCAATCGTCTGTGTGTGTGTGTGTGCTGTCGTTCGTCGCTTAGATTGAATGTTGTGTTGTGTGCGAGGCGGCATTTTGTGGTGTGGGGGGAAATCCCCCTCCCCCCCATACGCAACCACAACATACCCCATCGTCCCCTTCAAACAGTTCAAACGCACCCAGCGGGGACCGGTGCGAGCCGGTTCGTCGCTTGCCAAACCGGTGCGCGAAACATGGGGGGCGGCGATGGTGGAGCAACCGAATCACCCATCCTTCGGTCGGGGATCGGTGGTGTGTTGGTTGGCATGGGCTGAGCCGGTGGGCACAGGGACGTTCATCCATCAAACCGATACCACCGGTGTTGCTGCAGCGTGAGAAATGTGATTAACTCTGGGGTGGGAAAGAGTGGCACAGCAAAGGGTGTGTGTGTGTGTGTGTTGGAAAGGGTAGTGATGGTGGCGCTATCGATCGATTCCGTTTACACGTGCTTTATGGTATCGGGCTACCCATTATTATTCGCTGGCAACACACGCAACCTGAAGCAGCTAAAAGCACTTGCAGCAAAAACCAGTACATTGAGCATTTTAGGTTAAGAGTGATAGGTAAAATTGTTACATTAGTCTCTCATGTGTTATCGAACGGTGGACATTGAAATTAAAGCACGAGAAGAAGAGAGGAATAGAGCATTGTACAGAATTTGTAAGAATAAAACGATTTAAACCATTTGTCTTATAAAGGTCGTAATTAGATTTGAACCCGCGTCCTGTACTGTTGCACTCCATCCGTCTCATATGATACTATCGCACCGATCTTCTGTGTCAGCGTTTGATTTCGGTTTTGTTTTTCCATCTACGTGCTGAGCACATTTTGATTTGTGAAATGTTGTCAACAAATGAACAAGCCTGGGATTTCCTTTTTTACGGAACGACTCCTTTTTGTAGGATCAAATTTCCCTGCCATGGATCGAAACACGCGTGTCATCAATTGTCCTTTTTTGTTTCAATGATGTGTGATACCACTTGTCACCTTGTCAAACAAACCCCTTATCTAACATTGAGTCAGACGCTTTACTCGCTTGCGCTACGTTTGCTTAGCAGAACGACCGGAAGTAGGGTTTCAATAGGAGAAAAAAGAAGCAGAATAAACAGCTAAGCTGATAAGACGCAATACGCAACAAAAAGGGAGTACAACTTTTCGCAACTTTCCCTCCCCATTCCTCATCCTCATTGGTGTGGCGGATACACATCACCACGTGTGCCATCGGCTGGTTCATCTGGCTTGGGACGGAAGAGGAGAAGCGCAATTAGCAAGCCTCTGCCAATCCCGGACACGGTCACTAACTTTGCGACTGATTATGAAGGTATACGTGTGTACGTGGATTGCAAATGAGTTCGGTGGACTTTCACCCCCCAATTCTTGGTGGTATTTTTTGTGTAGGATCCGTGTCTAGCTACATACGAATACAAAACAGCATCCAGGGAGGAGCTTTATACAAGCATTGGCAATGCTGTGGCGCACGTAGTACCATTATTTTGTTTATTTGCGTTTCAGCTCGTGCAAAGCAGGCACCGCGGTAGAAGAAATTCCCAGTTCGAGCGAGAGAGCCTCCACGGCGGAGCTGGTGTAACCTTGTGAGGTCAGCTTGTTGGCCATCTTGCATGTTTTCGTTTCGTTCTTTTTTTTTTGCTTGTCTGCGGGAAGTAGTTAGTGTTCTTTGGGTTTTTTGTTGTTATTTGCTGTGCTTAATTCCCATGATGCCGCTCTTATCAGCTGCCGGGAACGTTCGGAGGTTTAGCTTCTAGCGGCGCGCAATTGGAGAGGAATTTCCTCGACCCCCGTGTACAGGGTTTCGAATCCGACCAAGTACTCTCTTTCGCATTCTAATCGTTAATGACATCAAAGAGAAGCGTGAAGCTCGGAGCGTTTAGCGAAGGGAGAGGAAGAGTAGTGTTTGTGTTTTTGCCTGGAAGTGCTGTCCTTCTTCCTGGGGGTTGTGGTCGCGCCGCTGACCCCAAGCGGCGGAGGTCGTCCAAACATTCGATGATTGGTTGCTGCTTCTCCTCTCTCTCCAGTGTTGTTGTTGTTAGTTTGTGTGTATTGGTTGTCCGATTGGCTGATCAGCGGCTGTGGGGCTGCTCATCTCCTCGCTACTGCTCCTCCGGCTTATCTGTATCGGCGATCGCAATGGCACGTGAAGTGACCTGCGTCGTGCCCTGAAGCATCCAAAGGGCGACATTGGCCTGGGTGGCAGAAGGTGACGCGGAGGTCGACCCCTGCCCGTGGAGAGGTTATCGGATTGGGGAACGGATTGCGAAGATGGGTTTGGAATTTTGTGCGCAAGTGCAGTTGGTAGGAGCTCCCGTGTACGGGGAAAGAGCAGCAGCAGCAGCAGGCCGTACACAATGTATCTGTGCACTGCTGCGGATCAAGTGAAGAGGGATGGGATAGGAATCAATCGGTTGTCCCAGAATGCCGTTTTTTTCGTTATCTGATGGAGCTGCTGACGTGCAGATATGCTTTTTTTCAGGTTCGAGTTTTTACGTTAGCTCACCTGCATATGATGCCATCTTGTTGGTTGCGCGCTGCACCTGCCGCCAGCACACCTTGTCAAAGGTTAACCTTTTACGCGCAGCGCTTCCGCACGGGTGACGGTTGTAAGCTTGCATGTAAGGTTGTTTTTTTGTCGTTTGCATAAAATTAAGCATCACCGGAGCAGCGGAACGTAGCGCGACGCAAAGGTAGCAAACGAAACTTTTCAAAACGGGTTAATTAATAAGAAAAGGGGTCTTTCTTGTGCTGCTTCAGCTGCTGAGCGTTGTGAAATAAACGTCTTTTATTTTATTTTGTCTCGTTGGCTCGTGAACCATCTCACGTTTGACACGTGTAATAAATAAAGCAAGCAGGCATTCGTTAAAATTCTCGCTTTGCGAAGGCAATTAAACAAACTAATAGAAAGCTACATTGATAATAAGCAACATTTAAGCGTACTGCACGGGTACTGCACCTCCAGTTTTGAGTAGCTGTAACATGAGTTTATGATAAGATTATGTTACCTTCCATCGACGTTATGCGGAAACATGCCGTTAATATTCGGGGTTTTTCAATCGATCCGTCGGTTTCAACAAAAGTAAAACAATCTTTTACGTTGCCCAATTTGGAGGACGCGTCCATTGAACGGTATTCTCATTCGCGCCCATAACCGTTCAACAAAATTGTGCACCAGATGCCGAATGGTGATCGCGTTGTTATTTCCTCCTCCTTTAATTTGCACCAGATCCATAACGTTTGCGCGGTGTTTAATTTTGAGCAGCTCTGCTTTCTTCTTTGCTACCATCCCCCCCCTCCCCCCGTGCTGAACCAAAATTGGCAAAAAAAAGAAACCAGTTTTTGATCGCTTTCGTGTTCAGCCGCCATGTCGCCGTCATCGCGTAACGCGTCCGTAACGCTTCCTCGTAACGGGGAACGGCCGGTAGGCGCCATTTACGGCGCGCATAATGGCGCGTTTCGATGGCTCTGCCGAGTGTCAAGGCGAGGCAGACGAGACCTGTTGGGGATGTGTGGTGTGTGTGTGTGTAGTTCGCCAGTGATCTTGTGGTTTTTATCGCACCTGCCACTGATCATTGTATAAACACACCCGTTACTGTAGTGTTGCTGCTGCTGCTGGAAGTGACGACAAGCTCATGATGATGATGATGATGATGATGATGGTGGTAATGATGATGAGCTAGCTGTACTTCTCCGTGCGCAGGTCCGTGCTGCTTCAAGCAGCGCGAATATCATTAATGAAGCAAACGTCTTCAGCTGGCGATGATGGGATCGCGTGTGCGTGCGTGTGTTGAAGCCATCGCCGCCATCCCCACTATAACCACCACCACCACGGTCCATTTTCATCTTCGTTTTCGATGGAATGGCGGAAGTCGCTGCGAACTGAAATTCCGACGCTCATCGTCTGTAACGAGTGGTGGTGGGTTGCTTGATGAAGTGTGTGTGTGTGTGGTGAGCAGAATGGTGGGAAATTTTCGAGTCGATTATGATGATGGGTTAATGTTGGTGAACGATCGTTTAACCCTTGAATGGTTTGTGGGGAGATAATGTTTTGTTTTTAAGAATTTGTTAAATGGATTTTTTGTAGTAAAATTCAAAAAGCAGTGATTAGTTGGAGCTTTTTTTATATTGTTAAACATACCTTGTCTAAATAATAAATCTAAATCCTCTAAAGAATCATTAAATTCTGTCAAAAAACATTGATTATACCAAACTAACACTTGGTAAAGGTGTGTAAATGCCCAAACATTGTTTTTTTTACATTTCTGTAACGTTTTAACCCTTCATTTCTTGCCGTTGGTTGAGTCTCTACATCCCACACCTCGCGACCTCTTCCGTCCATCCAAATGAATCTTGTCAGATCGCTCGGTAATTATGTGTGATTGCTCACCAACCCCATGGTGTACCATGGACGCCTTCGGTCTGAATTAAGCGGATTTTTTTGTTTCGTATTTGTTTGCTGTGTGTATTGTTTGCTTTCCTTTCTTTTTTGTTGCTTTCGTTACGACTTTTCATTGTCATGTTGGCAGTGTGTGGCGTTGTGTTTTCGCCCAGCGTAACAACCCACGACACACGGATTGTGTTGCGTTGCGAGCCGCGGCCAGCCGTGTGCTATTTGTTTTAGTCGCTCCGCTTTTGCTCCCCTCTGGTCTGGTTGCTTCCGAATGTTTCGCTGGTGCCGACGGCAGGAAATAAATGTTGTACGCAAGGTTTTGTCATCCCTGAAATAGCTTCCCCCCCCCCCCCTAGCTTCACACGGCGGCCGCTCGGGACCGCTCGGTCAATGCCATTGTTCGCCGGGAATGTCGTTGCTCATTATTTAACACATTTCGGTGTAAGGTGGGTGTTGTTAGTAAGAGAGTAAAAGAGAGAGGGAGAGAGAAAGAGCACCGTAACGCACCTTTGCTTAATTTTTTGGGTTATTTAAACTGACAGCAACCAACCCAAATGACACCCAGAGAGGGTGTGGTGGGGTGCAATCTTCTTGTGCCATTCCCGCTTGCCGTGTTTCAACTTTCTAAGAGTTCACCCACTCTCTACACTCACTACGCTTGCAGCAGCTACGGTTGGTGGTGGCCAAATTTATCGCCAAACGCACGCGTGTGGGTCTTAAGTTCAACCAACTTTGTTCGCCTTTCCTCACGATTATTTGGACGGATGACTAATTTAGCATATATCTTTTTCGAACACACAGACACAAACAGTATTAGGGGGGAGAGCGCTTCATTTGTATTGTTTTACTGCCTGCCGCGCCATCTAGCTGAGGTCACGGAGGTCTTGCGCTCAGGCGCTTATTCCCGGTGGCAAATTTGCAGTTATTTATGGGTATTTAAGTGATGACACTCGTAGAGAGGCATGTTGAGCCCGAGAGCAGAGCAGTGCAACAGAAAGGCATTGGGTGCTTTGTGCTTAGTTTTATTTTTCTAGGTCGTTATTTATGTTTTGCGGAAATAATAAAATGTGTGTTAAAGAACGATAGAAACCTCGTGGCATTGGGGAGCTTCAGGCATTGGAGTAGGAGGACTGTGTCTGTTAAATTTAGAAGTGTGTCCCCAACACGTTCGTTCAGTTGATGAAAGGGACACCCTCTATTTGCGTACACGACCGCACACAGCAAGTTGGACCGGGAAGAAGATGTTACGTCACTAGATGCACTGCGATTCTTGTGGGGTACGGGGTCTAATCTGGGCGGACAATTGTTAGCAACGATTGTGACGATCCGTTGGGGATTTAAGTTTTCATTATTATTGATGGAAAGATAAGCGGATGATGGCGCAGTGGAGGAGAGCAGTCATTCCTCCGTGTCAATGTGTTTGGGGTTTTGGTGCCACATGCTACGGCTTATCAGCGTGATTATGGATTGGGAAGGGATAATGGGCATTACACGGAAACAAAACATGTGATGGGAAAATCCCAAAAGCGGCTTATGCGACGTCATGGGTGTGATGCGTTACAATATCTTCAACTTATTTCAATGTTTTTGGTAACGTAATCATTTACTTAAATTCATCAGATGTCGTATTGAAGGTCTTCCTTTTTCAAAAGAATCGATTCTTTGAGTCCCCAACCTTTTGTTACCCTTTTTGATTAAATGAAGATTTGCATGTTTGTAGATATTTTGTGTGCATCTTTCATAATGTAAGTGTAAAACAGGCGACCCGACGTAACCTCGTTGTATCTTATCTATCACGTTTTATGCGTCAAACGCGCCTCTCCCATCCGCATCGCGTTTCGTGGTGCTTAAAGACGAGGATAAGGAAGGCTGCTGAACCAGATGAACCAGTTACATCGTATCGTCCCCCCAGTGGAAGTTTCATCAAACGCCTTCTCTCACGTTATCTTTGCTGATGTTCCATTGTGCAGCGGGCTAATGATGTGGCTCCGGTGTGATGTTGGAGAGAGAGATGTACTGGGGGGGGGGGGGGGGGGGGTGATTGTACGTAATGCATATCTCCCTGACAGTGCGTGCGTGTATCTTCTTGTGTGTCGAGATAGTTTTATTACATTTTTACACCACCAAACCTCAACCCAATCCTTGGAGTAGATGTTGAAGAGTCGCTTGAATCAAACTGAACGGATGGGTGAAAATGTTGAAGGTATGTCCTGGTAGATGTAGTCCGTGCAAAATCCCCCTCCCCCCCTGCCCGCGGGTGTCTCGAGCACCAATATCCGTAGTCCTTTCATTTACATTATACAACGAGACACCCTTCTGCTACTACTATTGCCGCTGCAAACACACAACCCTTTTGCTGCTGTGTACGCGCGGGAGGTGATGTAATTGGACGGTTGGGACTGTGGGGCCGTATCTTTACCCCGCCCGCTGACTCGACTTACTCACTGAGTGTTTCACTACCACCACCACCAGCAACAGCAGCTCCAATATCCTCGACGACTACCGCCGCCGCCGTCTAAAACTTTCTCTACACGTCCTTCAGTAGTTAGACAACTGACGCGGCAAGTGCACACACAAACGATGGCAGACCGCAAATATCGTCCAACAACACAACCCCTTCTTCTTCTCCTCCCCTTTTGCAACACTTGTTTGCCCCCTCCCCGTCCAACATGGCGACGGCGGCAGCGGTTGTGCCCTCTCTCTCTCTCTCTCTCTGCCCTGAAGCAGCGCTTGGCAAAGCGTCCGCTCGATGTTTCGTATCTTCCACCCGTCCTTCCTCATTCCTCCACTACCGGTCCCATCCCCTGGGCCCTGGGGCGTATCGTTTCGGGCTGTGCATTGTTTTACAGTCGCTCTGAGTGCGCTGCTGTCCCCTTTCGCATCCTGCCCCTGCTCTCGCATCCGCCGAGACACACCCGCATCAAGCGCCACAGGGTCGGTCGGGTGGTCCTCGCGCGTTTGAGCCGGTTTGAAGTGGAACCAATTTAAATGAATCCGGAATGTTGTATCGTGTGCTGTGTGGTGCTGCATTACCGCCGAGCACACAGCTGCCCACCACCCACTCACCCAAAGCAGCACCGTCAAAACACACACACAGTACTCTGGGAAAGATCATTTGCGTTGCCCGAAACCGCGCAAATGCGGAGTGTGCTAACGTCAGCGGGTTTGACAGGTGCTTGATTAATTATTATTTTAAAGCATTTTACATTCTTATTTTTGGTTTCAAACGAGAGCAAGTGGGATATTAAAGCACTCTTTGTACGAAGACGAACAATGTAGCATGTTTACTTGTATTTTGACAGCTGTGTCAACTGTGTGGCTACTGTCAAACTGTTTAGTAAGACAGAGAGGAGAATCCTTCTGTCAAAACGCTTGCACCGCATCGTGTGCACCCAAGGTGTATGTATAGTAGTAGGTGAAGTGATTCAGAGCAAATTGACATTTCACGACTTGACATAACAATACTGGG
Source organism: Anopheles coluzzii (assembly GCF_943734685.1). Classification (NCBI taxonomy): domain Eukaryota; kingdom Metazoa; phylum Arthropoda; class Insecta; order Diptera; family Culicidae; genus Anopheles; species Anopheles coluzzii. The sequence continues at coordinate 6,654,102 of NC_064670.1, read as the reverse complement.
GGTTCCGGTATTAACATCGGAGAGGGCTGGAAAGGAGTATAGAACATTGTATGCGATTAGACCTTGTAAATAAATACATCTTGGTGTAGATCAAAGTGTATGTAGACTAGGTGGTCTCGTCCCATATAATTTTACAAATAATTTCTGAATTAAACAAAAACTTCATTTGACAGAACGGGTGCAATGAGTATCGATAGGAATGGGTCGTATTTCATAGTGCTGCTATGCTACGAAGTAGACAATAGTCTCCTCATCGAAGATATTGTATCGATTCAAAAATGTATCTTAATTTGTTCAGATTTGATTTAGCTTACAATTTCATGTGTTTTGAAAAACTTTTATAGAATAGAATGCAGATGTTAAGAGTGTTTTATGTCAAATTTCCAGAAAGCCTGTTCGGGCAAAACTTTTCCTCGTCCTGTCAAAAAAGTGAGTTTTAAATTTGGCTATTAAAAAGAGACTATGAATACCACCTGGTCTACATACACCTTGAGTAGGACTAAGAGGAGTCTGCTGTCAAAACGGCTGCACCGCACCGTGTAGACAGTCCTTAACATCTCGTCTCCCCCAGCCGGCTTTGTCGGTTGGGTGTGTTTGATCATGTGCAACATCGGCAACAGCCGGTGGGAGAGAGGGGGACACGTTTGCTCGCCTGCTTTATGGTTTCTGCTGCTCCTCCATTCCATCGCTGCCCGAGGGAACTAAAGCGAGAATCGGTTTTGCGCGCTTTAAAGTGCAAACCCACTGACATCGAGGCGCAGCTAGTAGCTCCAATAGTGCACCCGGGCAGAGAAGGGAAATGGGATTTGGCAGAAGGTGAACTAGCAACAATTCCACAACTTCCTTCCTGCTCACTCTCTCGCCTTTTCTCTCTATGGCCAACATTCCCACTTCCAAAACCACTTCGTTTGCGCAGCGGTGATGATGATGGGTCCCCCCTTCCCATCGTCGGTGCCCTTTCCTTCCGTTTCTGCAATATTGCAACCGTGGTGGTTCATCAAACGGTGTGTCATTAGAGCGACCGGGGCGTGTGCGGATAGGCAAACATTATTTGATGCACGGGAAGCGGCTGGTGAGGGTGGGCGGACCAGCAAGTATCTATTTTTAGACAGCGTGGCGGTGGCACAGCTCTCTCTCTCTCTTTCTTTCACTCCCAGCCTTCATGCGTAAGGGGTTGGCGGGGAGTGGCGCAGGAGAAGGCGAATGGTTGAGTGTTTTAAAGCAAACGACGGGAATGCGGCGCTCGTGCAAGACGTTTGCTGTCCGCTTGCCTCTAGCCTCTCTCTCTCCTTCCGCGGGTCAGAAACTCGCGCACAACCACCCATTAAGGGTCTCTTGCCGACTGGCTTGTGAACTGATTGGGTCCAGCCGCGCGCTAACCATTTTAGGTGGCTGAGGCGAGGCAGTTGGGGAGGATTGGGTGGGTGAGGGTCGCAGAACAAGACAACCATGGGGGGTGGGGGGCGGCGCGATGGGAATTGATTAAGCGCCGAAGAGTTTACATTATTTATGAGCCCGATGAAGCTCGTTTGAGGAAGGGGTGGGAGTGCGGGAGTATGAGTGGGGAGGGCTTGCGGGTGCAGTCGAAGGTGAAGGTGGTTCGGATTTTGGGGCGCGCGGAGCGCAGGCAGCTCGAATGAAGAGGGAGATATTGTTTGGGGTCGGATTAAGACACTAAACGCTCTGGACCACCTTCTCTCGCGCGCTCATACACACACCCAACGGCTGGTCGTGTTCCCCCCACCGGGTTCGGGAAGGTGATGGTCACCATGGCGGCTGCGGCGATGGTTGTACTGGGGGGCTAAAGACAACAACACCAAAGACGGCAACGTTTGTTCATGCATATTAAGTCCCCTCCTCCTCCCGCCCGCGCCTATGCTTCTTCCCGTCCAGCATGACAGGGCGAGAGACACAGAGATGAAATGCTACCGATTTTAATTGGAAAACAAGCGTGTGCGTCGTCTTCTGTGCTCGGCGTGGTCGTCGCTGAGACTACGTTGCTCTGACAGCTCTGGTTTGGTGTCGGAAGGTAGAGAAGAGAGAGGAGCGGAGGATGGATTGTGGTAAACACGGAATCGTTTTGTGTGTTGTTGATTACAGATTCAGATGCATTATTAATATGGTTGATTTAATACCTAAAATGTCGACCATTTTGGAGGGCACCACCGACATCACACAGGTATGGAAGCGCGGGATAGACGCGGTTTAGCCACTAGGAGGATCAGTTGTTTGACGTAGTATGTGTGGTGTTGGTGTTGTCCATCGATGTGGGTGGTATATTGGAGTTAAATAATCAAAACTGGATTTTGAGCTGGTACCAGTAATTAACCACCTTATAAAAATGATTATTTATCTTTTTGAATCATGTGTGTGTACTCGGTGTCGAATAGATTTGAACTCTGAACCTGACGTACGCATAACCGATTGCTTGACATGGCACCATCAAGCCGTGCTATATTTGTGGTGTTTGAAGTCGACTAGTTGCTTTTGTGCCAATGAATATTACTATACAAAGATTCAGAGAATAGTCTTGCTGTACGTTAAAACCTGCCCAAGCATACCCTCTGTAGTTTTCAATGCTGTAATTTAAATCGTAACTCTCACTGAAGACAAAATATCACGTTTCGCGCACGTAATGGCGCCCACCATTCAAGGAAATGACTCGTTTCGTGTTCATGATTCATAAAATAAGCGTTTGTGTGTGAAAATATCACACACTATCGCCGAGCAGCAGCAGCACATGTGTGAGATATAAATCATGTTCGTTTAGACCGTTTTGGGTTAAAATCACACAACTAAACCTCGTCTTGGCTGGCACTCCACACACTTCCCAAACCACACGGCGCTACGAGGAGTGCCGTCAAGCATGCAAGATCTTAGACGGCCGATCTAGCGAGCGAGAGGTGTTGTGTGCCGATCCTTCCGTGTGTCTGTTTCGAGTCATCGCACGTCTTCCTGCCCGTCAATCAGCACAATTAGCAATTAATCAAAGGTTTTAAAACGGTTTGCGCCGGAGCGCTCTGGCCCCGCTTCACGAAAACGCTGACCGAAGCAAAACGCCATTAACCAAAGTGGTCAAGAAAATGGCCTCTCACAGCCGTCTGTCTCCCCCCCCCCCCCCGCTCGAGGGTGTGAAATGGAACTGGTTCTGGCCTGTTCGAGGGGCGCGCGGCTCACCCTCGACATCTTCCGCGGGACGCGACGGGAGAAGCGGAATTGCTTTCATGGACAAGCTTATTAAATGAATGAGTGCTGCTGCTGCTGCCATGATGGTGCCGCGCTACCGCTGACTGCCGATTGTGTTTGTTGCTATAAAAAAACTGCGCTACAAGACGGACGTTGTACACCCCTGCTACTCCACATGCTTCCACCCCTCTTGTCGTCCAAACGAAACGGGACGTGGCAGGTTATAGGAGGAAGTGAGACACAGCATAAATCCAGATACACACACCCCAAGGGTGTTGTGTTGTTCTAACTGCACGCCATAAAAACACAAAGATCGCATATCATACTGTTGCGAGGGTTGTCGGGTCGTGTGTGTGTGGGTGTGCTAGCTTTCGGGGAGGTCCACTGAAATGATCCAAAGGGGTGGTGGTGGTGGTGGTGGGCCCAAGATGGGCGTAATAAATGTGTCGAGTGTGGCGATGGTGGCGAAGTGATAAAGTCTCAAACGCCGCGGCGGCGGCGGCACCACACGACGACTGATGCCGCTCGCAAAACCGTCGCAAACTGATTCCACTCACGAAACCTCCCTTGGACCCCCCCTTCACCCGAAACCGTTTATTCGTTTGGCGTATTTCTGGCGTATGCGCGTATAATATTTGTCGCGTGATGTCGCTTATTTACGGTGGGAATTGCCTAACCCTCAAGTGGTCAAGAGCTAAGAAAACGTTTGTTACTTCATTTTGTTAAAAATTGTAATATTATTTTTATTTTATTTAATTAAACATTTAAAAAAAATTAAATAATATTATATTTTTTTCATTTTGTGCTACCTGGCATTACTCATAAACATCGCATCCAATTGATCGATTGCATCGTCATTGTGACATCATTGGCGAGGTTATTTCCCAACTCGTGCGGCGGTATCCGTTCCTCTTTATCATTGCTGCCATAAGCAGTTGGTCGGTGTATCGAAGGGTTAAACCCTTATTCTCCAAAACCGACGACCACCCCGTTAACACCGCTGATAAACACATTCTGTGTGTCCGGCTACGTCCGGTTTGATTTCGTGATTTGCTTGAGGTGTTCCGTTCTTATCAGCGTGATATCGCTCGCCAGCTTGCCTTAATCAAACGAGGTGGTTTGTTTGATTTTCTCTCTTTCTCTTCTTCTCTGTCCTACTCTGCGCCCCCCCCTCCCCTCTCTCCCAAACCTTCCATAAATCCAGGATCCACCACTCACTCTTCTGCAACGGTTGTGGGGGTAAGGGCTTTACTGAGCCGGTTTAAATTGGCAAAATCTAACCACAGCTGCGCGCAACTGGGAGGAGAGACAGTTTTTGAGATTGCCCAACCATCGTGCGGGGCAGCACCACACGATGAGTTTACCCATTTGCCACCGGATTCGCGTTTGGTGGTCGGTTGAAGCTGATAACAAAAAAAAAACGCATTGGTTTACCTTTGTATTTTTATTGCACTTTAGCGCGCTGGGTGGATTTTTCTATATTTGTCCATCTAAATGACGCGGTGTAGTTAAGTTGGCTCTTGGAGTGGTGTCACGCCAACGGGTGACGGTGATGATGATGACACATTTGCGAAAGGGAAGCATTTTTTTTATGTGTCATATCGTTTTCCTTTACCCTCCACAACACATCTTATCTGGAGCGTAATGAAGTGATATTTGGCTTCATGCAGCAACAAACACGAGTTATTTGTCGAGTGTGCGGAGAGGGAGGCGGGTTTTGTGGCATGTGACATCGGAGCATGAGAGCACTTCTGTTGCAGTTTGTTTCCTCCATTCGTTAATTACTACGTTAATCGATAAGGGCGAAAAATTGCGAAAAAATGTATATTAAACAAATACTCAAATTATCGCAAAATTTGTGCTAAAATTACGATGTTTTCTGCAAAAACGTGTATCGCTACATATCGGTTGATTGATCACAAAAAAGGTGCAAAAAACCTCGAACCCCCCAGTAACAGGTGTATCTCATTCCAATGTCAGAGCGTTTTTTGCGTTTTCTTCGCTTCTTCCTGCCCATACGAAAGCCCCGTTATCATGACGAATAACGAGCAGAGGCAATATAATTAATTTATAATCGTTTTTTTTTATAATCCACGATAAGTTGTAGGAAGCGGGTCGGTCGGGTCCAGTCAACTGTGTAGGAAGCTGATTCGCTTCGATTGCGAATTGTTCCGTGATGTGTGGAGAGTTTTTTTTTTATTATTTTCGCCATGCAATTCGTTTTTAGTAGACAAAGACCATAGGTTGAATTGAATGCATTAATATGCTGCCAAAGCGTTGCTAAAAGAGTTATTTAACAGTTATTTCGTGGCTTTCCCTTCCATAATTCATAGACCTCCCTGGGTCGATGTCGCGGGGTGTGACGTGAGCTGTGTATCATATCTGGTCGATTTGTTTTTAGTTTGATGTGTTTGTGTCTGCCACTTGCCCAGTGATCGCGATAACATTGGGAGCACTTACATGCCTGATTGCATGTAATTAAATTGTAAATCAAGTTACATTATCTCGAATTTATGGTCGATATGGGGAGCGGGAGAGGAAATTCCACCGCATTACAGCGGGAATTTGGTTTCCAGTTCTCCTGTATCGGATGACGTACTCTCTCGCTAACAGCGGTAGATAGTGAACCAACGTGTTCACTTCGTCACATCGCGAGAGACGCACGAGGTTTACGTTTGGTCCAATGTTGATTCGCTGAAATTTCGATCCAATCAAAACAGAGTTGATTAAATCGTGTGCCTAAGATATTTTAATTATGAGTAATGCGTCATCATCGCGTGCCAAGTGTACTTATGAAATGATATTTGCACTCCAACCGTTTTGTCTAGCTACAGCATTAGAAACGCATGTTTAACATATGTCTTTTTCTATCCCCTTTTTCCATCCCCCCACAGATTCGTTCAATACCCGAGGCTCAGCGGAAATATCAAATCCGGAAACGCCAAAACACTCAGGAACGGTCGGCCACGTTCGTGTGCTACACGTGCGGTGCCGATACGCCGTCCTCGCAACTACGCTTAGTGTACTGCTGCCCGAACGCGGAGCGGGAACCGTACTACCCGTTCATCAAATCCCTGAAAGCACCGACCAATGCTAGTCCAATAAGTCCACAAGGTAAGCGTAACAAAGAGGCAGCAACTACCTGCTTGCTTGCTCCGACCGTTCGACTAACGCTGTGCTCTTGCACGTTTCTGGTGTCTTTCATCTGTGTTTCAGGGATGGTGCAAATATGTTCCACGTGCAATAAGAAGAATGCCCACCGAGCGGAGGGGGGCACGGTTAGCAATGTGGACGAACGTTATCCGTCGCCGACGAAAATGACGTCTAGTGTGATAAATGAGGTTGTACGATATAAGGTATGTGCCACGCTGCCGGAGCAAACTCGGGTGAAATGTTGAACTAATCATGGTTGTGGTTTGTTTATTTCAGCCTTATGAATTTGCCTCCGCACTGCCCGGCGGACCGCTGCGGGACCAGAAGGGTAATCGAAGGGATTCAAGACCAAATACACCACCTCACCTGCAAGGGCCAGTGGAAAATGGCCACGGTCATCAGTAAGTAGTGACGTTAAGCAATCTGCGCCCCAGAAAGTGAAGATGTAGTGGCAGTAGGAGATAGAAGGAGAAAGATGAATAGTATAGTGAATAATGGAATAATATTGATATGTTAGGAAATTGAGTCGCACTGTAGATAAAAAATGCTGAGCTTCATGTTCCAAAAAGATTCAGAATCGCAGTATTAGGCACAGTACGCAAATAAAAGCCAATTTAGTGTTAGATTGAGCGTATTTGCGAGTTCTATTCGCTTCCTTTTTTGCAACTTGTACGCACGTGTTCGATACTTCATTTTCTCATGGCCGTTGCCGTAGAATTCTCACAGATTGGCGTGCTAAAACATTTGGACAGATGCGAAACACAGTCTTGTCTGAAAACAGCATCTGTGTAAAGATGCTTATGTAGCGAAAACAAGAAGTTAGTTTCAACAGATGCTTTGTGGTACAAGTCGCGCCAAGCAGCTTTAGATTTTTTGTATGTTTCCAAGGTTAGCAATCGAGACAAAAAGATGAACGTCATTAGGGAATGGCAAGAATGTTTTACAAAATAGCGACATTGTCGTGTCCCTTTGCGTGACATTGCTTAAGAGTACAGGGTGATAGTGCAGATACAGAGATATCGTAGTATATCCGTTTGGTATATTGTTGCATTGCAACGTATCACTAATATGAAAGACAATATAACTTACCTCTTCGTGTACCTTTTTTTGTAGATGTACCATTTGTAAGAATACGTTTCCTGCCACATCGATGGAGTATCTGTCCACCAGTGCCGAGCACATGAACTCGCACGCGATGCATTTTCCCTGTCTGAAAGGGAGCAACGACCAGAGCCGGGTGCTGGCGTGCAAGAACTGTGTCGAGAAGCTCACGGTCCAGTGGGAAACGATGGACGCTCAGCGCGTCCCGCTCGAGCACAGGAAGTACATCATCCCTTCGCCAACTCCCAACTCTGCCTCGATATCGCCGGGCGGCGGCAGCCTAGTTCGGCCGCAGTCTAGTGTCGGCGGTACGCCCCCGTCCACACCGGCATCCACCGTGCCGAGCACCTCGGTGTACTGTTTCATCTGCGGGTTGCATTCGGAGCTGAGCTTCGCCCGTTTGCTGTATGCTAACAAGGAGGTAATGATTCGCGTGGAGATTTACGCGGAGATTATTGTAACATTTTTTGTATTTTTTGCATTACATTTCGCATTGTTTATAGGGATCTCGGCCTTACTTCCCGTTCCTGTTGAAGCACAAATCGCCACCGAATGCGGAGCAATTGCGTGGTGACAGTTCGGCGCTGGTGTGTACCTTCTGTTACCACTCGCTGCTGAACCAATGGCGAAAGTAAGTATTCATTTAATTGTTTCTTTTGTGTGTCCTTCTGCCGAAAATACTTTTCAACTTCAACATTCCCTTTCTTTTTTTTTAGATACGAGGCACAAAGTAGCAACCCTCCACCGAGCGAGCGGGAGTACAACTTTCACGATTACTGCTGCCATCTTTGCGGCATTACGACGTACCGGAAGCGCGTACGGGCACTTCCAATACGGGAGTATCCGTTTGTCGCCAATCGTAAGTGTGATGGCATACTGCTGGAAAACGGTGACTATGCAGTGGTATGCCTGGATTGTTACGAAAGTTTAAGGTACGTTTAACGCGAAATGAAACATTCGTGCGGCGAATAGAATGGCAGGACTGATGTTGTTTGTTTCAACCCCATAGGCAACAATCGGCCGAGTACGATCGGTTTGGTGTGGCGATTGAAAAGCGAGAGTACAACTGGGTTGCTCAGCCGCCACCACCAGAGGACAGTCCGGAGGTGTCGGTAGCACGCCTACCGAGCGGCGAACGGTCCGACAAGGCGATCAAAAATGTAAGCCAACGAGTCGGTAACGCTGGTTGGACGGTTGAAATCTAACGGAGCAATTCGTTTCTTTTTATGGGTATCTTTCAGTCTCAGGGTGGACTTCGCTCGGCACCAAATAAGAAGAACTGTTCGCCGAAGGTCACGAACGACAAACGAGATGCACGTGAGTAGATTTTGTATTGCATTGTAGGGTCGTTTGGAGTATTCGCTAAAAATTAAGAAGAATTTTGTATGGATTGTGGGGCTTTATCAATTATTATCAATATTTCCAATTTTATTTCGACTGAAATTTGGTGGCGCTGATTTGAACTTTCAGCTTTGAAAACGATCCCGAAAGCTTTTCCCTGACAGTTGTATACTAATTTGTGTGCAATACACACTGCGGGAAGTTCGCAGGGCGGATATGGATCGTGTCCGAAATAAGCGGCATGAACGCAAAATCCGCTGCCACACGTGAGGGCGCCACCGGTTTTATCCTTACAGTGTTGCTTACAGGTTCGATGGTTCGCTGCAACCAACGAGAACGCATCTTGTTCTTGCCGCCCTTTCACCACGTCAAACGGGACTCCGTTTAGCGCTGTGCGAGGCAAGCGAAATCCTTTGTGTTGTGCAGCGGTACGAGCAGTACCCATCCTGCCGGTGGCAAGCGATAGCGGAAGCATAGAGAGGGAGGAAAGGAAACTACACGCAAGTGCAAGCGTGCGCGTTAGTGGCATCCGTTCGCAGTGGCCCTGCGAACGGAGCGACGGTAGCAGCATTGTTTGTTTTTGTTCCAATCCCGTTTGCACTGCACTCGATGGGGTGATATCCGCTGCCAGTCGGCCAAGTATCCTTTCTCGAACGCGGTGCCGTTGCCGTTGGTTCACCTTTGAAATGCGCATGTGTCCGCACGACGGTTTATTACACCTTCTACCCACCGTCTTCTTCTGCCAACACCCCGCCCTGTTATGGTATTCATTTATCCTTTCGTAAGGATACTTGTTCTTGATGCTCTCCCTCTCTCTCTCTCTCTCTCTCTCTCTCTCGCTTTCTCTTGTGGTGCGACGAGCAGTGATGGCAAATTGGAAAACGTTGTGTGCACACGTGCCATCATCTAGCGCTGTGTGCGTGTCGATGTGTTTGTGTGTCGTCATCTCCATCAATTTTCTCTGCCCTTTTCTTCTACCCCCTCCCTTGTCGCCCGCGTCCGTGCAACATTTAGGGAAAAGACAAGAGTCTGCGCAAATTACTCCGAAAAGAGTGTACAAATTACCATAAATTGGTAAGAAAAACCACAACACGAAATCGGATAAACGGGGGGACGCTTTAGCGCATTTGGTGTGTGTGTGTGTGTGTGTGTGGGACGGCGTGTGAGGTGTCGCTTGCTTGGTTATACCCGTGATACCCGTAACGGATGAGAGAGCAATAAATAGAAAGAGAGAGAGAGAGAGAGTAGAGGGAAGGCGAGAGTAGCCATATCGTCGACACCGTATCCGTTTGATGGTTTCTTGGAGCTAAACAAACAAAGCATAAACATAGCGCTTTGGTGCTCGTGGTCAGAGGCACACACAAACACACACACACACACATACACAAGGCGCCATGTACACAATCAATGGAAGAGAAGATGCAAGTGGAAATGAACCCACCAAACGCGTTGAGAGGGAACAAAGAGAAGCGGAGAGAGAAAGAGAAAGAGAAAGAGAAGGAACGAGCAGAAGGCTAAGGTTGTCTTTGTTGGTTTGCTACAACAACAACCCACAAATGGCAATAGCAAAAACGCTGTATAACTTTTCGGATTTTCAACCTTCTGCCAGCCCATAAGCTCGTGGAGGAAGAGGGGGGTGAGCTGAATGTGGATGGTTGTGGCTTTCCACGCAGTACACAGGGAGCGGAGTGTTTGGTGCGCGTTCATTTCGTATTCACCTTTTTTTCGCCTTGGAAAAGAAAGATCGATTACCGACGTGGTTTAGACTGGAAGGAAAAACATGAACTAATTTGTGCAGATTGTGCGCGCACAATCGCCCCCTGCGCCATTGCTCGCTCGGGTGGGTGAAGTTTATAATTCATGGGAAACACCGCCACACCTCAACAGGGGCGATATGCGAAGAAGGGTGTTGATTCGACAAATGGGAATTAAAATTTCCGCCGTCCTTGTGTTACGTGGGGAGGATGAAATATCTGCGTATTAATTTGCGACAAATACAGTCAATTCCGTGTGGCTGCACTGTGGGTAGTAAAAAGCAGACTCAAAACAAGATAATCATTTTCTACACGTCCTTTCAGTGCTTTGAAAAATCGTTCCATAAATCAGCAGAATCAGAGATACTGTTCTGTGGAATGTACCGTGATGTGAATGAATTGCAGCTTATGATAATAGTCTCGTTTGATAAATGTGGTTAAAATGAGAACCACCAGCCCCGTTAGGGCAGTGTGGAGCTGTTCCTCCACCATCCGGAATTATGCAATCATCGCAGCAATCATCTTATCGGATTATGACAAGCTATTTCCGAAGCCGGACACTTCCTGAATTGCGATCAGAAAGGATTAGGGTAGATATAGTGGCGTCGGACACGTTACAACTGCTCTCAGCGCTAGTCGGCAAACGGCAGCTTTCTTCGCCTTTACAGCTACACCAACCACCAGCCTCTGCATCAAGAACGGGGCAAAACACACAACATCTCCGACGACATGTTTTGCCACGCTCCGTAGCCAAAAGGAGCGATGTGGGCGGAACGTATGGGTTCACAAATCTTCTCGCAAAGCGAAGCCATAAAATGTAGTCTTTTGGCAGGCATCACCGCAAGAAGACACAGAACCATGCAGGGCCAAACAGTGCCGAAAGAGAGTTCCGGAAAAAGGCGGCGGCGGCAGCAGCAGGCAGGAAGAAGTTTAGTGTGTTTGGGATAAATATTTCACCGGAATTGTCCCCGCCCTCCCTGCTAAAAGTATGCCCGCTGGGAAGCGCAAGGGCGAGGGACGACTACGGAGATTGTTGCAGAAAACTTTGCCTCCTATCTCCCTTCGGCGGTGGTGGTGGTGAGGTGATGCTGTAAATGTGTTAAAAAGGTAATGTTTAGGGAACGAGGGTAGCGATGTTTAGTGAATAATTTGTTACGCTTTGTATGTGTGTAGAGGTGGGTTTGCCTGGGTTGATTCGCTGCCAGGGACTGGAACTGCTGGCAGAAGACTCCACTTTCTGAGTTGACCATTTAAGATGGATGCGTCGCCGCCGCCGCCTCCCTCTGTGGTGCCCGAAGCCGTTTCCAACCGTTTGTGGTCGTTTGAGTCACTTACCACCCAATCCATCTTTGCGTGAGATGTTGCTGCCGAAGGGAAACTAGAAACGCAGGCGAAGATACGGGCGTGAAAAGTCGGATGGTTTTGTAGTAGCCGCGTGTACCGAAAGGCACCTCACAGCCGGTGGTGGTTATTAGGCGTGCGTTTATTTTCACTTTGTTCTCTCTTTTGTCCGTAGGGTAGGCGTGTTCCGTGTCACTGTGTGTGTGTGTTGTGTGTAGGATTGCGTGGTGTTTCCGCCTAGCTGCACGACCCATTTGGGGCTGGTAAAAAGGGGATTGCATGAAAAAAAGGCGGACAACTTGGCCATTTCGCGGGGTGTAGGAACTCGGAAAATCCGAGCAGCTGCTGTTGTTGTGGAGGGTGAAAATTTTTGGATGGAGTGGGTGTGTGTGAGTGCGTATGTCTGTGTGTGTTATAATTTAAGGGACGAGTGGGTATGTAATCGAAAATGTAGTAGCGAGAAGATTTCATACACCCTCTCAAAGTGCACGAGTTTTGCTGGAGGGGGTTGACATAAAAGCATAAAACCTAATGTGACCACATGTGGTTTGTCAGTGCGCTGAGTCACTTTAGATATTCTACCGGAGTGATTTTGAATTAACGTCTTCATTTTTCGACGCATCAGAGCTTTCTTCCTCAAGAATTTGTGTCAACCGTAATATAAGGAACACCTTATACATGTCCTTAGTATCCTTCAAAGTTCTCCAATCAACCTATACCCAGCCTATACGATTGCGGTAGCAAAAGGCACTAAAAATGGATGCCACACAGAGCATCATCGGAATGAAATTAACATTGATTTTTGCTCGAATTGGCTGCACCGTGGCTAATGAAATCAAACCCACCCGAGAGTATCCTTATTAGAGCCGCCCCATTATACACGCTGCTCACGTCAACCCTCAAAACGCACACACACGCGCGCTCTCGTACACTTGATGAGTTAGGTACGGTTCGCTTGCCACTCTCGGATTTGTGCCTCTTCAAACGCACAAATGTTGTTCGTCCAAAAATCATTCCGCGTTCGTGTGCGGGCTGAAAATCGTACCCAAGTGCCCCAACCGGTAGGTGGTCTTACCGATAAACCCGGCTCTACCCAGCTCTCAGCACGCCCTAGCCTGCTGTGGAATGAACTGCGCTCACCGCCGGCACCGTCAGTGTATGATATTTGAGGGTTTCCGTTCTTTGTCCCTGGAAAGTGATTTCCCGCTTTTTACGGGATCAATTTTCCCCCCATCCTCATGGGGTAAGGATACGCGAGGAGGCGGCAGTCGTACGCCGCGTACCACCAGAGCCTGTTGTTAGCGCTTTCGTCGTGTTTGTGATTATCTGCGCTTTGGTGTATTTTATTGGCTTTGATTACCGTTCACGCGGCAGTAATCACTTTAGCGTACCGGGAAGCAGGGCAGGCATTAGGCATGCTGATCCAACCGGGCTTACCATGGGCTCTCCGTCTCTCTCTCTCGCTATCTCTTGGGGGATTTTCAGAAGGTTCCCCGTACACGCGATTCAGACGTTTTGTGCTGACGGTGCTGCTACATTCGCCTGGCAAGCAGAGGCACCTGGTGGCACCTTTATGTGGTACCAATGTTAGGATATTAGGAAGCGTCAGATAATGATGATCAAACGAAAAGGATCAACACAACACTGCAAGACAGTCCGATTATGCATGTTTACATTGGTTTGATTAAGTGCAATATGAGCAATGTTATGCGCATTTATTACCGACGGGTTTATGGTTTAATCTGACTGGATTGTGGATTTGTGGAGTTTTAGCAGCATGCTTATATCATCTGAAGGATTTGTGGCCGCATCTGGTCTCGTAGTGTCCATATCGTGCCATGGCATCGCATCTTAACAGCTCCTAACCCTAGATAAGACAAATCTTAGGGAAAGTTCATCAACCGACAATGGTTTCAGCAATTTTAACCGGTAGTGTCTTCATCCCCGACACAGCTGGGCATTTAATTGCCGATGATTATCTCCCCGTGTCTCGCTCTCACCCTGTGATCCCTCCGGATAGACTACACTATCCAAGCTTTGGCGCCTCAAACATGGCAGGAATTCCGTTTTTCTCCCCGCTGTTTCTTCCCTCATGTAAAGGGGTAAAGGCTGAGAACGGAGTTTAAAACATTTGCGGCAAGTGGCAGAGCGTTAGAATCTGCCTCCGACAAACAATCTCATTTTCGCTAAGAATGTGTAAACGACCACCACCGTACCTCATCCCCGCTCTTTTCCCCCTTTTTTGGGCGTATAGACTGTGTGTGTTTGGATGCTTGAGACGCTGGTAAGAAATATTTTCCGCCACCACGCTTTCCGTGTTGGTGTAGCACACGGGCGTGTCCGGGGCTAGGTGTGAAAACCTTTGAAACCTAGGCCGGAATTCTTCTTCGACCACCGGACTTCCCGAACCTGCCGGAGGCAAAGAAGGGGTCGTAGGTTGGCAGACACTACACACTGCTGCTACGTCGAGGTGTATTGCAAGGCGTTTGCTGGAAATTCCTTTTCCCCTCGATTGAGAATGGCAAGGCTTGTGGGCTGATGGGATGGCAACAGAATGTTTTTGAGAAACTTCAAAAATGTTGGCACTCTCTGCCAGCGGTTTCCGTGCGGGCGTTGTAATTTCACGAAGCGAAGGTGCTATAAAGCTGTACTGCTGTACAGTTGTGTACCTTTTGCTGTTGCAGATGGAATGCTGTTCAATTTGTGGAAATTATAATAGTAGTCTACTTACTCAGCAAACCAATTTTATAAATTCCATTCAATTATGTTTTACTGTGAAACTACACACAAAACATCAATTACCCAACCATGGTTGGCGGATAGTTCCGGGTAAGAAATAATTCCAATAAAACCCCAACATCTGGCACACCGAGTGCGGCAGTGCGCTTCTTCCCGTAGCAAACTTCGTTGGGCGCAACAAGACAGCAAGCAGCGTAGAGGCATAGCATCACAATCGTAACAATAGCTAATCAAATCAAGGGATTTAATTAGTTTTCATTTGCTTGCAGCAGCACGCGCACAAGTGAAAAAGGCTTCTGATGTACATGTATACAGGAATATGCGAAATATGTGCTGTAGGAGGACCGGTTCGACCGAATGAAACGGTCGATATTGGTCTCAGTTATGGGAAGGATATGAATGTGGTAAAAATTGTTACCATAGTTGCATGAAAGCTAGATAAATCTTTCTGTATGAATGAAAATATCCAGTGTGTAGCTCTGGCCCGGTTTCCAACTCAACCGATTCGACTTGGGGTGACGGTTGTATATCACTCGCCTACATGTGGTCCATCAATGCTTGTGGTGACTGTATTGCTTAAATTTGCAATTGAATTAATTAACATGCTAAACATTGCTATATGTTGTAGTGTTTTCTTCCGAAAAATATGTTTAATGTTTTCGGTGCAATGTTATTTCACCATTTTAAAAGCCAATATCAATGCTTTTGCAAACCCGTTACTAAACCAGAGCGGGACAAAAAAGAGACCCCGACCCCGTGCGAGCGGACAACAATGGTGGATGGTTGACATATCTCATCCATCCATCGTTGGTCGTGTACGCGCCTAGAGAGCTGTCCAAGTGCTTAAGCTTGCCTATGAAAACTGTTTCGAACGACACACGTTGGCAGCAGCATCCCGGGTGTCGATGCACAAAAAAGATGAAAGACAACACACATTGCCCGCGCGTTCAGTGTTGAGAACTGGCGGGTTTAGCGCTCGTCCCTAGCAGATCATCTCATCTTCAGAACACGGAAAACATGGCATTAGGTTTGGCAGAGGACGAACATTGCACACAGTTTGCTTGCATATCCAGTGTCTTTGGAATTGGGAAAGGTGGAATTATATCTAAAATAATTGATAAAACATTAAATAAGGATTTTTGGAGAAAGTAATTAGTATTTCTTCGCAAATGAAATGCATGCAAAACAAAATACATGTAAACAGTGATTCCACTAGACGAATAATTCTCAAAACTTGTCAATCACGCTGGTCAGACCTGTTCACCAGCGTACTGCGCTGGAATGGAGGCCTGTACCCACACGCCTCTATACCAGTAACCAATTTGACCATTTTCCGGAAGTCGTCATCGCATCGGTGGTTGCAGTTGCCCCTGGAATCCCGGGACATTCTTGGTACAATCCAGTACACCACCATTGCAGTTCACAGCAGTACGCAGAATTCGGTTGCCATGGCGTACGCGCATGGTGTATGTACCGAGAATCTGTACGTTGGTTAATGATAACTCTGAGCTACACTGCGCGTTCTGCTGATGACGATGGGTTACACCATACAGACGACGCTGGGAAAGCTGTGCGTCGAGTAGCGCAGTGCGAGAGAAAGTCATTCGATATCCAAAAATCCTATCAAACAGGAAAAAAATGCGCCTCCACTTGGTAACGCGACCTTTGGATTGTTAAAAGTTGGAAAGCGTAAAAAAGAAGAGAGGCAGCATGAAAGTGTGCAGAGTAGAGCAACGCACATCACTGCACAGCTAGCAGAAGCAGTGTGTCGGAGGATTGAAATAGGATGCGGACAAAGTGCGTGCATTTTTTATCAATCTGTTTTGTTTTTTTTTTTGACCACTCATGTAAATTTTTGGAGTTAGGCCGATGTTACGCAAGCATTCTGTGGGATTGATCTTGATTACCTCATGCAAGGGGAAATATTTTGCAAATTTTAGGATATACGGTTCTTGCTGTTATAGTTACGGATGATTTATGGGGAATAGTTGGTGTGTTAGTGTGGTAGTCAAAACGTGCTCTAGTGTGTACGAGACAACGATGCATACGCATCAGGCTACACGAGAAGTGCCTTTTCTAAAGCAATACTCATCTGGTTCGATTTACATTTCCAACAATTTTGATAGTATTGTTTACGGAATAATTTAGCGCTCAATGTACTATCGATGCCTGGTGGCAACATGCTTTCTTAAGGTTTATGTTCGACATGCTTTGTTATGATGCATGCCCTCTCCAGATGGGCATGCATGCACATTCAAATGATGCTTATCGTTCCAAAATCGATATAAATTGATGTACCCAATCCTGTAACATTCATCTGCCAGGAAGAGGCTCTCTATCCCTCACCGCTAGTGGCGTATGATCGCTCCAAAAGAGGTATTGATCCAACCCTTGTCCGGGCACCATCGATATCGACCCAAGTGCTACGGGGTAGGTTGCGGGAGTCATTTGCGCTTGATTTGATCCGACATAATGCGACTGGCTTATGAACTGAAACATTTAACTCAATTTGACCACACCGGGTGCGCTTAAGGGCGGGAGCAGCGAGGAAGAGAAGCGCCCTCCCCCAGCACCACCCGAACAGCAAAACCGGACGTGTTCCAATCAAGTGAAAGGCTAAACGTGCGATAAGAGCGTGTGTCCTTTTGGCCAAGTGTTGACCAGGATCAGCGACCAAAGATGCTATCGAGAACGACAATACTCTCTTTCGGTCCCCCGCAGCACCATTCGCTGGTACCGCTTCGTCCCTGGCGTCCGGCGTCCAATATCACCATTGTGTCCACTGTGCTGCGCTCGACCGTTTTTCCGTCTCGGATCACCGGCTTTCGATTCATGTATGTGCATTGCTGCTGTTTTCGGATGGAGGAGTGAGTGGCAGGAGCTCTTATAGACGACCCCGATGCTTGGGGACCTTCACACGGGCTTCTTCCGATGGGGCTCAATCGCTCGTCCAGCGAAAGGTTCTCGTGCACACTGTGCTCTACACCGCAACGAGCAGACGATGTCGTTATCGTTCATGTTTCGTACGCCACTTTATCCTTGGGCAAACATTCTGGGCAAGTGTTTTGTAGCAGCCATACACAGGAGTGATGGCATGTGTGTGTGCTGGGAAACGGTACACGTAACCAGTAACCTCAATCTTGCCAATGAGCCATTTCTGTTCGACGAGCACAGCACGTAGGTGGAGAAGGAAGTGATTTGCGCTTTGGCGTACTGCCGAGGGGAGCTTAAGGTGATAAGCTCAAAGACCAACAGAGCGCGAGGGGAGAACCCGAACTGAACATGCAAGCTCTGGTGGTAATGTGTGACCGGTACACGTCTGAGTACAGGAGGCAGGGAGGAAACAATCGTCGGCGATTCAATTAGGCGACGCAATAGCAAAGAGACACAACCATACACGTACACGGTGCTATAAGAGAGTGTGGGCAAGGGAAGAGTTTGGTTCGGTAGACAGAGAGGCAGATCCTTTGGGGCAAAAGTTCAACAAAGAGAAAAACGTATCCATACATACGGTGGAGCAAAGCAGGAGATGGGGGGACCATTTGACCGAACGAGCTCTAATGCGAGAGAATCGATAAGCGAACACAGCAGTAACACTCGAAAGCTAGCTACTGGTGCAAAGAAGGGAAACGAGCTTTTGACCGACGCTCGTTTTGCGTGTGAAGACTTTGTGTCCTTGTGGTCTCTTTATATCCCGACGCAAACGACGGTCTGACGAGGCAGCAAAATGATCAATAGCTACCATAGCAGAACGCAGGGGAGCGGCTATAATGCTGAAGTGTTGATTACATTGAATGAATCAATATAGAATTGGATCTGATTTGTTTTACAATATTGAGATGGTATTATTTATATTACTGCAATCGTTTCAAATCATATAATATTCTGTCGGACACGTAGATTAGATTACCTGGCACGCTTTTGTTTCTTATTGACTGTTAGCGTATTGTTTCCCAACAGTTATTTTGGTTCCTGGCCAGCGTCTCAGGTTTGTAATCAGCACGTCGTGAGTTTGATTCTCTTGATTGAGAGGATATCTTTTAATTGCTTTGATACATCTTCTCTTATAACAGATTCAATATATCTTGTAATGAGTATCACAGACTCATTATTGGGCATATGTATACAACATATGCTCAGGGACAAATACATTCTCTCCATTCAGAGAGGAAGACATAATAATACCAACATATTTTGGTGATTTTATTTAACTATATTGTTGTACTTCGTGTCTCGCATTCATTGCATTGCCCACATCGCTAGTTGGCGTGCCGTGAAGAAGCGTTCAACATTTCCATTTTGTCGCTATCTATTATTCTTACCCTATTTTATTCACTTTACGAGCTATGATTGCGCCACCTTATCCTTCTTTATCGTTCTGCACGCTTTCTTTATCCCTGTTGTTGAAGGAAGTAATTTTGCCGACACGAACAAACTCCATTTGTCCACTTATTGGCAGGGAGGGATTCAACAAGAAGCAACGTCTCTATGGGTGGGTGTGTGTGTGTGCTGGTACGAAGCCGGAAGGTGGAAAAATATGTGACAGTGTGTAATGCGGCTGCTGACTAAATTGAAACATTGTCCGGCAAAGTTGCTACCTCGTCTGCTGGAGCCTGTGTTGTCCATAAGTCTTTCCATAGAAACAAAAAAGTGTGAGACCGGGGGAGTTGTGTTGTGCTGCATTGTTGTTAGAAGTTTGCATTTGCCGCCGTGCTTCCGGTTCTTCCCGCAGGGGGTACTGTTTACATCGAGATTACCGAGTATAGTTGCGCTACGCCCCATT
The DNA here is from genome assembly GCF_943734685.1 of Anopheles coluzzii. NCBI lineage: Eukaryota > Metazoa > Arthropoda > Insecta > Diptera > Culicidae > Anopheles > Anopheles coluzzii. Next base: position 6,634,704 of record NC_064670.1, on the reverse strand, counting down.
ACGACGAAGCAGTGTTTAAGAGAGACACTCCGGGACAAAGTTTGCCTTACTGTTGTGTCTCTGCTTGAGTGCCGGCTGGACTGGCAGGAGGCAAAAATTATCCCCCAGAGTGTCGTTGGGGGAAGCATGTTGATATGGATGGTGGCTTGTTGTAAGACGTATCTAACAGAGCGGAGGCGAATGATAATACTGTCGGTTTACATTTCACTTGCCCAAATGCCGCGTGTAGTTGAAAGTAGACAAAAGGATAAGCAGATCAGAGTCCATTAAGCGATAATACCGGTAATTTGTGAAATGCTTCGTTCGACAGAATTGAATTTTCAGCTGTTTATTGAATGTAGTAATGTGTACGATGTATCGCATTAATAATGAGAAAAGGGTACTATTTATCATACTGATTGAATTGTGGTTGAGTTGCGGATTGTTGTCTTCGATTGATGATCCGGGTGGTGAACGTATGGCAAAATCGAAACAAATGAGGATTATCGCCTCTTTCACTCATCATGAAAATGAAGCATTGTTGTTAATATATTGTGATAAGTATTATGAAAACAATTTTAAAACATTCATACTATCAATCGATACTCAATTCTCTTAGTATGCCGATGGCTGCTCTCGTTTACAGCAGCACAATCACGCATAGTAATTACCGTGTCATATGAAAGCGAGGAACGCTTCACAATTGTTGCGATTCTGACCGCACTCCACACCCCGAAGCGACACTCAAATCAATGCATCGATGCACAGCCCTCTGCTGTGTGCAAATGTATGCATAATCTCCTCCAACTACTTAATTGGCTCTCAGCAATAATAATAAGCCAGTGTGGGCTTTCTCCTGCAAGGGAAAAAAGCCCATTTTTGGTGCGAAATGCAGCAACAGATTTCCCGAAACCCCGAACGGCGGTGTGGTGTCCTTCGGCTAACTTATTGTCCACTTACACACATATATGTTGAAGTATTAATATCCTGACTCCCGAAATGAATGGTGTAGGGTGGGGTAAGTCTCCTCCGTTGCCTGTGTTGACTGTGTCGTTGTGGTCATAAAATAATCGTAGTACGTACCCGCACCGCCCCTGCTCCCTGCATCATTTGGTGTATGGATGAATATTCCAATTAGTCTGCATTTATGCTGGCTGGCGATGGGATGGGGGTGAGAAAAGGCTCATATTGCACACCTGCCTGTCGCCTTTCCTGTCGTCGCCCGAATGTCACAACACTTTGCCCAGCAGCAGCAGCAAAACCGCTCATGGGGGGATCGGGTTGCACTTTTAACTGGAATGTCATTATTATTACTCCAGGAATGTGTCGGTGAGTGAGGAAGAAGAGTGTGAGGGTGAAGGTGTATTTTTGGCGATGAAATTGGTCAGGTCGTTCGTGCAAAGCTATAGGAGACAGGGCAGTAAAACAGAGTCAATAACTCCCAGGGCTTCGGGTCTGTTGGGGTAGGGAGTGAGGGTTGGTTGCGCTGTTTCGTCGATTGGGTTAAATGGTGAGCAACTTTCGGGTGCATAAATAGGGTTCAAATGGCAAACAGCAAGTGGTTGGAAGGTGGCAATATAATCCGGTAAAAAGGTCGTTGAAGTTCATGGTGTTGCTGGTTGGTTGGAGAGTGGTTGCGTGAAGTGGAGAAGCTTGTTAACGTGCAGTGATGATACTAATTTGAATCAATACCCCCAGCGAACCGGACACTCAGCAAATATATTTTAGCTAATACAGTTGCAAATTACAGTTGATATACACATACAAGAATTAGACTCTTGATAGTTGGGAGGAAAATTATGTAACTCAACATAATTCTGCCTATAAATTAACTCTAACGCTAAGAAACAACATCAGGAAAACGTTGTTAAATTTGTTAGTGAAATTAAAAGCACACTATTAATCTTTCGTCTGTCGGCGAACCTAACAGAAACCCGCAGTAATTGCTTCTCAAACAGTTCGTTCTACCATCGTGCGTACTTTCTGCTTGAGCAGTATGGACTAGTGATGTGCTCTCTGGAGCACACCCACGGCTCCGGTCCGACCCCGGCTGTTGTTAGTCCAATTCCTACATCGACAAAATCGGAAGGCGACTCCGGACGACTCCAGGCGACTCCGGACGACTCCGGACGACTCCGGACGACTCCGGACGACTCCGGACGACTCCGGACGACTCCGGACGACTCCGGACGACTCCGGACGACTCCGGACGACTCCGGACGACTCCGGACGACTCTGAACGACTCCGGACGACTTCGGATGACTCCGGATGACTCCGGATGACTTCGGACGACTTCGGATGAGTCCGAACGACTCCGAACGACTCCAGACAACTCCTTGCGATTCCGACTCCGGGCGCCTCCAGATGATCCCGAACGACTCCGAATAATGCTGGGTGAAACTCCCTTGCGGAGTTGGTTAAGAAATTATCGGAGTCGAATCTGGAGTGGACTCCAGGTTTTGCCAACTTTACCCATCACTAGTATGGACACTGTAATGTACTGACCGAAAGGGAAAAGAATTATGCTGCTGCACGGCGCCATTTCCTTCGCTTGTCGCTTCCCTCAGTTTCATGTGCCAACATGAATATGTCGTGTTTTCACCATTGACACTGCTAATGAAGGTCCTGGCAATAGTGAAAGAGAAACTCGGTTGTACATACACACTCACACACACACAGAGACATGGGGATGGAAAACCACTACCATCCCCTTCGGCTAGCAATGGTGCCGTCCCCCACAAGTGTGTAGTGTAAGCGAAACTAACCCAACAAAACCCACCAGCAGCGCGTCCAGTTAGTGGTTTTCCGTGGGCAAAGGAAGGTTGGTGTTGGTTCGGTCAGGGAGTGTGAAAATTGGCCAAATGGCCCCCCACAGCAAAGGTGGCGAAACATAATTTGCACACAGTGTAATGTATGGGTGTATGGGATGGAGTACGTATGTGTGAGTACGTACGGTCAACAACTTGTCGCTTTGTCACTTATTGCACACTTGGTTGGCATTGTGGTAGATTAGTTTTCTCCCCCTGGGTTCGTTTTCGGTGCTGGTAAAACATACCCCTCACAATACCACCCTCCCCAGTCTCATTCCCATTGCTATGCTACTTCCGACTGGGTGTCAGTGTCTTTCTGTGTGTCAGTAACTTAAAAGACCATTAAATAAATCTTCCATCCGAGAATTTGTGTTGCCACATTTTCACGACCTGCTTCCGCTTCCCGTACGGCTCGACTTCCGGTCCCCACCGCCCCTGGTACCCCTGGTGTACCAGTGTGGGAGGGAGAGGAGGAAGGTGGACCCTCCAAAAAAGCAAGGAGCAAGAAAGAGGTGTGTAACGACCGCGCGCCCTGCGACAGGTTAGTTTTCGGTTCGTTTCGGTTCGTTTGCAGCAAAAGCGAGCCGTTTTTTGTGTGTGTGTTGCTTCGATTTTCCAACCTGTAATGCCGGAAGAAAAATGGTGTATGGAAGTGTGGTAAGGAAGAGCACCGTGTGGGAGGGTAGAGGAAGAGGTGACCGTGAGGTACTTGACACCTTTCAACTCAATCAACGGTACCGCAACATCTCCCATCGTCACGGCCGCCGTGTCCGCCATGTATGGTTTTACGACTCCTACTCCACTATCCATACATTCACACACACACACACTTGCTCTCTTTGTCTTTCTTTCTCTCCCGTTCTCTCTCTCTTTCGGTGGGGTTTTGTTTTATTTATTCTGCACTCCAGACACGGTCCAATTTTCCCCGCCGGGCGGTATAGCGAAGTCGTGTTTTCCGTCTTGGGTCTTATGTACAAAAACAAGAGAGCGTGTGGTGGGGGGGGGGGGGGGGGAGCGACGCGAAAACAGAGATAGCGCCATAGCTTTTCCAGACACATTCTTTCTCGCTCATTGCACACACACGCACACACATATGCTCTGGCTTTCCCAAATACGATGAGCAGTTTCCCAATCTCGTCATGGTTGCTTTTTTGAACGACACACACACACACACGGACTCGCTACCCCTTTTGCTGTTGAGTGTTCGTATATTATCCTTTTTCCGCTTGTTGAAGTAGTACTTGCTGCTGATGGAAAGGGGGGGGGGAGGAGAAGTACCGCACTGTCGGGAACCGATCTGGAACATGGCTTTTCCCCCCTCGTCAGAGTCAGAGCAGTACTGGAGTGTGTTCTGTGTGATAGCGAACAGGAAAGCTGCCTGCTTCTTGTTTGACGAGAGACAGAGATAGAGAGAAAGAGAGAGACTCAGAGCGCAAGGGGGGGGCTTGGAAAAAGGGTGCAACAAAGGAGGTGCGCGCAATTGGCAAGGTGGCATCACAAAAGGGTCACATTGTGCGAGGAGGGTCCCATAAAAGTCAACCGCAGGCAAGATCGTTTTCAAATCATTTCCGCAGCACGAACATCATGCTTTGTCACTGGAGGGGTGGGGAAGGTGGGGAGGGGGTTTATGGAGGGTTTCGGTAGTGGAACCACCAGAGAAAGGGGAGCAAAAACGTAATTGAAATGCTGAAGCAATACCATGAGCGGTGGTACATGTGGAGGGCCAACACAAAAAAAGAAGACAAGATTGCTGCTGTCATGTTTGTTTCCTTTCGCTGTTCCGGAGGGAAAACACACGGACACACACACTACCGACATGCAAGCCAGAGCATGGTGAGTAGATTTTCCACTTCTCTGGGTGTGCATATTTGCTGTGTGCATACACACATAGGGACTCGTTCCAATGTACAGTGCAGAGTTGCTAAAGGATTTTTTGTTCTTGCTTGCCGGCGGTGTGTACTCTCGGTGTGGGGCCTCATCGCAGGTGTGAGACATCGCTGCCTGGCTGGCCTGTGTGGCAGGAGCGGTGGCCCAAACCAACGAGCCCGACGTTGTGTGTGGTGTATCCTTTTCAAGTGGAAAATCGCCGGAGCTTCGGTCGGATGGCGGTGATGTGTACCCCGTTGGAACGAGCTACGAATGATGATTGCCCGAATATGTTGCCTCGTGCTTTGGTAGCTTACGCCCGATAATCCGTGAGTCGCGCACTGTTAGAGCAATAAGCAACTCCCCCGCCAGTACATATAGTAGTGCAGTTGAAGAGAGAGAGAGAGAGAGAGAGAGAGAGAGAAGGAGATCGCAGATCCAACTACTAATACACCGTTAAGCTGGCCATTTTCTGCGGGATGACTCTCCCCGGGCTTAGGAGAAAAACCGCGGACTCGTCTCGTCTGTGGGTAGTGTGTGTGTTTATGTGTACATATTTCAACACACAAACCGGCGCTACTGTTGCTGGTGCACTCCTCGATCCCGCGATTCTTGGGATGTGGGCGATGGCAATGGTTCCGAACGGACGGTTGTGCTGCAACAAATGCGCAACGGTGTAAGAGACACACTCACCGTGACAGTGCTTCCTTCTCCGCGTTTATAGTGGAGTGGGGGCAAGAGCCTGCGGAGGGGGAGAGTATTACTCCACCTTGTCAGCTCGGTGTCCGTGTGTGAGCATGTGTCTCTATGTGACACTTACCTATAGCCTAGTAGTCACGACGACGATGACGATGCTTTGGTGATGACGCTTGACGCAACAAAGAACTCGTGGTGTTCAGCGCTCGTGCGCTTGAGCTTGTGGAATGAATTGTCCACCAGAGAGAGAGAGAGAGAGAGAGGGACGTTCAAGAAGAAAACCGGTTGGGGGAGGGCCTAGGGCACCGGACGAAGGGTTGTAAGTTTAGCACGGTAAACGAAACGCTATCGGTGGTGAAAAGTAGAATAAATACGCCGTGAACATGGTGCCAACAGTTGTAAGTCGATTTGCTGGTCGCGCTTCTTCTCCTGGCCTTTGCCGCGCTCACCTTGTTCCGGAAGAGTTTTGTTGTTTTTGTCAGTTTCCTTCCGAGTTTTGTGTGGGTGGGAAAATCGGCGTGAACACTGGCGAGATATGACGTTGATGGAGGGGGGGGGGGGGGTGGCATACACAGTGTTGCCAGACTTTGCTTTTTTGTTTGTTTTTGTTCTTCTCTTTTGTCGTTGCGTTAGTGTGCTTGTTGCATGTAGCGTTTCCTGTTTTTCCTGTTATCTTTTGAATTGTTTTTAAGTACTCTTTTGTTGTTAGCTTAATAGTTTTTTGTTTGATTAGCTCTCCTTCTTTTGCTTCTTCTGTTTTCTAATTTAAGAAGTTGTTTTTTGATTTTCTCTTTATATATTAATTTCCGTAACATTGCTTTTAAGCTTTACAGTTACCACGCTGGTTTTTTCATTGTTCGAACTTCTCAATGTGGATTGGATGGATCAGATATCTCGATGCTCTTTTTGTTATAACGGACTTGTGCTATTGCATCATGCCTGAAGTTTGCTCACAGATATTAGTGCCTTTGGTTGCGGCAACACACCAAGCACATGATGAGCTCTTGCTTGATCCAGAGCCGCCTTTTCAGCCTCGCTGTTGCTGCGTAGTCTAGGAGACGAGGAATGATCTCCCTAACAAAAAACCTGAACAAGTTCGTTAGTTAACCTTCGCTCGCATTCTACGCGTTTATCTATAGAACGTAGGGTGATGGCTCCCAACATCCCAAGCGGCGGTCCTGTGGTTTTGGGTCGTTGGCAACCCGTTTTTGCGAATCAACTTGTTCGACAGCAACATGTGTGTGTGTGTGTGTGTGTGTGTCGGAATACGGTTCTGCTAGAGATCCCTGTCGGAAACTGTGATATGCGCACACACAAAGCACATCATTGTGAGGCAGCTGAATGTCTCGAATAGACTGCTGCCGTTGCTTTCGCCGTGTGTATCCGCTTATTGTTATGTCCGTTGCTGTGCACTTCCTTTTTCCAACGGGGGCCAGATGATGGTATGATGGGGTGAACGATGCGATTTTTTTCGTTCGTTTGATTGTGTGCTGTCTATGCTGTGCGCTGGATCGATTGAGCAACCTGGATGGTGTCAGTCTTGGCGTACGCGGGAGTCAGTGCATGGCTGGATGGTTCTGTAAGCTAGTAGTAGATTGTTTTTTTTTTTGTGCCAGCATCACCTCTTCTTCTGAACTGGGAGTAGAGCATACGCTGTGCACACTTCTCGGCTTCTTTCATTTTTCGCGATGCGTTTTCTCTATTGTGTGCCAGCTAACGAGCAACCGAGGGAAAATACCACACAACGAGATGAAGGCACATGCGAACAGAGGAGTTCTTGTGCGTTTGTGTATGTGTTCGCGTGCCCTTTTGCCCACATTTTCCAACGAATTGGGCGACGGGTAACCAGGCAAAAGAAGGCGTGTGTCTGCCCCGTTTTCCGTCCGGAAGCGTTCACATTTTCACCGGAAATGGAGTGGCATTCTTTTTCAACCCCCGGTTAGCTTTCCAATTGGAGATTCCTGACGGTCGTTATACTATGGAGAAATAATGGGGAGTACGAAGAAAAAACGCATACACACAACTACTTGAACTTGTATTGCCCAATGATTCGGTGTTGTGCTTTTCCGCGCGTCAGAATGGAGGATGGGATGCTTTTCCTTCCTACCAATATGATCGAGCTACACCGGATATGGGGTAGCTTTTGGCCCGTATCGCTACTACGCTACTGCGTTTTGTGTTTCATGTGCCTTTACTGCTGCTGCTGCTGCTGCTGCTGCTGCTGCTCCCCGTGGTACATTTTAAAGGAAGGACCGGTAAGGAACGAACCTCAAGCAAGAGTTTATTAAATTGTTTCCTTCTATCATCCGACCGCTCTGACGTGCCAGAAAAATGGAAGTGCAGCAGCTCTCCGTGGTGTTGTGTGCAGCTTGTTTGTCTTTCCAATTTCCAGCCAGAATCAGTTGGCCGTCATCGTTTGGTGTTAGGTTCTGGAGTGGATATTTCTGAAGTACGAAGGCGACACTCCGAACTGGTCGTGTTATGTCTGGTTCGTCCGTGTGTCGTCTTTTTGTACGTAAGTCTCAGTGTCCTGCTCTCTTCGCCGAGGACCACATTCACTAACGAGCTCTCGGTGTGCACTCGCATGGGACTTGCAATATATCAGGTTTTTTTCACCCCAGTAAAGTTATCGCTATAGAGCGCTTCTCGAGACCTGTTGGGGTGAGGTAACATGTCATTCAACGTGTCAGTTTAACAAGATGGATCTGTTGCGAAGTATTTATTTTGTTGTTGAATACTTCAATGGTTAGTGTCTTGCTTGGAGAAACACTTCATGCAGCAGATATGGCATGAAGAGGCAGTATTTAAGGAGATGGATCTTCGGAAATACCCTATTCTGTCATATGTTTATGTAACCTTGTGCTCTATTTCTTGTTCTTACATACATTTGCCCTATACTGAGGACAATTGTGTCCTTAAGTATTTGCAATAAATGCCATTTCAAGTGCAAACATGCAGAATGGAGAACTTTCCACAACTTTTTACAAAAGTGATGCAATCAAACATTCTTCATTCGTTCCTCTTTTACGTTTGGCTGGCAACAAAAGTAGCGAACGCAAGTAGTCGTTGCTGGTGAAAGACGCAACAACAAAAAAAAACCATCACAAAAGTTTTGAGAAAGCTAAAGCGATTACGAACTGAATTACAGTGCACTGTAGCAGCATCCTTATCTCCTGCTTACAAACGCTTCCCTATTACGGAAGAGAAACATTGAAAAGTGATCACTATCTCATGCTCTTCCCGTCAACGTCTTCTTCGCTTCGGCTGCAAGAAAACGACCACGAGCCAGTGCTGCAGAAGCGCGGCCTGTGCCGTGAACTGGAGCTGCATCCCGCTCTCTTCTCCAAAGAATAACTCTACCACCAGATGGCGCTGTTCCAGCATCTCATCCCGTTTTCGTGCACTTTTCTGCAAGCGCGCGCACACAAACACACACTTCCGACACCTCAAAACGCACCGATGCACATGTGTGTGGGCGCGAGCGGGGTTATGTGGTCACTGTTGCTGCATCATCGTACGTCAGTAATATGCGGCCATGTTGTATGACCGGAGGGTGTATTGGTGTGCTGGTCTCTCTATTTTCTCAACTGCTGCACCAAGCAGCAGCAGCAGATCCTTTTGCTACCTCCACAATGCGCGCTGTGTGCAAGGACTTTAGCCCTCTCTTCTCCTCTGGTGAGGCACCGCCGGGGTATATGGGACCGGTCGACGTGTAGCATATGGTTTTCGGGCTCGCACCCGACGGCCCCGAACCCGGCACATGCACTCTGCTGCTCTCAGATCTGCGCGCCACATGGTCGTCGTCAGCAGGCAGCAGCAGCAGCAGCATCACCACGTACCACCTTCCAAGTGTGGTAGCTCCGTCTGCATCTTCTCCTTCTCCGTGTCTGTCCTCTTCTTTCCCGCGGCGTATATAGAAGACGGCCGCACACACATACGGCGCGGCTTCGGCTCCCGTACAAATCTTTCACCTTTTCGCTCTCACTCTCATTCTCTCTATGAAATGAATCACGCACACTGCCGTCGATGAGTGTATATTCCGTATTCTGCAAAGGAAAAGTAATGTACCCGTAAGCCGGGAAAACCCAGCAACCACAGCCACCACCACCACCTCCCTCGGCGGAGTGCACAGCTCACAGCTCTCTCTCACACATACGAACGCGCCCTCCGCGTCTTCTTAGGTCTCGATCTCCGCTCGCACACTCTGTTTCTCTGTCTCTTACACTCAGTACACACTCTCTCGCTCTCTCTCTCCGGTTGCAATAGCGCGACCCTTCGACGGCGGTGTTCGGTTGCGCGTTTCCTTTTGGCACGGGGAAAATGGAACTTCAAGTCGTCCGGTCCCTCAAGTTGGCCGGCAGTTTCTCAGCAGCAGCTGTCGCAACAGCAACGACCGAGAGTAGCAGCAGTCCGTCGCTGTGTGTGCCGTGTACGCGGGTGTAGTGCTGTGCGGATTCTCTGTCCGGGTGCCGTGGCGCGTCGCGCTTTTTTGCTGTGTTTGCGTTTGGCTACTCGCTTGTCCCCTTTACCGCGTGTGGAAGATGATGGTAGAGCGGGGGAAGATAGTGAAGGTTGGGCGATGATGATGATCCTTTCGGAAAAGGGGAAAAAAGGGGCCACAATGGAATTTGGGTAGAAAAAACGGCCAAATCCGTTCAAGAGAGAAAGGTTCTGCTGTGTAAAACCTCTCCACGCGAAGAAAGGAGAAAACAAAGTGAAAGAAATAGAATGATTTTGTGTGAGTGCGTGTACAATAATGGTCGGTTATGTTGGTGTTTCGGTTTAAGGGGTGTGTGTGTGTGTGTGGGTATTGAAAAGAGAGAGAGAGAGCAAAAGGATATCGGCAGATGCACACCAACAGCGCATCGTTGCAACGGCGGCGTGTACACCTGCGTCGAAATGCAGTTTCGAAATGCAGTGAGCACAAGCAAACCTGATGCATTCGTTCCTTCCTTATCGCGCACATGTCTGGTGTGGCGGAATGTGCGTTTGTGTGGTGCTGGTGCTCTCTGGGAAGAAGGATAGGCCTGTGTGTGTGGGGGCGTGAGCCAGATGCATCCTTATGCTTGCTGTGTGGGCATCTTTGGCATCAATGAAGACACACACCCGACGGTATATGCAACATGTGAAACAGATTCGCCCACAGTGACGTGAATGAAGTCGTATCGACTCAACTATACTGATTTTAACATACACAAAAAGTCTACTAAACTCTCCCCAAAAAGCGATTTCTGTGCAGTATTTTTCCCACTGTAACTCTCTGGCAACATTGTCTTTTTCTCCAAATTTCCCCAAAATTTCCAAGAACGAAGGCCAAGAAGTGGTATCGCTGCGTGCTGTAATGCGCCTGCGTGTCCTAAACACTCTCGAGGCACAGGGTGGTGTTTCTGTGTGCATAGGTGTCTTTCTGTGTGTGTGTGTGTTTGTATGTGTTTGCTGAAAAGGGGAGGCGGCCAGTTTTTGAGAGTGTGTATGCACAACTGCTGTAAACAAATAGTGGCACGCAGAGGCGGCAAAATAACAGCAGGCTCGCTATCGGCATCTCTTTCTCTCTTTCTCAATGCCACCTCGATTGGTGTGTGTGTGCCTCGTCGCGTCATCCGACACTGGAGTTTTGGTTTCGTTCCTGTGTACAGAAGTGGGTAAAAAGAGAGAGAGAGAGAGGGAGAGAACGAGAGAAGCCCACCCGTGAGTGAGTGAGTGAGAAGGAGTGAACCGTGTGATGCCACGACGTGCGTTTGAGAGAGTGTGTTTGGGAGAAGCAACAGAAGAAGCAAACAAAAAAAAACACGTAGATGAAACGGATAATATACACCAGTTGAGTAATCAAAGGCAACAAAAGCAGCAGCAGCGGCAGCAGGGAAAAGCAAATCATGTAAATCCGTGCTGCTAAATTATTCAGCGCGGTGAAAACCCCGTCAAGTCAAGCGCAGAGAAAAATGGAACCTTTGCCACTAGCCACCACCACCGCACAAAAAACACAGCATTCATCCGCCGTGTGGCATCATGGCCGGCCCCTACAGTGTTGCCAGTAACTAGATTGCACTACACATAGCGCGCACACGGGTGCTGCAACTCGCTGACGGTGGTCGTGTCTGCACACGGAGCACACGGAACCGCTACTGATGCTTGGGGGTAGTGGTAGTGGCCATGTTGATTTTGCCACCTCCTATCGTATGCAAAAACTTTGAATGGCACACACTGTGGGTGGGGTTCGCACGATACTGCAGTTAGGCTGGGATGGGGTGGAATGGATTGCGCGTGCTGTACGCAATGACAAGTTTTCCAATGAAATGATATACTTATGTACATAAACTGTCTTAAAAATTGATTTGATTGGGTGTCAACTTTTGAAAAGAGATTAGAGTATTTTTTCTAATTTTTAGAACCGCTTTGTGGAGGGTTACGATTGAACGTTTAATGATTCTATTGCGATTTGGCACTTGATAACGAAATATTAAATGTATTGTCTTGAAGGAGAGACAAACATGTGATGTGTAATATCTTACTTAGTCTTGTACTGTTTTGCACCCAATAATGCACAATAATGCTGTAGAGTTTGATCTGTTCTAAAAGAGTGTCCGTGATTGTAATCAATTTCCCTTTCCAGTGTGTGAAGTGTGAATATCTGTGCATAATCATGTTTGTGAAATAGTCAACAACCTTTAGCCGGGTTTAAAACACAATATTAAATCTTCTTCGCATTCTGTTAGTGTGTGCATACAAAACAATACACGGTTGAACCTGCTGCCAAACTGTGTTTTACCGTCGGCATTTTAACGGACTCTCGCTCTCCTTCGCTTGAAAACACACGATGATGGTGATGTTGTGATATCGCGGTCCACCGACGACACCGGGATCAATTTTCCTGAAATAAAACAAACAAAAAAACAGACTCGCCCGTCTGGCCCAGTAGACAGAGTGGGCGGCAGAGCCGACGGGGGAGGGGCACACATCATTATCATCGTCCCATCGTCTGCGGCAATTATTTGTGTCGGTCGTCCCTGCTGCTGTTCCTGCTGCTTGTTATCGCCAGCCACCCGCTTAACCGAATCCAATCAACATGGAATGGATACCACGAGGATTGGCAAACATTCATGCTCCAATACCACTACCCGGTAAGAGACACCACCAACAGCAGCAGTAGCAGCTACAACAGGTTTTGAATACAGTACGGCGAGGTATGGCTGACGAATGGCGCAACATGACAGCCATCAGCTCTAAAGCGGATTAACAACCGTCGGTTATAGCTGTGGGTGTGTGTGTGTGTAATGGTGAAGAGTAACAGATTTGCTACTTACATCAATGCTTTCCAAAGCTTTTACGAGCGAAAAAACAAAAAAAAAAACACTGCATCCGAAAAGGGATAGAGACGACTTGCTCGTCCGTGTATAGCCAACGTATGAAAGGGAATAAATTCCCTGGAAAAGCTTGGAATGTAAAATATCTACATTGCTCTCTAAGCTTCTTTTGCTGAACGTTCTTGGGAAGGGTTTGTTGCTGCGTGCGTTGGTAAAGGAAAAGAAACGAAGCGCCCGATTTTTGACCCAAAAGTCAATCGCTGCCAAGTGGAGGAAATCTCTATCCTACCTTCTGCTGCTCCGTGTTATTATGCAAATCATGAGCTCTTATGTGTGTGTGTGTGTGTGCGTGCTTTTTTCTCCCATTCTTCTTCTTCTTCTTTGGCTCAACAACCGATGTCGGTCAAGGCCTGCCTATACCCACTTGTGGGCTTAGGCTTTCAGTGACTAATTGATTCCCCCCCATAGCAGGATAGTCAGTCCTACGTATGGCGGCGCGGTCTATTTGGGGATTGAACCCATGACGGGCATGTTGTTAAGTCGTACGAGTTGACGACTGTACTACGAGACCGACTCCCATTACACTCGACAAAATGTTTGCCCAAGGAGCAGCAGCATCAGCAGCAGTGCTCAAGTGCAAACTTGCTCGTTTTTTTGTCGGTGGGAAGTGAAGAAAACACTGTCTCTTTTTGTGTGTGTGTGTGTGTTTGTTTGAAGGAAAAGAAACGGCAAAAAATGCCTTTCCAGGGAGGGGAGGGGGAGAGAAAAGCATCCGACACTTGAAGACGGTTAGAGATTTGTTCACTTTGTCGCGTTCCATTTTATGTTTTTCAAAGCATTTTCCACTTCACTCCCAGAGGGGGAGAGAGAAAGAGAGTATCAACCAGAAACCAGAAAAAGAAAGTTACACTGTGAAGCGCAATAGTAGACGCCCGCGACTGTTGTGAGGTTTGCTAGGGGTGGTTTTCTTTTATTCTTCCTTCCATTCCATTCTTTTGCGCGAGCAAAGGTAAAGCTCCTCAAGTGAAGATTGAACCGCCGGGGGCTTTGGAGAGGGCAAAAATGTTGGCAAAATAAGATGTCGGGACCCGTTCGTTGGTGGTGCCCTTTTCGCACTGACTCTGGTCCCTCTTTTTTTCTATCGGTCTTAATGTCAACCCACTACTGTTGTTCGGGAAAAAGGAAATACAGAGAGAGAGAGAGAGAGATAGAGAGAGAGAGGGAGTCTGAATTTCTGTGGCAAAACGTTCAACTTTTCCGACGAGCGTTTTTTTTCCCTATTATTATGATGGCTGCGCGTGGAGAGAGTGGAAAGAAAATGGGTAAATCCTAGAAAATTCCTTCCACGTGGGGGCAAAAAAAAAGTTTGACTTTCTTCGCCATATTTCATACTCCTTTTGTACAATGTTTGCAATCAAAATGATAGAAATTGCGAAGAAAGTGTAATATGGCATTTGAGGGGAGATTTCAACGACTCAGAAGCTCTAAGCAATGCTTTGTTTGCTTGACTATTTTTGCATTCAAATTTCGATTCAGAAAAAATGAGAAATATTTTGAAGGAAAAAAATCACAACAAAAATGGTTTCTCGTCAGTTTATTCGTTCCGAATATTCATTTTAATTAAATGAGCAATCTACCCTTCGAAACACGTCACGCACGTGCCTTTGTTCCACACACACATACACATACAGCTCGCTTCCTAAGCCACCATAATTGTACGCCTTAATACTCTGTGCTAATAAGCCAAAAGATTGACCGCATTCCGAACGGCAGACGGCACGAAGGTGTAGTGTAGTGCTGTGCGCAGAGCAGTGTGGCGCTGAATTATGGCTACAAAATCCTCACCACACACACACACATACATACACACACAAATCACATCACACCATTGCCCCGCCGCTGCTCCACTCGTGCAGCATATTTCCCATGTAACGCGTCCGGAAAATTGCTGTGAGGAAACACTGTGAGCAGCAAATCAGCACGTTCCGGTATGTGTTCACTTTTTGTTCTGCTGTTGTTGTTGTTGTTGTTGAACGATTGGTAAATTGCGTGCGAGTGGTGTATTCGCGTGTGTGTGTGTGTGTGGGTGTGTATTTATGTATAGGTGAGACAATCATGATTAGAGGGCTGTCAAGTGGGCAAACGAAGGTTTTGTAAGTGGAAAAACTGTAGCTAAGTACTGCAAAAACAGGGCTTTACCAGTGGGGAAACGAGCTAGAGAGAGAGAGAGAGAGACATTAGTAGGGAGAGTAGTCCTTATTCTGTGAGACATACACACTCACACACTGACTGGTTGGGTTAGGGAGAGAAGTGGATTTTGTAGGGGAAAAACGCTGTGGCTCCTTTTCGTTTATCTACATTCTCTCGTTGCTTGAGTAAATATGCTCTCTCTCTCGCTCTCTCGCTTCCTTGTTTCAAGCAAATGTTCATCCCTCTCGAACGCTCGGTCGCTTTCCGTTTTCTTCCCATTAAAAACTTCTTCCACACCCAACACACACTCTCGGACGGTGAAGCAGTAACGCGGTATACGGCCGAAGGACTTACGGGCTGGGGTTGCAGGGAGGAGAGAAAACTCGACACTCTAGCTGCAAACCCGGTTGCTCCGGGTACGTACGAAGTTTGCCGTTGTGTGTGTCGTCGTCGTCCCCCGCCTGCTGTTTATTATCCACTTGAGTTCATATTTAATTTGACATCGACACCATCACCATTAAAACGAGCGAGTCACTTCGGTTCACTAAGTGGGTGGTAAATACGCGCTGCCACCCCTCCCGCTGTTCCCTTCTGTTCCCCCTTCTGTTTCCTCCCTCCCGTTTTTTGGTGAGTTGGGGAAAATTTGCCCGCTTTCTGGTTTTGCTCTGCCGTGTATCGCCTCGCCGCGTGCGCTATTCGATGGAGACGCCCGGTACACGGCGCTCCTCTCTCTCGGTGTGGTGGCGTGGCTGGGGATCGATGGATGCGCATGGTGCTTTTCGTGCTCGCGTGCTCACCGGGGCGGGGGCACGAGCGAGATGGTACGAGAAATTGATTTACGCTGCGGAAACCGGATGGGCGTTTTTGTGTGGACGATGAGACTGATTGTAGACAGGGGGGGGGGGGGAAGGATGTTTGATGAAAAATGAAAATGCTTGGTGTGGCGCAAACTGTTGAAGAAGAAAGCCACAAGGGGCGGGGGGGGGGGGGGGTGAAGAGGAAGGGGGTGCTTCTTTTTCATCTTCGCATCCGGTCGGGAAAGGCGGATCGTTTCATGTCTCTTTTTGCCACGCCACCACCACGCCACCACCGGCTCTGTACATACAGTTTAACCTCGAACCAGCAAATAATCGTTCCGAGCACGGGGATGATAGCGAGACACGGGTGGATACGGTGAGATGATACGGATTTATCTAATTAGTGAGCTGATAAAATACTTCCCAAACCGGTGGGTGGGTGGATGGGTGGCAGGTCGGGTGTCATGCTCCCTTCAACTTTCAGCCATGTTTTGGTTTTGCACTTTGCGTGCCCCCGAACAGAATGTTTCACGCTGGTCGGCCAAAAAACCTTCTCCCCTTGTTGCCGCATTCCATCGCCACCTTCTCGGGCGTGTCGTGCGGTCGGGTGTGGGTGGGTGGGTGTGGGTGAACGGAAAGAAATACGACCGGATCAAGATGTGTGTAGGGTTTGTGCCGACGGGACTGGTGGGTGGGTGTGGTTTTTATTTGCGACCATATTTCAGCCCGGATTGACACGACGACGACGACGACGTCGTCAGGGACCATTTCGGGCGGTGCGTTGTTTTGTTCGTTCTTTGTTCTTTTTTTTGGGCTACGATTTGTAATCGTCATTTGTCGTCATGTTTTTGTTTTATGTGTCGATGTGTGTTTTTGTTTTTGTCCCGTCATTTCGATTTTTTGTTCTCTCGTTCGCTCCTCCGGTTCATCGTGGTGTTAACATTTTATTTCATTTTTATTACAAGCTGGGAAGTAATTTCCCTTTTCCCGTTGCCCCCTGTTCACGGAGGGCTTTTTTTATTTGCTTTATTATGTTTACCTACCGATTTTCCTTTTCGGTGTGTGTTTCTGTGGGTTTTTTTTCGTTTTATTTCCGTTTGCTCTCTTTTATCGTTCGCACCCTCGCAAGGGTGTGATGTGTTTCCCTATCGCTACCGATTTGTGTGTGTCCGTCTGTGTGTGTGTGTTTTGGTTTGTTTTCTTCTCAATAGTCCAAACGAAACTTCTTAGAAATCAGAACCAGCCACTCCTACGCGCCATGATGCCATGTCATGCCATGATGCTATGCCGCGTGGGAAGGAAACTGATCCGCCCCTGCTGTTGCTCATTTTCCAGCGTCGGTTGGGGTTGAGTTTTTCTTTTTCCATGTTTTTGACACTGTCCGTGTCACCGAGAAAGAGAGAGAGGTGGACAAAGTTTGAGCATCCAGCCAACAACAACGCCTCACTGTTTCTACATACTAAACACAAACACCAACCAACCACACACAGACGTTTTATTCTTCCTCTGCTCACGGTAATAGCCATCGTTGGGGGAGGAGGACCTTTTGTTGTTTGTTTTAGTTTGCTGAGCACGTTTAGTCGAAGAATTTGATTTGACTTATTGCGATGCGGAATGGTAAACTTCGATCGAGTATTAAATTGGAAGATCCGTCAATTGGTCAACCCAGCTCCGTTTGTAGCTGTAGAGAGAGCAAAGATGTCTGTTTTGCTTTGACTGCTTTGTAGTCTTCCATTAGGTATTGATTTGTTGAATAATTACACCCAAATAATACAACAGCAGTTTTTTAACCCAATTTGTTCCATAAATTCTTTTACTCCAACGCAACATTCCCACACAATCTTGGAACGAAAAAAAGATCAATCGATTGAAATCGTAGTCTAAAATTACCTTTACGGTCGTGCACCACCCACCACCCACTCGCTTTTGCCTTCCTTCGCCGCGGAGTTCTGCATTTCAAAGGAAACGGGAAAACACAAACAAATCAACAAAGTTCATGACGGGCAGTGACGGGTATCGGATCAGAACGAAGCTGTGTTGTACCACCCGGAATCACCCCGAGAGAGAGAGAGCGCGAGAGAGATTAACCGCTTACTTACTTACACCCAGCGGGAATGTTGTTGTTGGGTAACGTTTTCTTGGTAACATTTCGGAATCATGTGTGTGTGTGTGTCTGTGTATCGCTAAGCGGGGGCACATTACGGTCGGATATAGTCGTCGGTTTCCGGTTGACATGGCATGGATTCCTGTTCTCCGCCTGCCACTGCTGCCGATGATGCTACCTCCTACACTTCCTTGTCGGACACAGTTGTTGCGAATTCGTTTCGTTGTGTGCGGTTGGTTGGGTTTGCAAATTTTATTGCACTTTTCATCGTCAAAAGATCACCGCCCAGCTCGCAGAAAGGAAAACGGACGGGCCAGCATGCGATGCAAAAACGTCCGTTGGTGGTGTTTCGTCGTCGTCCTCGGCCCCTTGGCGCGAATCCAGCGTTTACCACTAGTCACAGCTGGCCACAAGCTAAATGAGGAGAAAGGTTGTAGTACCAGCCGACGACAAATTGTGGTCGCCGGTCGCCCATATATATAGTGTCACGAACGGCGGCCATTTCGAGTAAAAGAAGCGAAGCGAAATGGCGCATTCATCATGTCCAAGCAGCGCATTCACACCCCAATCCTCGGCTCGTGTCGTGACACATCACAAGCCCGCGCGCTGTGGTTTTTCAGCCGGAGGGGATGGGTGGGTGGTTGGTGTGGTTCCGTAGCGCTGGGGGAGGCGCTGCTTGGTGTCACATCGTTTGTCGGACGTTTTTCACAGCCTTCATTAACTCCGTGACAGCTTTGATCACACCACTCATCTGTCATAAAATAGATGGAACGGCATGGCGCGCTTTGGGAACACGACGCCGACACCGACGGGCAGAGGGGGGAGGAGAGGGGGGGGGGACAAAGTTAAAACCATTTCACCCCAGGCGGCCGGGGCGCGTTAAATGATTGTTTGTTTATTGCCGTTCTCAATTTTCATGGTATTTTAGTCATTCGTGTGTGTGTGCACCCTCCTGTGTGTTGCGTGTCTCACATTTTTCCGATCACCACACTCTCCCCTTCGTTCGTTTACTGTACGTAGGCTGTGGCGCTCGTTTGTGGTCGATTCAAATTTACACATGTTTGACGCAGGGAAGATAATTTTTCACCCACCGGGTGCTAGGTACACGGAATCGGGAGGAAGGAACCGGGTGTAAACCGAGTGCTTGTGTGGGCTGTTGCGAAAAATAGTACGAAATTTTATCAAGTTCCTCTTTCGTTACATGGATGGGGTTTGGTGTGTGTGGTCTTTTACAATGGTCTCACACGACGATTTTCGCTGCTCATTATGAAGATCTGCTGCTGTCGCGGAAATTGTGCATTACCGTGTTATAGTGGTATGATTAATTATTGTCAAGAATCGCATTCGTATCATTTCGCTTGAAATGTTTAGCTGAAAATCAAATATGATGGATACCATCTGCCTTACACAATACAAATGGTAGCAACACGATTGTTATGTCATTTTTCACAGCCAAATTGATGGTGCTTGTTAATGAAGCAATAAAACGGGCTTGCTACTGCCCATCAGCGTGACAGTCTCCATAGCCGTACGTCATGATCGTGGAGATATTGTAGAGACTTTAGATCGTTCCAGTGTTCGAATCCAGTTTTGGAATGTTCTCAATACTAAATGTTGTTTCTTTAATAGCGGATACTTCTCGAACAACGACTTCTCCAACACGTGTATTGCTGCACACATTTTACACAAATTCTGTAAAAAGACCTCTTTTCTTGAGTATTTAAATGGCGCGATAACTGAAGTTCGAGTGAGGGTAGCAATTATTTTGACATTTTCAAGTTGACAGTTCGCTTCGTGGCGTGTATTCTTGTGGGTGTTTGCCTTCCCGTACAACAGAGGAAGAATGTGTGTGGGTGATGATGGACAAACTCAGCTCTACTATGAGGAAAATGTGACTGTGTGTGTACAACATGGTGTTTTGTATAAGCGTGTGAACTCTCTGGCACGCCATGACGATTCTGCATGCCAACGCATTCATTTGGAGGCACATTGGAATTTAGGAACTAACCTCATCAAATATTCCACACCATTATTATTGACTTTCAGCCATTTCAACGACGTACACGCGCGTACACCAGCCGAAATGGAATTGGATGGCTAATGGAGGAACTGCAGAGCATATTTTTGTGATTGGATTTGTGTGGTGAAAATGGCATTCAAACACTACTGGCTCGGTTGCGTGTTAAACGGGGTGGCGTTTTGTGGCTGTCGTAAATCGGTCACCACGAAAAGCTAGTTTTCCAACAGCCACCGCTATTTCACGGGTTTAAATAAACGACTGTTTCGTGGTGTAGTTTTCACCGGTAGGACCACCAAACGAACGGCGGCGGTACGTGTTGCACGCCACTGTGTGTGTGCGCGCGCGTGGAAATGTGTTTCTTCCATCGGCTTATGAAGCAGTTCTTGCACAAGTCCTCCTCGAGAGGGGACTAGTGAAGAGTACTTATCGCATTTGAAGAAGAAAAATGTACCAACAAAAGGGCGGAGATTTGCCCGAGCACATCAGAAACAATTTGTTACCGTCCTCAAAACTCTAGCCGGGCGTAAAATTGGCAAATCATTTCCACAAAATCACAGATGATCAACTTTACTTAAATAGGCAAAACTCTTCCCCCGTTCCTTAGCTCTCTCTCTCTCTCTCTCTCTCTCCCTCTCTCGGGCTGTCTGTAAGCCAATCAACTTTATCGCTTTATCCCATTCCTGTAAATGGCAACACGCTTTGTTGTTGATGTAATCGGATACATCTCAACTGAAGATGGCTATAGGGACAGACAGGGACAGAGGGGGACTATTTGCTACTGCTACTACTACTGCTTCTCCCAATACAAAACACACACACACACAATGCTCGATTCTCGGTCAATAATGTTAAGTTGGGAAACGAGAATTTTATTCTTCCTTTCCCGCTCGTTTCACCCTCTCTCTCTCTCGCTTTAAATTTGAGTTGAGTTTTCTTCCACCAAGAGGCCAGAGATATGGGGTGAGGTTTCTGCTCAGCCTCCTCCTGCCCGCGCTGGGACTGGTTAGTTCGGTGTTAGTGTCTGTCCCTAAGGGAGCAGACCAGAAGATGCGGGCTTTGCGTGCGCTAAACACATTGGAAAGGGGGCTAGAGATGAGGGGCCGATGTTATGATGGAACAGCGACGACATGCGACGTGCTCTGGGCAGAGGATTCTCTTTCACTGCTCGCACCCCTGCTCGCGGCCTTCAGCTTAGAACCGCTCTAGACACATGACCGAAGAGAATCGATAAACCCGCCGAGAGTGTAGTGTGTGGGTTGTAGAATGTGCGTTTTTATTTTTATTACCATCTTTGCCGAGTTTTGTAAACACGCACACACACACACGCACGCCACTCACTTAAGTGCCTATATTTATCTTGTTGAATGGGATATATATATCGTTTTCTTACCCTGCATCCCTCTCCACACGCGCGCCCAGCTCCCTACAACAGATGCTTTATTATTATTTGTGTGTTTAAAAGACGGGTTTTGATCGGGCAGTTTTTTGTTTTAGAAGAGGATGTGTTCAGCATGTGTATGTATATCTTTGTTTCTGTTCTTTTTTTTGTTGCGCCCCCGGGGTTGTGCTTCATAACGGTGTAGGATTCAGCAATATTGCATGAGCATTTCAAATAAAAATTCTTCCCAAATTGCTGCGCCGACGAGGAAAAAGCCAATATGGTTTTGGTTGTGGAGGAGAGAGTGAAAAAGGGCGAGAGAGAGAGAGAGAGAGAGAGAGAGAAAGGGTGTTTAAGTAGTACACAATATTAGTAGCTAAGTTGAAGTGTCCCCGCGCGCGCCTGCGAATGATTGAGATGATGGAGATTTTGAAGTGTTTAATATCGTCGTCGTCTCAAGTAGTCCTATTACAGTCCCACCCGTTTGGACGGGAATCGATAACAGTAACAAACCATACACAAAAGGGCGTGCGTTTATCCATTCGACCACCGTGCCACTCCGGTGAATGGATGTAGAAAGTGGCTACATGTTCTAAACGAGCAGGATGCTCCTCCCTAAAGAAAGCAAAAGCAACCACAGACAATCGTTATGTTTGCTGGTTTAAATGATTAAGGGACAGAGAAACAATAATAAACAACGGTGGTGTCAACCCGGGAAGAAGAGTCGCGTAATCAATTTATTGGATCAGCGGCATGCCAAGTTCAACCAGACAGACACACGGGGTGCGGGATGGGGGCACATAACGAACACTTTCTCCTCCTTCACATCAGCATCATCATCATCATGCCGGTGAAATTGATTACGATAATCGAACTCAATTGACAATTGGTTTAATTGTTCACCATTGGGGGTTGTGCATGGTATGGTGATGGTCGAGTTTAAATTATACGAGCGGAACGTTACGGCTGAAAGGAAGGCGGGGACTCAAGGAGGGTGTGTTTTGAGCGCAAAATCGATAGTGAAGGCTCGTCTTACTTTTTAAAAGCAACTGTTACACTCTCACACAGTTCCGACAGACTGCTGGTTCTGGAATCTTTCCCCCATTTCAAAAAAAAAATGGGTTTGATTGAGTTGTAATTGAAGGGGCTCAAAGAACTAAAAGTAAGCCAAATGGGTGCATTGATCTCGCCGGAAAATGAACACATCAATAAAGCAGGATCTTTTGGAAGATTGAGTGAGTGAAAGAGTGAGAGAGAAGTGCTACGGATCGATTACTGTGAGAACTTTGATGCAATAGTGGGAACTAGGGAGGGTCGTAAGAGTCGGCAAGAGACTGTGTTGTTACACACAACCCTGATCTCCCTCTATTTTGCCACACCGGGTGTTCCGGTCGCATTGAATGCGTAATAAGTTTTCTTTAGAAATTGCTCTGCGTCCCCTTCCCGCCGATTTTGATGTCTGGCACAACACAGTATGGAAATTATGGTTTCTGTCACACATTATATCCTTCCTTGCACCCCCGGTTCTTTTGGGTTCCCAAAAACCTCGGCCAGAACCAGACACATGACCCAAATAAAGGGACCGAGCGCGCAGGGCTAAAGTTTGTATCCGGTTTTGGGCTCGCTGTGTGTATCCGAGAACAATTATCCTTAAGTGATTTTTCCACACTCTGTAAACGACTGTTGTCCCCCTGTCCGTGTCCCTTGTTCGCACCGTAATGTCCTTTACCGAGAAAACAGCGCCAGCAGCAGACAGAGGTCCTTGCAGACATAAACCGCCCAAGGGTATAATTCTATTAATCCTTCGCACCCAGCAGCAGCAGCAACGTGTGTCCTTTGCACCCAAAGTTGCCGCAAGGAAGAAGCAACTGTTGAGAAGTGGTTTCTCAACCAGTCCCAAGGGGCCAGACAAAGGACGCAAAAAGAAGCCGGGCTAAAATTGCGTATTTAAAAGGATCATTGACAGATTGGGTACATGTGCTTTGGTTGGTTGGTTGAGGGCCAGTTTAGGTTCGAGATTCCCCTTCTTGGGTAGCTAGCTAGCAAAAACACCTTCGACCTCAAACGAGTGGGGTTTGTAGCACACAAACACCCTTCAACGAAAGTGCCGGTTTCACCCGGTTTCCCGGATCAACAGCCCGGTTCTCGCCGCATGTGTTTCGAACCCGCATCTTGAATTCACTCCGATACGCGCAAAGATGACGCGTTTTGGTGTGCCTCCATGGGTGTCCTCCAAACACAGTGTAGAGAAGGGGAAAAAGAGGACTCCGAGGGAACTGGTACATCGCCGTCATATCGCCGCTTGCCAAACGACGAGACACGTGTTCACCACCGGTGGCGGTGTTCGTGGTTTAGCGCGTATTCACGGAGCAGCAGGCCTTGGTTTTTGGTGTCCTTTACTTGGAGGTTAAAAGGAAGGGAAAGGAACCGAACCCAGGCAAACAGCCAATAGTTTTGGTTCAATTTTTAAGCTGCTTACACACACTGAATGCTTCGCTGTTGTACCACCAGCAGTTGATGCCCGACAAAAGCTACTTTAATGGGGCGTGAAATTTCGCTTAAATGTTATTACACCGTTTCGCTTACAACGCTCGGCTCGGGAAGGTATTATCGAGCTTTCTGTTTTTTGTTTCTTTTTGGGTTGGGTTGGCTGTCTGCACGTAATCTTGGACACGGCAAAAGCCTTTGTTTGTGTACTGAATGATTTCGTCAATGACCTCGGTGAGAGAGAGAGAGAAGCCTTCGAAGTGTAGCTCAGGATTATCCTAAAAGCTTCTCAAACCAACTGTGCGAACTGTGCGATTTACTTTTGCCAGTTTGTGTAATTTTGATGCTGAAAGCAAAGAGCACAACAATGTGGAATATTTTATAAAATTGTTTAAATTAAAAGAATCATCTATGTGTCTCCTTAAATTGCCCCGAAAGCAACTTATAGTGAAGTAAAAGACCACCTACTCTAGCTCCAATATACTGTTCCCGAAATCGACTACTCGCTATCCAATTATTGAGGTTCAGGCTCCAACACACCAACCACTTTTAGCCGGAAAAGTCAGAAACACTCTGGACACCCCGAAACGTTTAATTACAATCCGTGTGCTGAAAGTTCCGCTAAATCAAATTACATCGATCGTACAACTCGGCAGCTGCACGGTAGCACCGCGGGAGTGCTTGGAAATGGATTTTTGGAACCGAACCGACGAGGGTCTCTTTGAATGACTTTTGCCGATGAATTCGTGGTAGTAGTTGCCGTTGTATTGGTTGCAAATTGGGCGTAGTGTACCACCCTACCTACCAGCTGTGTACGCTCCCACAGTAGAGGCAGCCTTTTCTGTATGATTCCCAATCCCGGACTGTTGGAAGAGCAAAACCCACAACCCACCCAAGCATCGAAGGGAAATTGTGAACCACGTTAGATTGGTTTCAGTTTTGCGCCATGATCGCACTGAGGGGAATATGGAGGCCAAGCACTTCTTGGCACATACCATTACACTGTTCCTGAGGACGACAGTGGTTAGAAGCAGCAGGAAGCGAAAGGAGTAAGGGAAATCCCAGCACAGTTGGTTGCTTGATCACGATACCGACCGAACCATGGGGCGAGATGGGATCGATGCAAATTTCAATTCATTTTACGATGCTCCTGTGTGGAATCGCCGGCGGTAGATGAAATTCTAGCGAACAAACGGAGAATTCCCTTTTTGTGTGTGTGCACATGTATATTGCCCAGGATGCAGTTTAGCTGCACAGCAAGCAAGAGACCAAAATCAATACTTGTTGAATTTGGTGCTGCCTCCCACTTCGGTGTGTGCGTTTACGACTGGTTGCGCAATTGCTCTTCCAATGTAGCGTAAATGTTACGCAAAAGCTTGTTGAACTCCAAGGCCTCTCTTGGGATGGATAGAAACTTCTGTTATTTACATATTAGAACATCTTTCCTGCTCTTTAACCTGTTTCTTACGCACTTTAACTAATCAAAACCATCATGCTTTTCCTCTTTTTTTGTTTACAGTACAATCGAAACTAGCACAGAAGCGTCCCGTCACTAGCCCAGCACCGCCCGTCCTGTCCTCCTCCGCCCAGCAGCAGCAGCAGCAGCAGCAGCAGCAGCTGCTGCACCATCCGTCTTCCTCGCCCCACTCGAACCATCTGCTTGGCGGCCCGAACCACCATCTGCCGCCGGGCGCCTCGCCCGGTTTGGTGCCGCCCCCGCAGCAGCAGCAGGCCCCGCTCGGTGTGCCGTCGGTGGCGCACGGGGGCGGATCGGGCGCCATCCACGCGTCACCCAACGCCCAAAACCCTTCGTCCGGTGGACGTAGCAGTAGTGGTGGTGGTGGGGGAGGTGGAGGTGGAGGAGGTGGTGGAGCAGGATCGTTTGCTGCCGCGCTGCGTAATCTCGCCAAGCAGGCGGACGTCAAGGAAGACGAACCGGGTGCAGGTGGTGGTGGTGGTGGAGGCGGCAGTGGTGCACCAGGGGGAGGAGGCGGATCGAGTGGAGGACCCGGACCGGGAGGTGGTGGAGGAGGCGGTCGAGACAGAGATCATCGCGATCGCGACCGGGAACGAGAAGGAGGTGGCAACGGAGGAGGAGGAGGAGGAATGCAGCTGGACGGTCGGGGCAACGCGATACCATCGATGGTGGTGGACAGGCGCGGGGAGGACGCGCGGGGGAACATTATTAGCGATGGCGGCAGGATACGAAGCGGTGATGGGGGGCGAGACAGTCGGGGTGGCGGCGTCGATGCGGCCAAGAAGCAGCATCAGCAGCAGCAGCGCTCCTCGCCGCAACCACCGGAGAAGGTTTGTGTAGAGAGTGGGAAGGAGAAAGAGAGAGAGAGGGGAAGAGTTGCTAATCGAAATGTTTCCAATTGTTTTCCTTTTTGCAGATGCCGCGCCTCAATCCGCCCAGCTCGAATACGATCCAGTCGGAACTGCTGGCACGAAGCGGATTTCAACCGTACAGACCGGTTGACGAACGGCTAGCCCATCCGGCCGGTGCGTTTCCGATCGATGCGTACTCGGCGTTCGGCTCCATTCCCGGCATGCCACCAGGTAAGTGGCCCTAAATCACACAAACAGATACGGAGCGTAAACTTAACCTCATCTTTACCTTCAATTTGCAGCAAATCTCTTCAACCCGGCCGCACTGGCGTACCACGATCCGGCCATCTATCTCGATCCGCGCTACCAGATGCTGCGTGCCAGCCACCATTCGGCCGCAGGGCACCCGCTCTACCCGTCGCTACCCTACCCGCCCAACCTGTACGGCATGCTGCCCGGCATGGGCATGCAGAGCATACACGAGCGCATGAAGCTGGAGGAGGAGCACCGGGCCGCTCGGTTGCGCGAGGAGGAGCGGGCCCGGGAGGCGCGCGAGGCGGCGATCGAGCGCGAGAAGGAGCGCGAGTTGCGCGAGCAGCGCGAGCGGGAGCAGCGCGAGAAGGAGCAGCGCGAAAAGGAGCAGCGCGAGAAGGAGGAGCGCGAGCGGCAGCAGCGGGAGAAGGAGCAGCGGGAGCGCGAGCAGCGCGAGAAGGAGCGCGAACGGGAAGCGGCCCGCGAGCGCGAACGGGAGCGGGAGCGGGAGCGCGAGCGAGAGCGCATGATGCACATGATGCCGCACTCGCTGCCCCGGCCGTTCTTCTCCATTCCCGGCCTGCCGCCCGGTCTGTCCGCACCGCTCGGGCTGGGCATGCGGCCCCAGGGCGGTCCGCTCGGGCTGCCCTCGCACCACCCCCTGCACCCGTCGCTCGGGCTGAGCATGGGACTGGGGCTGCCACAGGTGCCCCAGCCACCGGCCGGCTCGTCGCTCAATCTGTCGCACCCGTCGGCGGGCATGGTGCCGCAGCCGCCCCCGCCCGGCAGTGCGCTGGGCCACCCGTCGATACCGACCAGCCTGGCGGCGGCGGCCGCCGCCTACAGCCACAGCATCGCCTCCACGATGAGCTCGTACCACTCGTCGATGGCGCACATCGGCGGGCTCAATCTGTCCCACACGGCAGCGCTGGCCAACGCGCAGAACCTCAGCCTGGCCGGTCACATTCCACCGCCCGCCCACGGTTCGCTCAATCTGTCCGCGGGCGGGTCGCCGGTGGCGGTCGTGTCGTCCTCCCCGACGGGCGGCCACCATCTGGCGTCGCCCTCGCCCCACCATCATCTTACCTCACCGCACGGCGCCCCGCTCGCCCTCACGTCGAGCAAATCCGCGTCCACCCATCCGTCGCCGCACCCGGCCACCCGTGCTTCCCCATCCTCGCCCATCGTTGCCACGAGCAGCAGCGGCGGCGGCGGCAGCAACACCCCGAACAGTGCGGCCGCACCGCACCCGTACTACACTGCCGCCGCGATGGCCGCCGCTTCGCCACTGTCGCTCAGCAGCAAAGCGCCGCCCCATCCCCATTCGGCCCTGTCCTCGCACTCGCCCGTCGGTGCGGGCAGTCACCATCTGCACCATCTGCACCATCATGCGGCGCAACAGCCGCCGCCCGGGTCGCATCCGGGCGCCCAAACGCAACCCCAGCTCTCGCAGCATCCGCCCGGCGCGAGCGGGCGTAGCAGTGCGGTCATAACGCCGCCCAGCACGCACCATCAGGCGGCCGCGGTCGCAGCCCACCATCACCATCTGCAGCACCATGCGGCGATGGTGGCGGCGGCGGCGGCCGCCGCTGCATCCCAGGAGCAGCAGCAGCGGTCCTCCTCCTCCCAGCAACATCGAGGACCGGGGGCGGCGGCGGCGGCGACGGGACCACCACCACCAACGCATCGTCTAGAGCAACCGCCACAAGTGGTGGCTGCTGCTCCCACACAGCAGCAACCATTGCCACCGGCGCCCGCGGCGGCCTCATCTGCCGGGGTGCAACCCACGGAACACAGTGTAAATAGTACAAACGTCACTAGTATTAACAGCAGCAGCGGCAGCAGCAGCACCGCGGACAGGAACGGTGACACAAAATCGCGCTCACCCGTCGTCGCCGACGGGCACAACAGCACGAACGTCATCAAGTCGACCAGCAATGCGGACGAGACGGGCGGTGTGATTAAGCGGTCCGGATCCTCTTCACCCGGGGGCACCGGCGGCAGTCCGGCGATGCGCGTAGCAACACCGGTCGTGGTAGCCGGTGGTGCCGAAGCACACGAAACAACAAACGGCGGTGGGGGCAGCACGACGGCACCACTGTCAGACTCGCGCCCCGTCTCACGCAGTGCCAGCGATGAAGCCTCCAAGGATGGTATGGTGGCGTCGAAAGAGGAACGGACCGATGTGGTGAAGGACGACGGCAAGGAACCGGCGTCCGTTATTTCCAACGATAATGGACCGAGCGAAAACAACGGAACGCTCGACAAGCACCACGAGAAGGCTTCGACAGTCAACAGCAATGGCAATGCGGGCAGTGGAGGTGGACAGGCCAATCAAGCGGCTGCCGGATCGGACGGTGGTGCGGGCAGCCCGGCGGAACTGAGCGGGAACCGTGAGCGACGATCACCGTCCATCCCGAACAGCAACGCCGGAGCGGCCACACCAACAGCCACCACCGCAGCCCCGCTGGCGCCGACGACAGGTAATAGCAAGGGTGGAGGCGGTGTAGTACAGGGTGACACAGCAACAGCACTGGATGAAGTGGCACTCCCAGCACCACCAGCACCACCCACGTCCAAGCGCGACAGACGAACGTCCGGACCCGCAGTGTCGGACGCAGCGACGGAAGGTGCTGGTGGTGCTGCTGCTGGTGCCGAAAATGGGAAGAAAGGCACGCTGCTGCACGGTGCCAGCGAGCAGAAGGGGGAAGCCGAAAGCGTACTAAACAATGGTGCCCGGGGAGCGGCAGGAGGCGATAGTAGATAGTGTAGTGTAGTGTAGTGTAGGGGTCCAGAAACGAAGGACAGGACAAGGACGGCCGACGGCGTCTACTAACAAAAAAAAGAGGTTTTATCTCTAACTCCCTCTCTCTTGCATTTAGTGGTGGATCTGTAACTTTGGACGCAAAAACAGAGAAAGGGCACAGGGGCAAAGATCCTTTTTAAAATAGAAATTGTACTAAATTGCATGCAGTTCTTGCGAGAACGAAGGAGACAAGCAAAACACCTTCACAGAAAAGGGGCATACACGACTTAACACGAGTAGAGCGAGATATGATATGATGGAAAGAAAAGGAAAACGATCAGACGCGCTTCCTTGCAGTAGTTGTGAGCACAAACTTTTAGCGGCAAAATAGATATGTTTGTACATACCCTCCCAATAACGAGTAGAATCCTTTCTCGCTTTCGTTGTTGGATTGTCTTCGTCCGCTTTTTTTTGTTTAATGCAACGACAAACGATTCATCATCCTGTGTGGTGTACGTGTGTATCTTAAGATGTGTTCTTAAAACTGTGTCACACATACATACACACAAACACACCATCTCTCCCATCCATCTACACCACGTGGTAGTAGAACGTGGTAGGGACGGCAACACAAGAAAGGCAACATTTAGGTAAAGTAGTAGTTGGAGGTTTAGAAATAAGGTTGATAAAAGTAGGCTAGGAAAGTAAAGCGCAAGTACGAAAGAGAGAAAGAATAAGAAAACACGTAACCATGCAAAGAAGAGAAGAGCGAAAGAAAGGGAAAACGAAGTGAGAGAAAACAGTAGTACAATGATACCCTTTCTCTATCTGTCTTTACACTGCTCGATTGCTCACTCACTCACTCAATCTTTCTCTCTCTCTCTCTCTTTGTTGCTTCATCTCGACGAAAGGACGAACCTGACAATATAATATACGACGCTATGCGTGTCTCTGTTAACCGAACCACAAATATATCCTTTTCCTACTAGATCGATTCGTACTTTTTCGCTTCTTCTCTTACTTTGCCTCTCTTACATCCTCTCAGAAGATGAAGAGAGCGAGAGTGAGAGGAAAGCTACTGTTAGAGATGAATGTAAACAGTGTGTTTAGGGAGCAACTTGTTTGTGTACGATTATTATCACTACCACCCCCATTACATTTATTATGAGCGCTATTATAATATTATTTTATTTCTTCTATATGGTTTACTGTATCGTTAATCGCGCGCGTTGCATATAACTATGCTTGTAAAACGATCTACACACGCACACACATGTTTGTATGTGCATAGAGAAAAGGGAGAAATAGGAATAGAAGGAAACTACAAGCACATGCGAATAAAATTTAAGCATCAGGATATGTACATTCACTTCATCTAAGGGAGGACACCTAGGGCGTGTTAGGATAAGAAATGTTGCTTTAATTCTTTTCTAAAAAAAAAACAAATTAAAGAGAGAGAGAGAGACAGGCGAAACAGGCAGGAAACAAAGGGAAAGCAAAAATAAACAGTACAGCGCAAACACATTTCCTTACAGAGGTTTTTTTTTCGTTTTGTTTTGTTGCTTTTTTCCTTCCTTTTTGGTTAAATTAAGTCAGTTCTAAAATATATAAATTACAATTAGTACACGGTTGTCTGCGCACATTTGGAAGTAATGCGGAAAATGAAGAGAGGTGAGAAGAGAGAGAGAGAGAGGCATACATGCATAGATAGGACCAGTGAGAAAGGAAAAGAGAAGCAAAAGAGCAGCAAAATGTATGTAGTTAAGGACCACGCAGTAGACTGTGTAATAAGAAATGATAGGGTCAAATTTAGTAAAGAAAGAAGGGCAAAGAAGCGCCAAGAAGTAGTAGATAGAGCAATGAATTGATTAAAACTAATAAATTGCATTATGAAAGCAAGAAAAAGAGAGCAACAGGAGTAGCGAGAAAGAAAGAAAGGTAAAAAGAAAAGGATAAAAAGTAAATGATAGGAGGAAACAACAAAGGGACAGACAGAGAGACAGAGAGACAGTAACGGAAGAACACACACATAATAATCATAAAAAGCATACCAGCAGATATTGTTTTGTTTTGTTTTTTTTGTTTTTTTTTTTTTTTTTGAGAAACTGTTCGGAAAGTGTTAGGGTCGTTTTTTTCTCCATTTTGTTGATTAATTTTTTTTTTGTTTTTTTGTTTGCTTTTTTCTTCCTTCTCTCTACTGCTGTGCTGCTCCTCTCATTCTCGTTTTGGGGTTTTTAGTTGTGTTCTAGTGTTATTGTGGTTAAAATTTCCCTTTCATCTTCTTCATCTTCCAGACGACACGATAGCAAGCAAATCCTCACCACCGGCTGGAGTGGAAACGATGAACGGAAACAGTAACGGAAGTGGTGGTGGTGGAGGTACCAGTGCCGCACCCGCAACCCCGCTAGCATTGCAGTAATTCGGTATGGTCAGCAAACGGAGGCCAACAGAGGATGGCGAAGGTTCGAAGGTTCAGTGTCTAATAGGATTAACTCGATTTACTACTGGAAAACTACACTGTACTGTATAAAAAGGCGGATCGCGCTGGACAAATGCGCGTTGGACCGCTCTAGGCTAGTAAACAGCGTGTAAAGGAATGGGGGCAATGGATGGAGCGATAGGGGGAGAAAAAGCAAAAGCATTATCATTTGTGTAACACAGACCCACAGACACACACACACGGGGGAAACGAACCCATTTGTTGTCGGTGCGTGTAAAAATAAAATAAAAGGGCAAATAAAATTGTGATACAATAACAATGTGAGTAACAAACAAATGCACACACACATACACATGGGACGTGGGGCGGCACGTGCTTGGGCGCCATGCCGAAGAAACGATTTGTGTTTCAAGTAGTTACAGACACAAAGACACTGCGGCTTTGTACACATGCTTCTTGGGTCTTGGGTTTCTGTTCTGTTTGTTCACATGCCAACCACCAGCTGGGTGGTGGCGAGGTACGGTTGAGAAAAGTAGACCTCTAGAAAAGAGAGAGCGAGAGCACAAAAACAGCAGAAAGAAAGCAAAAAATAACTAAAAAACGTAATTTGTCAAATGTGTATTGTGTACGCGGTGTGTCCGGGGGAAAGGGGGGACGTAGAATCATTATCGAATTATTGCACAAAACTAACTAGCTAAGTCTACAAAACAACGCAAACAAATAAAAGTGTAAACAAAGTGGAAAAAAGGAAGAAGGAACAAAACCCATAGCAGGAAGCCATTTAAGTCGAGAAGAGAGATTAGCTAGCTAGAACTCGAAACGCGCGAGTGAGATAAAGAGAACAGCAGAAGTAGTAGTAGTAGATGCGAGTGAAACAAAGCGAAACAATGATTTGTGCTCTAATAGAACGAGAAAACAAAACAACAAGGAGGACAGGGAAGTGAAAGAAACATAGATCGAAAAAAGATAGCTAGAAATACAGACAAGAAGAGAGACTGACAGTAAGAGCGAGTGACAGGAGAAAGGCTTAAAACGTTGCGGGGAAAACGGGGAGAGAATGAAAGATTGATAGGAAGGAGCAAAAGAAAGAAGGAAAAAATGGGTTTTTTTCAGGACATTTACCAGGAGTGAGTTTACGTTTTCGATCGCAGCAGGCAAGGCCGGGCAAAAACGGGGAAGCACTCGGAATGAAAATGGCCTCCTGCGTCGTTGCTCAACAAACGTTAGTAAATTACCATCTCTCCCCAGAGGAGTTCAATAATTTCGTTTGTTTCGTCTATTTAACAGTGTTTAGTTTTATATTCTCACGCGCAAGAAAAATCTTTGTTTACAGGATAAGAGAAAGAATAATGTTTAAAATCGGCAAATAAACTCAACGGTGAAGTAAAAGCAAGTCTACTAACACACAAACACGAAACGAAAAAAAAATCGGATTTAAAAAAACACACACACACAATGGCACTGGTTTTTTTGTTGTAGTCGGTTTTGGTTATCGAATTTGAGCTACATGAGAAAAACGTTTTTTTGTGTGCGTATATTTTGGTTTCGGGTTTAACTTTCACAAAGGCATTAGTCGTGTGGTGTTGCACCTACACTGACGCACACACACACACACACCACGACGGACGCGAAGGTATATAAAATTTGGCTACCGAGTTTTCTAAGAAAACCTTGTGTTATCCTAGTGACGACGTGAGCGAAAATGTGTCTATGTCTGTGTTGAAAAATCGTCTAAATTCTAACCCTAATAAAGCTACCCCAACCACTGTTTGGTCTGTTCTCTTTTTTTGTTTGTTTTTTTTTTCAGAAAAATGGACAAAGTTCTATCTAAACACAACACACACACACGCGCGCGCGCCCTGCTTGCTTGTATGTAAATAGTATAATTGTAGTTGCACCAATCGTTCTCTCTCTATCACTACTACTACTACTACTACTTTGGCTCACGCTTTTGGGCCCAACCAACGCCTGCCTACTATGGAAGAACACGGAATTGACACGAAAGAGACGAAGTGTGTATATGTGAGAAAGAGTGAAAGAGATAGGTAGATTGTAAGAGAACGAGAGAGTGAGAGAAGGGAAAGAAGGGTTAATATGTGATGCGCCTTCTCCTTCTACGAACACATACACTACAGCCGCAGCTAAATGGCGTCCTCTTGCTGTTCGTCCTGCTGCTGCTGCTGTCCATGGCTTGGCTCCATCCACACACCACCGTCGGCTGCGTCGAACGACAGTAGAAAGCCCGAACGTCGTCCGAACAATCCATCACCACCACCACCACCATCAGTATCCGGGGGCTATTTAAACATCACGATCACAATCACCAGCAGCACGACGATCAGCACGAGATAGAAGTTAAAGTTGAAGCCGATCTCGTGCCATCACACCGACTCCTGCGCCATCCGGTACTCATACACGCTGCCGCGCTCCATGAACGCCTTGGACGAGCCGACCGACACGATGGCTGCCGCCGCCGCCAGCTGCCGCTGCTGCTGCTGGTCGCTCAGCGTCGGCCGCGGTCCATCGTCGTCGTCCAGCGGCACGCCGTACCCGCCGCCGCCCGGCGTCTTCATCGAGAAGATGTCGCCCGGCCCGACCTGTACCGCCGTCTTGCCGCCGATGTTGACCGCCCGATGGCCCGGCTGCCCGCGCGGCCCGGCCCGGATCAGCAAATTCAGCCCCGGCTTGCCGGGCATGCCGCCCGCCATGCCGTACGGGCGCAGCGTGCGCCGCTCGGTCAGCACGGACAGCGTCATCGGTTTGCGGAAGAGCAGCTCCCGGTGGACGCCTTCCCCGCCGCGGAACTGGCCCGCCCCACCACTACCATCCTCGCGCAGCGTAAACCGGCGCAGCACGATCGGATAGCGCAGCTCCAGTATCTCCGGATCGGTGATGCGCGTGTTGGTCATGTGCGTGTGCACACCGCCCGTGCCGTGCCAGCCCGGGCCGGCGCCACTGCCACCCGCGACCGTCTCGTAGTAGCCCCAGCCCTCGTCCCCGATCGTGACGTTGTTCATGCAGCCCTGCGACGCGGCGCACGTGCCGAACGCGGCCAGCACCGTGTCGACGACGCGCTGCGACGTCAGCACATTGCCCCCGACGACGGCGGCCCCGTCCGACGGGTCGAGGATGGAGCCGGGCGGTATGATCACCTCGATCGGCGCCAGACAGCCCTGGTTGAGCGGCACATCGTGCCCGACCATACAGCGCAGACAGTAGATCAGCGCGGACAGCGTGATGGCCCGCGGGGCGTTACAGTTGCCGCTCACCTCCGGCCCGGTGCCGGTGAAATCGCACACCGCCGAACCGTGCCGCTCGTCGATGCGCACCACCAGCCGGATCGGCGTCCCGTCGTCCATCTGCTGCTCCGCCTCGAGCACGGCCGACCCGGTGCGTTCGCGCGCTTCCTGCGCGATCGTGCGCAGCATGTCGCGCACCGCCAGCTCGGCGTTCTGCTGCATGTGGCCCATGTACGCCTGCACCACCGACAGCCCGTACGCGTCGATCAGCTCCGACACGAGCTGGATGCCCTTCTGGTTGGCCGCAATCTGGGCGCGCAGGTCGGACAGATTGTCGGAGAGGTTGCGCGTGCCGGCCGCCCCGGGGACACCGGGCGCCGGGCGCGTCAGTCGGGCCACGATCGCTTCCTCCTGGAACACGCCGCCGTCCACGAGCAGGAACGACTTGAATGCGGCTCCCTCCTGGGCGAGTGACGTCGAGTGCGGCGGCATCGAGCCGGGCGTTATCCCGCCAATGTCGGCATGGTGGCCACGCGACGCGACGAAAAACACCGGCAGCGCTTCACCGGGCGCAAACACGGGCGTAATGACGGTCAGGTCGGGCAGATGGGACCCGCCGGCCTGCGGATGGTTCGAAAGCAGCACGTCGCCCGGCTTCAGGGTGCCACCGCGCCGGCGCAACTGATACTGGACCGTTTCCTGCATCGCGCCGAGATGGACCGGGATGTGCGGAGCGTTCGAGACGAGCCCACCGTCCGGGCCGAACAGGGCGCAGGAGAAGTCGAGCCGCTCCTTGATGTTGGTCGAGATGGAGGTGCGCTGCAGCACGCGCCCCATCTGCTCGGCAATGCTCATGAACCGATGGTTGAAGATGCTCAGCTGCACCGCGTCCAGCCGTTCGTCGACCCGCGGCCGTGCTGCAGCGCCGGTGCCGATTTCGATCGTCAAATCGCCGCGCCGGGTAACGAGCGCCCGCGATCCCGGCTCGATCACGATCGTGGATAGGCGGTCGATGAGGATGGCCGGTCCATCCACCCGATGGCCGTACCGCAGCTTGGCACAGTCGTAGACGGGCGTGACGAGTCGACCGGGCGGCGCCTGTCCACTGCCCTCCTCGAAGTACGCCACGGTCGTCTTCTCCGGATAGATCGGTCCCGTCGCCTCCGCGATGTCCGGCTCGGTGAAGAGGGACGCCCGGCCACAGCCGCGCACGCGAATATCGTCCACCAGGATGCGTCGGCCCTCCAGCACGAAGCCAAACTCGCTCCGGTAGCGGTCGCGGAACGTGCGCCCAAAGTCGCCGAACCCGTACACGGTGTGGTCCGCATTCTCGACGACCCGGTCCGGAGCGCACATCAGCGCACAGTCCGTGCCCTCGTAGCGCAGGTGCAGGTACGGCTCGAGGCTGATCGATCCTTCGTCCGCCAGGGCGAACCCTTGCGCTTCCAGCTGCTCCACGCAGCGCGCCGATAGGGCGTGGAGCCGCTCCTTCAGCGCCGCTCGATTGTCGGGGCAGAGTTCCAGCCCGCAGGGCTCCTGCGTCTCGTACACCACGTCCGCCAGCGCCATCCCGTACGCGGACAGTATGCCGGCGTACTTGTGCATCACCACACGCGCCATGCCGAGCTGGCGGGCGATGCTGCACGCGTGCTGACCGCCCGCCCCACCGAAGCAGGCCAGCACGTGGCGCGACGTGTCGTACCCGCGGGCCTGCGTCAGCGCCCGGATCGGCCGGCACATGGCTTCGTTGGCGACGCGCACGAAGCCCATCGCCACTTGCTCGAGCGACAGTGGACCACCGCCGGCCTCCTCCCCGGCCGACGCCAAATGTTCGTTGATTTCCATGCGCAGCTCCTCGAACGCGGCCCGCGTCGCCTCGTAATCGAGCGGTTCGTTCTCGTTCGGGCCGAAAATGGTCGGGAAGTACTCGGGCAGCAGCCGACCGAGGATGAGGTTCGCATCGGTCACGGTCAGCGGGCCACCCTTGCGATAGCAGGTGGGTCCCGGGTGGGCGCCGGCCGACTCTGGCCCCACCACAAACAGCCCGGAGCGGAAGAACAGTCTCGAGCCGCCGCCCGCCGCCACCGTGTTGATGTCGAGCTGGGGCGCCTGTATCGTAACGCCGGCCGTCGTACTCTCGATCACGTGCTCGTACGTTCCCGCGTACCGCGACACGTCCGTCGACGTGCCGCCCATATCGAACCCGATCAGCGGTGGTGGCGGACCGGCTGCTGGGTCATCATCCCCGGCATCACGCATCCCGGTCACTGCGTACCCCACGACACCGCCGGCCGGACCGCTTAGAATGGCACGAGCGCCACGGAAGTGTTCCATCCTGGTGAGGCCACCGTCGCTCTGCATAAACAGCACGTCGGCGCCGCGCAGCTGATCCCGAAACCCGCTCCGGAACCCGTCCAGATAGCGCTCGACGTGGGGCGTTAGGTACGCTTCCGCGCAGGCAGTGAACCCGCGGGCAACGAGCCGGCACATGGGCATCGCCTGATGCGACAGCGTGACATGCTGGAAGCCGAGCTCTTGGGCGATCCGGCCGACGCACAGCTCGTGCTCGGGGCAGGCGTAGCTGTGCGCGAGCACGATGGCGAGCGAGTTGATGCCGGCGGCCCGTACCTCCTCCAGCTTGGACCGCAGATCCTGCTCGTCCAGCGGCACCATTTCCAGGTAGGTGGAATCGGCCGCACCTGTGAGCCGCCGCCAGCCGGCGGAGGCTTCTCCGAGCTGACAGGATACTTCCTGGGCCGGCACCAGGCGGGCATCGATCTCAATCACCTCCCGGTACAGGTTGGCCGGTTTTTGGATGTTCTGAAATGGAAGGAAAGGGAAAGAACGGTGGTGGTAAGTGAACCAGGAACTGCTGTTGTCGTGCACTCTTGTGGAAACAAAGCACATTGTAGGAGGATGGAAGATCTAAGATTAGAGCCACTGGCAGACAGAACAGACTAAAAGATTTAATTTATAGCAACGGGCTGGATTGCGATATCATCTTGGCTTCCGACAGCAGCAGAAGCAAACAGTTTGTCAAACAGAGACACAGGCAGATAAGCAGCCGTTTCTCATCAACGGCTTTTGGCGAGCTGACAAGAAGGTGTCAGAAGAGTCACGCCTCTTCTCTCCCCCAGCTCTAAACGCTAAATGCTTTCAATTCGGGCCATGGATGCGGTCCAAGAAAAATGCATAATAATGCATACAAATATGTATATGACTATGCGGACTGAAACGGCCCCTCTCCCCATACTCACCAGCTGGAAAATGTTCGGTCTCGCCTGATTGCCAATCTGCAGCAGATCCCGGAAGCCCCGGTTCACGACGAGCGCCACCGGATCGCCGGCCCGCTCGAGCAGCGCGTTCGTGGCCACGGTAGTGCCCATCCGCACCCACCCGATCAGCCCGGTGTCGATCAGCCCGTCCACCGTCAGCGCACGGCCCGTCTCCTGCTGCAGTATGCGCCGGATGCCCTCGGTCGGTGCGTCCGGATAGTTGGCCGGATCGACGGACAGCAGCTTCAGCGTGCGCACCGTACGGTCGGGCGTAATGCACAGCACATCCGTGAAGGTGCCGCCACGGTCGATGGCAAAGTTGTACTTTCCACCCTCCATTTCGCTGTGTTTTGGCACTAGTGTTGTTTTCTTCGCACGTTCAGTTCAGCCCCGGAAGAGCTCACCGAGAGGACTGATTAGACGCGCAGGCACAAAGCGACCAGCCGGGACACACAATCTGAAACAGAGCACTACACACATTAGACGGTGTGTCAAACGAGATAAGACAAGCAAAACAAAGCCTACCTCGATATATGTACTTCAGGGGGCCCCCAAGCAAGACGAAGCAACCACGGAGGGACACGGCGACTATGCGTTGGGATTGGAATGAAAAAACGACACGTCCGGGAATGTCGGAATACACACCAACGCCAGTATCAGCACAGTTCCCTCCCCTTTTGATAGTGTGTGTGTGTGTGTGTGTGTGTGGATGATTATTATGCAAAGGGAATCATCATCACGGCGGACACTGGACCTTCGTCTGTAGCGCTACCGCTCTTGCCTACACAATCAATAGTCCCTGTGGAGGAGTATGCAAAGAGAGAAGAAAACACATCACTTTACTGTTGCACACTGTTTTTTCTTCACACAATTTCTTACCTTTGCGTAGCTGCGGCTTCGATACAGTTGTTTGCACAGGGACACACTTGATGGAAGAGTGAGCGTTTTCGCGTCTCCCCTTTTTCGTCACCCTTTGACCGGGTTTGATCTCCTTCCAAGCAACAGTGTTTCTGCACTCTCTCTCTGTTTGCTGTCTATTTTGAAGCGAAGAAGCCTGTGTGTGCGAGTGTGTGTGTGTGTGTGTGTGTGTGTGTTATCTGTCGTTCTGTCAAAGATGTTTTTGTTTGGGTTTGTACAGTACGCGACAAACATTCGGCAGCATCATGAGCGGGAAAGTATTTTTGTCCTTTATCCTTATTGGTTTAAAATTGAAAATGTTTACACTAATACTCGTTGTGTTGTATTAGATCATGAATGAAGGTGTTGAAATTATTTTTAAACAAAAATGAAAATTTTGTACAAATTGAATTCAATATTACAGGGGTTTCCCAGGGGTTCTCATAGTTGTGGGACACTTCCTTGGCTCTTTCTGATAGGAAGTAAACCTCAAATGATATTGGAATTGTCCTACAAGTGTGCTATAGCGTCCAATTCCCATTACATTAAGTTCATTTCGCGTCAGAAAGAGTCAATCAAATGTCCCACAGCTATGAGAACTCCTGAACACCCCTGTATATTGAACCAAATAATACAATAAATACTAATGAAACCTACTAGAACGAAGCTACATTATTATGTGCATCTGATAAGTAAACCTGCACAATTCTACTACAGCATTGTCATCATGAATTTAGACCAAAAATTATCGCTTTAAAAGCTAAAAAAAAACAAATCCAGCGGCATCGCAAATAATTATTCGTTTGCAGTTTGTATTTCAATATTCTGTTTTTGTTTGCACATACGATAGGTACTACAATTTACGCTGCGCCGCTAGGTTTTTAGGTAGACTCTCTCTCTCTCTCTCTCTCTCTCTCTCTCTCTCTCTCTCTCTCTCTCTCTCTCTCTCTCTCTCTCTCTCTCTCTCTCTCTCTCTCTCTCTCTCTCTCTCTCTCTCTCTTCAGTGATGCCGTTGCTTGTGTGGGGAATTATATTGTGATGGTTTGGTGAATTTTAGTATTTTGCTGTCTGAACAATTGCATGAGTTGGTTAGTTTGGCTGGTGGGTAGTAGTGTATACTAAAATGATACGGATATATCAATGTCGCGAGATTACACATTTGCTGGTTGCTGGTTGGTTGGTGGTTAAAATTAACCGGAAACTGAAACAAAACCAAACCGACTGAACAATTCTCACTCTCCGACAAGGGAAGCAAAGTGATGTGTGTTTGCGTTTGCGTAGCCTCCGCATTTCGTGCGCAATAGAGTGTGAGTGTGGGGGAGGACGGGCATCGCGCCTCATCGTTGCTGCTACTTGCTAGTCCACTTTCGTTTGAGGTTAGATTTTAGTCAGCTACACACTACACACTACACCACCACGCTTTCACTACGGATGCATTCGTTCTGCTCTTTTTCTCTTACTTATGCTGCAAGGATGCGGGGGCGCGCGTGTCCCCACGTGCAGCTGCAGAGTTTGCATTGTTATTGTTTTTAAAATCTCTACTCTCTTCCGATGTCCTGTGTTGCATTTTTCCCTTT
This sequence comes from Anopheles coluzzii, assembly GCF_943734685.1. NCBI lineage: Eukaryota > Metazoa > Arthropoda > Insecta > Diptera > Culicidae > Anopheles > Anopheles coluzzii. The sequence continues at coordinate 6,594,321 of NC_064670.1, read as the reverse complement.
CGTATGCCGTTTTGCTTTTTTTTGTTATTGTGGTTGCAAATGTTTACATCTACCCTTTGTTTTGTTAGCTATGCTTGTCTTCATATACATGTATACATATAATCTTTCTTAAATGGTTTGCATTGCTTAATGCTTAATTAATTATTTGTGTATATTGTTCTTCTGCTCTCTCGCTCTCTCTGTCTCTTTATATATATGTTCTTGCTCGATCGAATCGTATTTTCCATACACTTTGTGTTGCTTTTGCCATGCGGATTTTCATTATTGTTGAGGGCGTTTATAGATAATATGTATGTATGCTTGTGTTGCTGATAAACTTTTCTACCGTATCTCGGAGCATAAGGAGCCAATGTTTCATCAATGTCCGTACTAATTGCTTCTCTAACTGCCTAACTTTTCTTTTCCTAGAGGATTTGCTTGGCTTGGCTTGGGAGGGGGCGGCTTAGAGTCTCATGCTTGGGCATTGATTTCAGTGAAACTACATTTTTCATCTCTATTTTATATTGGTTGCTTCCGAATCAACACAAGTCCCTAAACGGTGTGTGATGGATCCGATTTCTCATTCCACCTTCGCTCGTGTCTCAGTCCGCTACTACACTACCACTCCCTCCTCCTCCTCCAGTCCAATTGTTTTTTTTTTTCCACCTACACCTCTATCGCAGATAGAAATGTTCATTATATGTATATTTTACAATAAGATATATAGCATTGATTTTCCTTACACCGTTTTGCTTCACGCCCCTTTTCCCCCTGTTACATCCTACCAAACCTAATTCTTCCGTTTGATTATTTATATGTTTTTTTCCCTCTCTCTCTCTTTCTTCTCTCCCTTATCCCCTTGCGTCTTCGCGTTTTTGTTTTGTTTAGAGCAATAGAAAGGTCACAAATCAATCACAAAGCATTAATCCCGCTTTTCGAAACAAAAAACTCCACGCACGCTGCTTGGTAAACACGTTCTTTGAAATAGCCTAACAAACGGATGCAGCAGGGAAGGTTGTTGTTCAACGTTTAAATAAGGGGAACAATTATTTACTTAAGGAAAAAAGTGACTAACACTTATCCGACGACCGTGTAAAGAATCTGTAAAACAAGTCAAACAAACAGGTAAAACGTATGATAAGTTATTAGAGGTAAGATAAGTGTGTCTGTGTACGTGTGTGATGATGTGTACAAAACATGGAAAGCATATATGATAAAACAAACGAGGTGGCGGTAATTGTTGTGATTATACAAAAAGTAACAATTAATGTATGTGTGTGTGAGTCAGCTGTTGCGTGTTGGCACTCGTCACCTTATTTTTAAAACGCTTCCTACTTCTTCTTCAATCCATCCCCAGCTCCTAATAAAAACACACACACACGTACACTCCTCTTCTGGGTGGGGGAGGGAGACACGCAGGTCAGATTCGACACGGGAAGAATGCAAATTAGTTCGTCGCGGCGGTAACATTCTGCTTGCAGCAGCTCTCACTAGCGCGCGATGCTTCCGAGCTGCATTCGGTCGCCAGCAACGACTGGATCTGGCTCATGCTGGTGATCCGATCGCGCATCATCATGCTGGCTGCCGCGGCCGCCGTCACGTTCGTTCGGTGCTGCAGAAACGACGCATTGCCGCCATCTTCGCCCAGTGCGTTGTTATTGTTGCTTGTGCCGTTGTTCAATGCCGGGCCGGTTGCTACGGCACTGTTGCTCACGGCGGAGGACACCATCGTACTACTGCTGCCACCGGTGGTGGAAACGGAACTGGTAGCAGGAACCGTCATGGATGAGATCCGCTGGTAGCAGGGGCCACACAGTCGAACCGGTTGGTACAGCCGCTCCTCGGGCAGGTGGGCCGTATAGTCGGAACACTCCGCACAAAAGATCTGGCCGCACGAGCGACAGTGATGCTTGCGCAGCCCGATCCAAAACACCGTCTGGCACGTGGTGCACCGGGTGACCGCGTGGTCCGGCACCCACAGCACGCTGGTGCTGCCCCCGACGCCGCTGCTGCTGTACTGCATCTGCTGCGAGGAGTTGGCGCCCGACGACGGTGCGCTACGGTCGTCGACCGCTTCCCACGAGCAGTTGGACGCGTTTTCGTTCATCGAATCTACCATCTTGAAAGAAATTGGGAAGGCGAAGCGACGAAACATGATTAGTATTTGGTGTGAAAACGTATCGAAATCCCACTAAACAGAGACAGAGATATCAAAATGTATTAGTATAAATGCGCAAACGTTCTAAATAGCACAAATTCACAACAAATGAACATGACCAACGTTCATCCGAATTTAGGTTCATTTCGATTCATTCTGAAGTTCAGCGCCGAATGCGTATGTTCTGGAGAACCTGTTCACGTTCTATCCCCTCCTCTCACACACAGCCTCGATAGCGCAGTCGGTAGCGCGTAAGTCTCATAATCTTAAGGTCGTGAGTTCGATCCTCACTCGGGGCAGTAAACTTTTTTTCTCATTCCCATCAATTTTCTCCCGCAATTTTGCACACACACAACTCCCTTCTAGGCCTCAATCGAAACAATAATTTTGATTTCAACAAGGGTTAGGTTTTTGAAGGGTCGAGAGAGCATTTTTGGACCAATTCAAAGGACGGGGTTAGAAGACTCGTATTAGTTGATGGCGGAATGAAAGAAGTTAGTCAACATGCAACGAAGCAGGCAGTAAAAACAGTATAAAAAGTCTATGCAAAATCCATCACTGACCAGTTGGGAGGATAGTTCCGGATCATCATTCTCAACATCATCCTCTTCACCATCATCATCATCATCGTCTTCCTCTTTATCACTGCCACCTTCTTCGCAGCCACCACCACCACCACCACCACCACCACCACCACCACCACCACCACTGCCACTAACTATAATGTCAAGATCTTTTTCATCTTCGGAGTCATGGATGATGATAGTAGTAGTCCCATCATACGGGCTGCTGTTTGTGCCTTTCCGGCCTCTCATGTCAACTTGGCTAGCAGTTTCCTCTATGATACTACTACGACTGCTACTACACTCGCTTTCGCCCTCAACATCACTACTATCGGCGTAGTACTCGCTGATGGGATCCTCCAGGGAGAAGGACTCGGACGGATGCTTGAACGCTTCCCTTGCTAGAACCACCGACGGAGGACAGACAGCCATTCGCTTCTGTCTTGTACGCTCCAGGAACTGGCGCACGGTACGCCACATTCGCACGTTGTGCGCCAAGCGATGATTGTGCTTCAGTACGGCTTCATACAGGCAACGTTCCTTCGCGGCCGTTACGCTACTACCAGCCATGCTCTCTTTCTCCTTGTCCTTTTCTACTTCGTTCTCCTCATCGGAAAATAGCAAAATATGGTTACCGCTGTCTGGTTCTGGGGCCGCCTCGGACAGCAGACCGTAGACGGAAGCTCCCAACCAGGCACTGCCGGCTGCGGACATGCCAGTGACGACACCTTCAGCAGTGGTGGCCGTGACGGTCGTGGTGGCAGTGGTACTAATGGAGGTGATAGTGCCCATACAATCACTTCCGGCGCGTTGGCTGTTGTCGATACTGTGGTTGCTGCTGCGTGTGCCGTCGACCATGGCGACGCGGTCTTCTATCGCGGACGTGGCAGTTGCGGTAGTAGTGAAAGCAGCAACACTGGTAATGGAAATGCTCACCGGCACCTAGATGTGAGGGGTGGGGGGGGTTTGTGGGTATTGAATAGGATTTGGTACACTGTGAGTAACGGTTTGTAGTACAAACAGAGGGCAGGAGGGTGGCTGGCTGGCTCATGCCAGTTAATGGTGAATATGGACTTGCAACAACAGTTAGGCGCAGTCGGCAACAGGAGAGAAGAAAGTGGTAGGTGGAGAAGGTGGCAAGGTAAGTAGTGGTAGTAGCGCAGCCAGGGCCATGACAAGTTTACACGCTTGTGGTGGTGGTAGTAGTAGTAGTAGTCATTTAGCGTAAATTTTGTCGCTCGCAAAGCCAACAGCAGCAGGGTGAAGGTGGCTTGTTTTTCGTGGAACAACAGAGATCCATGAAAAGAGATGGGAAACGAAAGCGGGTGTTAAAATTTCACTCCTCGACGGGATCAGGCCGCGTCCCTCCTTTTATGGTCGTCCCTCGTGTGTTCATTAACAGAGCATTCCAAAAGAAGCAGTCCAACAGGGATGATGGTTCACAGAAGCAAGCAAGGCGATAGCGCACATGAACGGACTTATTAAGCCTTATGTGCGGAAGGCTTCGTCCCAAAAGAATGGTTCTTTTCGTTCAGATGGTAATTTTGGTAAGCTGTTAAAGCAACTAAAAAAAACAAAAGCGTCATGCCTCTCTCTCTCTTCTCGTTTGCACGCAGCACGCAGCAGCTGTCGTCCAAAAGCACAGTTCCAAACGCAGGACACCGAAAGAAATGACCCATTTTTATATTGTTTCCCAATTTTACGAGGAGATTGCCAGTAAATGGTTGATTGCGTGGGTCCTCGTGGCCCACATTCCCGCGGATGATGTTACTCACCGGATCGTCATTGCCGTACTGTGGCTGGGCGCTGCTGCTACAACAGTTCTGGCAGGTTTTCTTCAGCAATGCTAACCGCGTCGCGTACAGCTCGCGCTGTAACGCTTCCTCGCGCAACTGGAAGACACGTGAAGGAGTTGTTGTTATTAGCTTGATTCACACAACTAATCTTCTGCTACACCCTCGCTTACCCGATGTTCGTAGACGATCTGCTGGAGGCGTAGGTTCTGCTCGGAGAGGGCGTGGGCCAACCCGTCCGGACAGGAGAAGGTCGCTACCGGTGGCCTATCCGACGCGTACGGTACACTCGGTGGTGTTAGTGGCAGTGACCGGGCGCCCGGCGTCGAGAACCGGGAATGTGTGGCACTTGGGGATAAACTGGAAGAATGGAAGAGAGCGTCGATTAACATCCTTACTCCGATGGACTTTCTCTTTTAGTTATTTCCCCTCCTCTTACCTTCCATTGGTTGGTTTGCAGGGACTCATCAGGTCGTGCTTCGAGTTGGACGAGTTTCTTCTTCGTCGCTGTGGCATTAATGGAGGGTATCCGCCGCCTGCAGCAGCAGCAGCAGCACCGCCACCGTCGTTCGGCGGCTGTTTGCCATTGATTTCAAGCTGCTGGAACTGTGGCTGGATGATGATGCTTTCGTCCATCAGCATCATCGAGGTGAGCAGGTTGCTGTTAGTGGTGGTTTGTCCCGTCCCGGACAGCGGCAGGGGTACAGTCGTCGTCGACACGCTATTGTTTGCTTTTAGTTTATTGTAGTTAACGCTACTGCAGTTGCTGGAATTGCTGTTCTGGGCGAAGGTTGATGGCGGAACTGATCGACTTCCTCCACCTTCTCCTCCTCCACGATCATTTCCCAACGTAGAGTCCTGAGGATGCTGCTGCTGCTGGTTGCCATAATCAGGTTGATCTTTTGGTAGCGTATCGCCGGTCAACGCCAGCGTTGATTGATTTGATAATTTCTGCAAGCCAAGTTAATCGTGGTCTATAAATAAAAGGCATCTTCTCTAAACACCACACAAATGTGCGGTGCGAAATCGTACACTTACCCTATCGTAATCATGACTATCACTAGTAAAATCACATCCATTACTATCACCAGTCTGAGCTTTGGCGGCACAGCTATCGCCCGTGACCTCGGCCCCGCCTGCGTTGTCGCTTGGCGCCGTCGTCGCTTCCGATCCTTTACCATTAACAAGGCTCAGCTGACTGCTATCACTGTTTCCTACGGCTAAACTAATACTACCGCCACCGCTGACACCGCAGTGACTTCCCTCTCGCTCTTGCGTTGATAGTAGTGATGACTTCCGTCGCTCACGTACGTCCCGGGCCGCGTCACCGCCATCTGTCGTACCGGTGCCTTGCGTTGCCTTGCCTCCCGCTAACGAATGAGAGGTAGGCAGCAGATTTTGCTCGTGGTGCGTGCTTAAAGCGCTTGTATCGATCGGTCCCAACGGTGGAGGATATTGATCGACTGGCACCAGTGTGTCCGTACTGGTTTCTATCGATCCGTGCCACAGATTGGGACTAAGCGAGCTCTCGTTCAGACCGGGCGATTCTAGGCGGTTTGGCGAGGCAGAGTGTGTTTTGTCTAAAAAGATAGAAAAAAACGAATGTGTTACATACATTTCGATGTGATTTTTCATATTTCTTATATAAACATTTACAAAAAACGAGTTGTGCTTTCGATTGCTGTACAGATATTGTTGATCAAAATCTTAAATAATTATTCTGGCCTTTGATGTTTTCATTCAGTCTAATAAATCACATATTTTATACTATATGCTAGATAACTGGTCAATATAAAAAAAATCCTGTTCCTTTAAGGAAACATAACACAGACACTAACGAAAACTCAACGCAGATTTACTCACAATACACTTTTTGTATGAAAAAGAAAGTGGTGCAATAATTGTAGTCGTAAATCCACAATTACACAATTTGAGCAAATCTTTTTTATAGCCATTCCCCTACAATCAATATTTCGAAATTCATTGTAATGTGCGAAATTGAAACAAAAAACCATTTGGCTTATCAATAAAGCTCTTGTATTTTTTCCCCCATTCCGCATAATCACGTTCTTTTATGTATTATCAGTGAGCAGAAAAAAATGCTGCTGCTGTACGTATAATACGTTCTCTTGTCCAAGAATGCTAATTAAAAAAAACCCACATCGGTAACATGGAATCGCACCAAATGCTTTGGACTGCCTGTTTGCCTTTGATTAATCCGTGTATGTGTAATTTTGTGCTCGTCGCTGTTGGTTTTTCTTTTTGTGTTTTATTTCGCATGTATACAATCTGTGTGTCGGTACCCTCCTCTTTTTTGTACTACTAACTACTGGATTGATGGCATCCCACGGTGATAAGGGAAAGGTAATAAAAACGCGGTCAAATATTAGTAGATAGTCCCCCTGGTCAGTACCGCCAGTGTCTGGCATTGGGATGCGATCATTTGTTTGCAAACTTTGACCATTTGCCTTCTTTCATTCTCTCCCCATGATTTACATTTTTCCCTATGATAAGAGTGTAGTGATTTTCGTTTTATTTTTGCTTAACTATACCGCCCGACCGAATTATTAATGTTTCAGTGCGCAACTACGAGGCAAGACTAATTATTTTTTATATACACATTTTTGCGCACATTGAAACCATTGGTCCGTTTGCTTTGTATCCTTCGTCATGAACACACGTTCGAGCAAGAGAGCAGAAAACGAGAGCGAAACCTCAATCGAAGAAAGAGTCCGCACCATCGTGCCTGAAGATTTTGTCATAAATATCAGACGTACGATTGGAACAATCGGAGATTCAGTTATCCCTTTATGGCAAGGTAACGTAACGTCCGGAGTTCAGGGGCTCGTTCTCTTTAACTTGGAAACTGTTTTGAAGTGCAATCAAACACAACCAACGCATGCGTCAGTTTACCAGCCGATTGCACCCCTGCATGTTCCGTGGCAGAAGCAACGCTGTCTGCCACTGTCTGTATACTTCCAGCAATCGAAAGCAGCCGGCTCATCTCATATGTGTCGCCGCAGAAAGTGTTTGATCAGTTTGAACAGTTTATCGTATTTACCACCAGCGAAGCTGCCGTCGTCGGATCCACCGATGGTCAGATCGACGCTTTCCATCATCATGTCGTCGCCGGCCATGACGGGCCGCCCGATGACGGTACGATTTGAGCCGTGCAGGAAACCGCCACCGCCGCCGCCGCCACCACCACCACCATCCAGCACGTCCTTATTTCCACCGACCGTGGACGAGTGGTACGACTCGATTTTGATAATGCGAGCCGTATTTTCGTCGATCGTGTCCGGCCATAGTACAACGTTTTGCTGCTGCCTGGCCGTTGGACTGCTGCTCGACTCCCGGCACTCGAGCTTGGGCGAGCATCGCGACACATCCATCGTCGTCGTCGTCGTTGGCAGTTCCGGAACGATGGGTTGAAAGCGGTAAGGGTGTCCTGCTTCGCTACCAGCGTGCTGCTGCTGCAGCGTCGTCGCACCATTGCTGATGCTGGTGGTCGTAAAGGAAGGTCGAACATTGGTGGTGGCGGTTGGAATTAGTGTGGCTGCTGCGGCGGCCGCTAAACTGTTGACGCCACCAATGCTTCCGTTCGGGTAGAGACTAGAGGAGGTTGAGGAGGAAGAGAGAGGGTTGCCCGGTGTCCCGGCGTCGCCGTTCGTGTCGGCAGGGCAGCGCGCAGGACTGCGCCCAGCTGCTAGTAGGTTGCGCTGGTTCTTGATGGCTTGCTCCAGCTCTTCGTCCGATTGGTTCAGCTCCTGCGTGAGGCTTTGCAGCTTTTCGGTGGCGTGCTGTATAAAGGAACCGGCCGTTACGCCACGATGCAACAGGCGATCGTCGATGGAGGGCAGATCGGGCGAGGTCTCGCGGTCGGACGAGAGGTTGGAGTCGATTGAACTTTCCTCCTGCGAGAGGTTGAGCGTCGCTGGACCGCCCGTTCTATTGATAATGCTGCAAAGGGGGAAATCAATGCTGCTGCAGTCAAATCTTTTCCACCGGCGCCAATGCTGCGAGCGACTTACCTTGGATCTAGGGTCATGCTTGGATCGCTTGAGCGACGCGCCATGACGCCACCTGAGGTCGCCTCCTTGATATCGCTGTACGAGCGCGTCTTCGTCATCGATCCGTTCTGCTCCGGGCTGCAGCTGGCCGGCGATGAGCTGGCCATCGCATCGCCTACAGCATCCACTGAGGTCGATCCAATGCCGACGGCGATACTAGCAGTCGATTCCACCACACCGGGCCCGATACTTCTCACACCGACCGCACCGGGTACGACGACATCCGCACCACCGGTCGGCACGCTTGCCGTTGGATAGTCGGCCACCTCGGAGGCCGACGGTTGATTGTGGCCTCCCCAGCTGCCCAGGTACACTTCCGTCCAGAGGCGCAGATCGCGCACGTTGTGCGCCGGCCACAGGACGCGTTCGCGGTTCGGCATGTACAGGTGGTTCTTGTAGATCGGACCGGATAGGAAAGGCCACACGGAGAACGTACGATCGGGGACGCTGTTTTCCTGCCGCTCCTTCACCGTGTTGCACAGGAACGTTCCAAACAGGCACGAGTGCGAATGTTGCGCTAGTTTGATCTAAGAAAGGGGCGAAAAGCAAGCAAAAAGTGTGTTAAAAGCGGCGTCCATTCGGTGACCTCGGACGTCACACCACTTACCAGATAGCCCATATCAAACTCAAAGCTGCAGGGAAACTGGCGATGAATCTGATGGACGCAGTCGAGCCACTGCAGAAACACGGGACAGCGCTCGTTCGTCTCGTCCGATCCCGGACCGTGGCCGCACCGGTCGGCAAACTTATGCCCGAAGCTCAGCCACTCCCGCTCGACCAGCACGCGAAAGCCCTCGATCGTGCGGTAGTACGGATCGAGGCAGAGCTGCGCCGTGGCAACGATCTGCGGCGTGCGGTCCCACCCATCGGAACAGTGTACCAGCACCGGCCGACCGTTGCGCTCGATCGCGTGGCACACCACCATCGAGGCCGCCAGCAAGCCGGACAGATGCTGCAGCCAAAGCGTTCGCTCCAGCAATCCAAGCCAACTGAGGTGGGGAAAAGAAAGAACAATCTCGCTGTTAATACACTCACAGAGCAAAACAACCGGCAACCTGCGCCGGTCCACGCCACTTACTTTGGAATGTCCGCCTGCGAGGCGCAGAGCTGCCGCAGCGCATGAAAGCTTTTCCTGATTACGTGTATGTTGCCGAGGCTCATGAACTGTATCTCCGCACTCGGGTAGTACTCGGCGCATTCGCAGCCACCGCCCCGGGCCCGGTTCGTGACCGCGGACGTGTACGAGCGTGCGTCCACGATCAGTATCTTCTTCGGCTCGTCCATTTCCACCTCCTCGTGGCTGCCCTCGGGGCTGCGCGGTGGGCTGCCGTCGCTGGACGCTTCCGAGCAGTCGGTTTGCGTGCGCGTCCGTCTCGTACCATCGCCGGCCTTATCCTGCGTGCCCCGATCGAACGAGCACGCGTCGGACAGCGCCTTCAGCAGCTGCTCATCCTTCGAGTTGCGCCACCCGAGCCACCCGACCTCGGGCTGACTGCAGCGCGCGATCACCGCGCCGGTACGCTGATGGCGCCACACGACCGCCGGTATGCGCCGCGAGCTGCGAAAGCTGGCCACATTCTGCAGCGTATCGTCCGAGATGCAGGCCGGCACCAGCAGCAGCCGCGGGTACGACGGGCACAGCTTAAACTCCGCATTCGCCTGGCTGATGCGCCACGCACCCTGCAGATCGAACTGTAACCGTTCGGCCTCCCGCCGGAACTCGTCGTCGAACGAGCCGACGCGCTGCAGACGGCCGGCCCATTCGTTGTCCTGGTTGAGCGTGGGCGACTCGGAGGCCCACGCGTGAAACGGAAACGCAAACAGGGCCTCCAGCGTTTCGGGCACACCGATCGATAGCGTTATCCGCCGGTGCCATTCGCTGCACTGCTCCGACGTTGCAAATGAGCATCTGCGTACGAAAGGGGGAATTGGGGGGAAGAAATTACATATTGTGTGCTATTTCACACACACTCTGTAGCCGCAACTCCGAGCGATATTTACCGTACGGTGCTGGCATCTTTGCAGTTCACGATCAGATGGAACAGGTCACGCACTTGCGTCGATTCGATCAGGCCAAGCGGGACGGACACTTCGGCACCGGTGGTGTTCTTCTGCAGGAACAGCCGATAGTTGGACAGTGCCAGTATGCCTTCATCTGTCTGACCGAGATAGCGTACGGATTCACCGGCAACTGCAAACAAGATGCAAGATTAGTTACAATGTGTCACACCGTTTGCGTGTCACACCGACCGGACTACACTTACGCTCGGTAAATCGTACGGTGAGCTTTTCTTCCTCCTTCTCGAGGATCGGCTTCGGGAAGAGCTCAGCCGCCTTCACCATGCACATCGACGATTGCGGGGAACCGTCGCCCGAACCCTCCATGATCTATAGACGAGAGAAGGTAGAGATGCTTTAGTTAGTCGTGTAATTAAAGTGCTATCTTCTATGAGGAGGATCATATAATGTCCACAACGAAATGCTTATCTTCACTTGCGTACTGTTGCTAACGCCCATTCAAACCTCATCTTCTAGCATACGCATACGCATAATGCACTGTGTGTAATGCACCCCGGAGGCTAGTACCCCTCCCCGTTAAAGGAAAAGGTCGATGCAACCGCCCCGACTCGATAACAGGCGGGCCGTGGACCAAATGGACCATGAACATCGCGTGCGTACGGCAACAGCAGCAGCTGCAACGATTGCCCGCACAGACCACGAAGGCCCCCCACCAACAACAACAACATCGCGCAGTTGCAGAGGGCGGATGTGTTAGGAAGTGGACCAGCTGCCCTTATCTCAGCGCCTATCAACCGATCAGCTGTTAGGTAAACATACGCAAACAATGTGCTCCAGATGTGGAACGCACTCCGTGCATCGACTCCGTCGTAGCAGTAGTAGTAGCGCGCTATAGTGTGGAAAGTTTCTATCCCAGGGTTTGTTTGCGATTAGCACGATGCGCTGTTCTTTGCCATCTGCAATTAATGCGTCTGAAGGTGGCCAGAGGTTGGCGCAAACAGATAATAATCCTGCACCCGGCGCGGTAGTGCGAAGGTTCTCACTGACCTACGATCGCACCAGCTGCCCCGAAACAGGCCCTCGGCGGATTGTAGATAGGGTTTTGCACTGGTCCGCACGCACTTGATAGGACATCTGGCACGGAGGAGACTGTACCGCGAGGCACTACAGAGAGTTGGTGCTAGTACTCATGACGTTCTCTCCTCGGTGGCTACTTGATGCGATCGCACGATCATCCTTGTTTGGGCGAGATAGTGCCAATGGCCCAGAGGAAGTTGAATACATTTAGTAACCTTAACTAAGGAATTCAGCCCGAATTGGGACAGATGCAACAAAACATGACGATGCATGTTTCCAGCATTTTTTTATACCAAGCCCTAAGGTATGACCCTTTCTGAAAGATTCAATGATTGAGAAGATGGCTGATAATTACTTTTCTACCACGTCCATGGAGATTTTGACTCTGTTGACTATTAAAGAGCAGGAACTTCAGACCCATCGTTGACTCCTGGTGTGCTCTAGATTGTTCCTGCTGACGTATTTTGCTTGTCCTCCAGCAGGGGGAAAAACTCCTCTGCTCCTCTTCTTATCGCTCTGCCGGTAGGCTTTTTCACGTCCAAATTGACCCTCTATATTTTTGGCACTGGCTGCGCTCCAATGCTTCCCACCAGACCAGAACGTTCCGGGGGCGAGATAATTCTGCGTCTGTTTTTTTGCCTTCTTCTGATCGCTTTTTGATAGGCCGCGGCGTTCTTGTACTTCCAGTAGCAGCAGCAATCTTCACCGGCCGTCTTTATAACTTATGAATGAATACGACTCTCGGTTCTTTGGGCTTGATCTTCACAGACGGGAGAGCGAGGTACGCTCGCTTCGGAGGCTGACTTACGTTTGAGTTCCCGAGACCGTGCTGCTCGCGGTAAAATATGACCCGCAGTCGCAAGGAAGAGATGAAGCGAAACAGAGACACAGGACAGGAGAGTGAGAGAGCATGATAGGGAGGTACCCCGTGTATTATTTACACACACACACCCCGCACAGTCACAATCATTGGGTATACACACAACAATAAAGCCCGGGGGTTGCTGATTAGAATATGGGCGATTCTCTTCTCGCAGGCTGTCCCGCTCGTCCCCGAAAGGATGATGGCGGATGTAACAGAGGCAGACAGAGAGGTGGACACCAGCCGCGTCTAAGCTGTCAATTGAGAACAAAACCGTTCTGCGAAGGGCGTGTGGAAAGCAGTGGACGAGAATGGTAAACGTGACTATTCTCACATCGTCCCCAACGCACCCAGAGGTAGTAGTCGTTTATCGTGGGTAGAACAAGTGGAGACTCTTCCCATGGGTCTTCCCAAAAACCTAAACAACTAGCATGAGTTTGAGCTCTTATTTTAATAGATAGTGGAAACTTCCATCCAATCTTAAATGCCATCGATTGGAATTTTCCCTCAATGCCTACATTGTATCAATGGAAAATTGATACCTTAGAAGCTTGTTCGTTCTGGATCAAGCAAAATCAACAATAGACAGCAGAAAGTGCGTCATCTTGCCGTAGAGTGTGTGTTGGTTACGGGTAAACACACACACATGTACACGTCTCGGGCCGGTCGAAGAACAGAAGAGATAGAGGTGCATCCACGTACCTCACATCAAAGTCTAGACCGTTAGGAGCTGCAGCACGCAGAAACGTTGTGTTGTCCGCCCTTCGTACAGAGTTTAGAGCTTAATGAAACGTTTACGACCAGCATCATGCAGAGTGAGCACCTTTAAAGGTGTACATCTCATTTAATCCAAACCAGTCCTAAGATTCGACGGTATGATTAGAACCACAGGACAGCCAAATGTAGGTACACAATGAGTGTGCTTGGGAAACGTGATCAATCTTCAACCCTGTGTGACTTGTGCATCAGAACACACGTGCTGAACGAAACTGTCTTATCAGTTTTTAATAATGACCAGAAACGTGCGGTGGCATTAGTCAGACGTATCCTTTCGTTTGTTGTTCGGGATCGCAAACGGGATCGCCTTAGATTAGTAGCAGAGATTAGGTCACGTGAAGGCAGTGAAGGAATCATGATTTGTGTACCAAGTGTCTCTCTTATTCGCTCGACCATTGGAATACGCACAATGGAATCACAGCCGGTGCATCGTTTGCTTACGCATGTATACCTAGCAGTTCCTGAGAATTTCACTCAGCATAGCAAAACACATCCACAGCTTATCGTGGACCTTCACCGTCAGGAAGTAGCGTAGTGAGTAAACACAATCACCCAGAGAGAAATGCAATTCCGGTTAGCTACCGAAGTTCCGCGTAAGTCCCATTACGAACCAGTCAGAACCGTTGTGCCTATAACCCGGCGGAGAAAATCGTACGGCGTCATAAACGGAAAACATCTTCCCTGAAACGATAGCTAGGGTCCTCCCTCTGGGCTGCCGGACTCCTTATCTTGTATCTTTTCTCCCGACCGCTGGAGGTGTGACCGGTTGCGTTTCGCAAATAAGCACTTGCTTGCTGACTGCGCACTTAATCACACCTGAAGGTGTAAACGTAGAAGATGGAGATCGTGCATGGGTGGCACGAGGGGAAAGAAAAGCGTCGTAAATGTGGGCTCACACAACCACGCTCGTTAGATTCTGACTTGGTTTAAAAGGGGGAGTAGTTGTGGTTGTTGTTGTTTAGTTAGAGTTTATTAGCATCCCCTTCTTATCTCATCGTGCGATTGTGCAGCACTTCGTAAATCGTGCAAGATGCAGTGCTGCCACTGCAGTTTGCCCCATGCAAATACGACTGTGATCGCCTCTCTACTACATGTCAAAACAATGTACAAGTGAGAGATAAATCACAGGCCGCCACCAACCGCAGTGGGGGGGAAGAAAGGAGAGTGTGTTAATCAATTGAAACTCCAGCTGTCCGATGCAGTGAAGAAATCAATTCTCGGTATAATCAATCATGGGTAAAATAATGAATGTTGCTTATGGTTTATGAAAAAATCATACATACATTCTAGGCAAACAAGAATCAGCACGGGGCGGAAGCAGCGTGAAGCTGTGTTTCTACTTTCTTCAAGAGACGACGACAAGAGACTTACTTATGCATCATATCGTGTGATTACGTGACAAATTCCACGGCGGCAGCAGACTTCGGCGTGTGCAGCAACCTTCAAAGCAAACAAAACGAGATGCCGAAAATTGACATTGTTTAGGGAGAAAGTAGCGTTCTCTTTCGCTCCCGCTGCATGCATACTCCCTTTTCGAGGCGTTTGCGAGGAGTGCGTGACTTGGGTCACATTCCCAGTCCGAGAGTTACTGCTTGAGGGTGCAACTGTCATGGTGAAATTGGGGAGTAGTGTAGCAGCGAATGGAATTTTCCCAGAAGGAAAGAAAACCGGACGCAATAGAGGGTGCATATAAGTGCTATGGGGCCTAGGAATTTATCTAAACGGCTTGGAATGGGGTCCGACTGGATTTTAAGATATTTTCCTTTAGTGGATGGGATGGGGAGGGTTATAGTGCATATGTGCTCTTTTGTTCGTAACACTTTAACCACTCACTTTTACTCCACATGATAAGCTGTTCCATTTTTTCAATATCCAGGATATACGATACTTCAGTTAAGACTTTAATATCTTGAACAACAATTATCAGACAATGCTGCATAATGCCCCCTCAAACCTTTAACCAAAACAGACTCGTTTACTAACTTGCAAGCCTGAGACATATTGAAATGAATTCAAACAGACAAGAACCATTATCTGGCATCAAATCTCGCCTAGAAGGCCGCCTTCATACCGTATCCGGTTAATTGCAGATTTTTGCTTCCAATGCGTAATACAGCCCCAATTACTTATCAACTATCTCCCATTAGGAGCTTTGACACGTTCTGTAGCTCCTCTTCAACCAGTATCACATCGCTTGGAAGATTCAGCTCCAGTGGACCATACCAACAAGACGCCAACTTTCTCTGCACGGGCAGAGAATTTCCCCTGCACGCTGATTGTTTGGCTCCAGTCGCCAAGCCAAGATCAAGGACGTCCACTCGTTGTTTGGTAGGACAAGAAGATGCGCAATTTCTTTGGCGACCGTTAGTGTTTTGGTGTTTTTTTTTTGCCATTTTCTGTCACCAAATTGTTCCACCCCAAACCGCTACGAGCAGCAGACTCAGATGTGTCGTTATCAGCAGTTTGGTGGCGGTGGCGGTCAAATAGGGACAAATATAAACCTTAACGATAAGACGGCACCCGCCAGTGTGTGCGTGTGTATTTTGGTAAGCGAAACAGTGATAACAGCTTGTGTTGTGGTCAATTAGCATTTGTTTTGGTTTTGAGCATCAACACTTTTTGAAGCGAAAAAGGGGGATTTTTATGACACTTGATGCGCACTCTGTTAGTATGTGTGAAGCCTTTTTATTTGGGTACAATCACGCACGTCATGCAGCCGATAAGGCAATCGGGGCAAGGGGTTTAAAACTGCATTCGGCTAACCGTTTGTCACGAGACCCGAAAAAGTCGTCTGGCGCCAGAATTAGACACATAATCTCTCTCCCGGACATTCACAATAATTGCTTCTGTTTGTGTTGGTGTTGTGTTTCGCGTGCTTATGTTAGTATTTGTTCGGTTTTGAAAACAATAATGTAATTTGCTCCGGACAGCTCTTCCGGTGGTTAGAAGTGTGGCTTTGGTACACGTGGAAAACTCCGTAATAGTCACAGAGAGCGATTTTAATTTCACACATGATTGCTCTACTATATTACCATTCCTCGCACACAACAACCATTGCAAATCGGAATCTGCAAATTAAACTAAACCCCCTTCCTCCCTCCTCCGTCTCCCAACATACCGACGTTATCCATTTGGTTAAAATGCTCACATTCCACATTTTGCCTGTAACTATTCACATTCTTTCCACAAAGCGGACACACTAAAGCAAGCGATTCAGCACGCTCAACTCTCAATCGTGAACTGTGTAAATGGTGAATGTCAGACAAGCGTTACAACAAACTGGAGGGCAAAGATTAGTTCGTCCAAAATCGACCTGCCCCAGTAGCGTAAACCTCTCTATCACCACACAGTCTTATCACAAAGAAATACCTCGTTTTTTTAAAAGCTTGTCCCCTTTTCAGCAAATCCTGCCAGACTTTGGGGTGGAACCCGCCACTTAGATAGGACTCAAAACTGCTTGCATCGTGCATCGATACGGGGTGAGATATGGAAAAAAGATGGATTGCAGTTGCAGTTCTTGCAATTACGTTATCTCTTACCTGTTCCTATGCACTTTCGGCAAGAGTCGTTGGAGTTCCGAAGAAAAAGGATTATAAAAATTAAGTCTCAGAAATCGGACAGGGATTTTTGGAAGGTTTTTCAACAAGATTTCTGAGAATGTACAACATTTAGCAGTAAACACACATTACCTCATTGGTTTCTACGTAGGGCGTTGTCTGATCCAAGGTTTGATCGGATGAAAGGTAAAACTGCATCAAATCCCAGTCTTCTTCAAACTCCTGCTCCAACCTACAGCTGGAGGACGAATCCGTTCGAACGATCATCTCTTCGTCGCCGGAGCGCCACGACATTAATGGTTATGCAAAGTTACCAACATTCAACAAGGTTAGACAGCGACATCTTAAGCACAAGTAAAGCTCTTCAGGACATCAACTGATTCTACTTCAAAAGTTTGGTTCGTCCTGTAAGAACGGGTAAATAATGGCTCTGGTTGATGTGTCGTCCGGTGACCTTTCAAAGCCACTACTAGGCACTTTTCTTGCGAATTCCTTTCACCACACCACATTGGTTGAAAGGGAATGGCCGAACGTTAGACACCACACCATCATAAACAAGACACAATGTAAGGCACGGTTTTAAGATCACTCACAGCGAATTTCTTTAACTATCCAACATACTATATTCCACTAAATTGGGCATTTTCGACATCACATTATTTGAATCCTTGAATCTTCTTCCTACAAGGCCGGATATAGAAAACACCAAGACACAAAATATCTCCGAGGAGCAAGAATGTCCTCAAATACTTCACAAGATGCACACGACAGACCGGGGCGAGTCTTAAAAAAGCACAGCGAATTGAGCACACGTGGACAAACACTGCGCTGCGCGAAGCACTGCTACAGATCGACCGGCACACACCACAATATCCGGTACCCGAACCGGGTCCGTTCACCACCACGACGACGACGATGACGACCAGCGCCGCGCACAAGATGCACGATCTCTTTCGTGCCGTTCGCCGGCGAAAAGTCGACGGACGGACGGACGGTACCCAAACCAATGCCAACAACCGACCAGACCAACAACCGTCCCAGGGTACGGTGACATGCGGAGGGGTACCGACCGCACCAAAAACCGCACGTACACACGAACGCAGTGAGCGAAGCATGTACAGCAGCAAGGGATGACGACGACGACGACACGCCACGAATAGCGTCGTCCGCGGCCTTGCGACACACACCGGTCTTGACCGGCTGTCGGCGCGCACAAACCGAACCTCCGTCCCCAAAGATCTCGCACCTGAGTGGGAGATTGGAGAAGGAGGAGGAAGCGAATGCGTGATCGAGGTGGGAACCCAGACTGCACACACTGCAATCCGCATGGGGACCGCTCGCTCACTCGCTCGCTCGCTGGACGCGCATGGGAAGAAGAGGTGCGTGCTGGCCATGTTTGGTCACGGCCGAACGTTCCTCCTACCGGGCGTCCCCACCCACAGTCAACCCTTTCTGAAATCTGAGTCTGTGTGTGTGTGCGGAGTTCCGCGACACCAATACGAAAGCAATGGTGGAGCAAACACCCCACCCCACACAACATTGGTTATGCCGATGAATGTATGGGTGTTGTGCGAAAAAAAAAACGCCGTGGAGAGAGAAAAGTTTGCACAAACGGCCGCCCGCGGATGGATGGAAAAACGCGCAACGGGCAGAAATTGGTTCGGGGCATTATTGCGGCGGGTCGATGATCTGTTCCGTTTTCAGACATTCCAACGATTTGGCTAGAGAAGGGGTCGCCATCGTCGGTCGATACCTCCTGGCCGGCAGCTCTTCCGCCCAGCCAAGAGCAAACCCGGAGAAAAGATTGGCGAAAGGCTTACTATCCTCGTGGGGTACCACTCTCTGCAGGCTCGAGCAAAAGAGACAAGATCACCCTGAGATGATCGAGCTTTCTCGATCGGTGGTGTCCCGTTCAGCCGAAGGTACAGCATTCCAGTTTCTGTCGCGATTCCATTAATCATTCATGACGACACGCGTAGGTCGTGAAGGAGAAGATGGGAGTGTGAGTGTGAGTATGTATGTGCAAGTTCCATTTCCTTGGGAAAGTTTGTACCACGTTAGGCAGAAGTCGTGTTCGTTCGCAGGCTTATCTAATAATCTGACTTGTTGAAAACATGCAACTAGAATCTTTGAATCGTTCACAGTCCGCATGAGGTGCCATGTTTTATGGGGAAAGCACTCGAATTATGAAACGTGCCGCGGTGGTCCAATCGATAGGACATGCAGGCTGCAACAGAGCCAACCACATATCTATTCCCGTGCTGGATTACATCAAATTCCCTTGATCTTTGAGGTAAAATGACAAGAGTGAGAATGATTTTCTTCTACTCAAATTTAGCGTAAAAACATGTTGATGTTCATAAGCTTTTTCTCCAAAATTATCCCTTGTTACTGCTGATAATAACTTACCACCAATTACTGTCAATCAATGTCTGAAAGCACATGCACTTCGAAGACCCTTCCCCCTCATGATTAGCGGCTTACTATGTACATTTTGTTACTTTTCAAGCTAATAGCGTGTGTGGAACGCTGTAAAGGAATTCCCAATCCATCAAACACCCACCGGCCATTAATACTAATTAATCACACGAGGCGGGGGTTAAGGTATGCCCCGAGGGAGAGTGCAAATGGTGTTCGTTGCACCAATTAACCCTCGCAATGGGAAATAAAGCAAGAAATAAAGCTTTTGTACACACGCAAAACAGCAGTACCCCTTTCAATTGGCGTATGAGGACCTTGTTATCCAATGCCGTGCTAGAAAAGAATGCCAACTACCACAACAATCGTGAAAGTGATCGTACACGCGCACAATCCGAGTGCATTGGGAGGCGTTTTGTATTCAGGCAGTTTTTGCACAAATATGCCATCTACATTTCAAAACGAAGAAAGATGGTCGATAGCGCATCAAGAGGGAGCAAAATGAAAGCCCAAAAGGAAACAGTGGCGTGAGGAGCTACAAGAAACATGGCCCTAATATCAATCCATATCAATCGACGGCACAACTGCACAATTTCCAAACCGTGTACGTACGTGATTGAGTTGAAGAGCAGCAGCAGCAGACGTTTTTGTTTATAAAGGTCTATTAATGAAGAAATAAAAAGGAGGGCGCGCGCGTGTGCTTTCGATAGGGGATGGATGGGCATCAAACAACATCAATCCTGCTCGACGCTTAAAAGTCCGAATGTCTCAAGCATGACACGAAGTGCGCAGAGTGACTGCATCGCCGGGGTGTTGCAGCAGTGTGATGACGGTCTCTCTTTCTCGTGGACGCACTGCAGATACCGTCAGCGAAAGCAGGGCGAAACGGGGGGCTGATGGTGGTGGTGCTCACGTACGGGGAAGGAGACTCTCTTCGATGGACTTTCGCTTCGAATGTTTGCTTCTTGAGATTGAGAAGCGAAGCGGAAATCGGAACTTGGTGCATTTTTTTCTTCTCTTTTGCTCGTCATCTCCACCCAGGCCAGGTGGAGGCAGTACACAGAGACTTTCATTCATAAAAGTTGAATTGCCGGTCCCCGCGGAATGTGGGAATGTGAAGTGCGCTTGGGTGAAAGGAAAACTAGCTGCTTGCCACCACGTTCAATGAATTCCTGGTGCGCAACCTGGTGCGCGGGCAGCTAACAGAATGCAGCTCTCTTATACCGTGACGGAAGCTAAAGTTTTGAGCCTTCATATTATTTATTGGCGCTCTTTTAATAGTACTAGGAAAATTATTTCATAAAGGTAACGCCATTTTCCATATTTACAAACACTTTTGCTGTTCAGTAATCACTCGTTTGGAGTGTTGCTTAATCTTATTCAAACAACGAAGACTACGTCATTTCAAGCCCAACTGCAATCACTATCGCTTCAGCATCCAGATCTAACCAGATACGGTCACTGATGACTGCTATGAATCTAATCGTGTTCTTTCTCCCGTACAGACAGAACCAGCAAAACACCGAGCTGGGCCCTGTTGATGGTCAAATCCGCTCGGAAATAACAAACCAACCCGGGGCTCCCCGGGGCAAAACGTTTGTGCAGTGTGCACCGTTTGCTTATCACGGTCCAGCCCAAGTGGTGAAGCTTGCTATAAGCTTGCTAAACAAAGTGGAATAGTTGAGCGCCAGCCGAGCAACAATGTAAGGAGATTTGTCTATTAAAAGAAGTAGAATCTATTGCTTATAAACGGAGTATCGCAAGAAAGGCCATTTGTTCAAGTTTTATTTATAAATGATTTCTATTTGCATGAAATTCGAACCTACAGGCATTCCACGAACACACTTCTTCAACAAACAAGCACAGTTAAAAAAAAAAAAAACAAGCACTTTACCTCCGGGAGAAAATCAAAACAAGCTCCGCACATCCCACGCAACAAAATGGACAAGGCAACAAAAGCTACCACTTGGAAGCAGAACCGAACAGCCCGGAAAGCTGGAGAAAGTAAGTTCAATTCACCGCTGCTGCTGCAGCAATTGCCATTGCCCAGCTCATGAATAATCGATCGACGGCTATTTCGTGCATAAGCAATGTACCTCCAATTGCGAAGTAGTTTAATTTAGTACGATCAAACAACCATTGTGCAGTAAAATCTGTATCACTGTACCACGGCGATCGAAAGACAGAGCGTGAACAACTTAACGAAAACTGTTTCCTTGAGAAAAATAAAAAAAAAATAATCCATCAACACGCGATCGAGTAAATCAAAGTCGGTAGGAAAACCTTGAAAATTTGCTAGGAATTAAAACCGCCCTCCTGATCGGCAGGCAAGCTGCGGTACAATTTGATTTGCAAGCAGCACACTTTAATCGACGGTAAAATTATTTATTTATTTTGACCTCTTTGATGGTCACCGTACGCCGTGTTTGTGCTTCTGGGGGGTTCTGTTGCGAATTGTGCTAGACCTTGAGCCAGTCCAATTGCTAACTAAATAGGTTCGGAAATGATTTACTTTGCAGTTGTTTTGTTTGTTTCAATAAGTTTATAAAGTTACAACATTGAAGAATGAGATTCTTTTTAAGCATACTTTTTAGAACAAAGGTGTTAGTCACTCCGACAAATATAGCTCTGATTTCACGTTTTCATGCTGTCTCAGTTCAGTTTGAGGAAAATAAAACACCCATGCTGGAATTTCCAGGACGGAGTTTAAAACTGTAGTAAATAAATAAAGCTTTCCAGACAAACACTTGAGCAAACAAACGCTTCCCCCGGCTGTACCAACGGTTCCTCCGCAAACCAATGCGCTGACACAGTGGCATGTCTTGTTCGTGGAATGGGTAATGGTTCACAGTAATTCATCCACGGGCATCCGGCTTCCCACGCTTCCGGTCCCGAGAGAACGGTACAGCGGAGTGGTCGTCCCCATCTTGGTAGTCTTTTCCGATTACCTTTTCTCGGGCAGATGTTGCCCTGTGGGTGGGTGGATCGAGAGCGAAAGTCAGCTGCTGCAGCCCAAGAACGAACGCTGCGCGATGCAATGTGTGTCTGCTTCCCATGACCTAATTATTTGCTTATCCTCGCGGGTAGCACGGCAATACATCAATCGCCCAGCTCAGAGAATGGTAAAATGTTTATGTTGATCTTGCTCATTTCGTTTATACGCTACAGCAGCGCTAATGTTATCGCAAACACGAAAATAAATCGTCGCAAGCAATGGAAACTCGTAACAAATCACGTCAAACATTGTTGTTTGCAGTTGAGCAAGCAGCAGTTTAAGATTTTGCAGCTAGACTGTTGGTCAAAATAACTACACGCCAAGCTGTGTTACGAATAGTAATCGCTAATTGATTCATCGTTCGAGAGACAGCACAATGGAGCTTTGGGTAAGCGCTCGGTATGGTACACCAACGATAATGAGTTCGAACCTAATCGAGAGCACACGAGGCAGAATGAATTGCGACTCGTCGTGCAAATGTCTTCAATTTCGTAAGTCAAAAAATAGTTCAAACGTGTAATGTGGAAAAAACGAATGTTGATAAAAACACTACGATTTTTTGTTGCCCAGCACCTTCCATTACATCCTCAATAATTGCTTCAACTCTGTTTATCGATTACACAAGCACTGCCATGGTCATCATCTCGCTACTGCTGCTGTGCACACAAGATGCAATAGTTTTTGCACTTATCAGCTGCACCACACATGCTCATCAGCCCATCAAACACTTTAGCCGTGTCGATGAACTCCCCTATTTAGCACCACCCGATAAGCAGCCTGTGCGTCTTTCGATCGATCATCTCACGTCCAGCCGAACCGGTGCAATCCAGTGCGGCAAGCGAGCAGTAAGTGTCTTGCCGCGCTAACGCGAACTACAGGGACAGGAAGGGGCCGCCCTCGAGTGGTGCACAAACTATACACGTGACGTGTACCTGCAATGCAACGCAATCTAAATAGTGTACACTTTGCAATACTAAGTACAGATTTCAACTGTGTACACGAACGGGAGGGATGTGTTTTTGAATTCGTTACGAATCAGTTTCTGGAAGGAGGATGGATCGTTGCGAAATTCTGAAAAGCAATTACGAAGTTGATCAACAAACACATTTTACTACCCAGAATCTTTTATTCTTTATGACATGTAATACATGACATATAACAAACGACAAAACACTATACTAGACGTTATTACAGAAGCAACAATATATCAGCAAGTGTTGTAGGCGGTTGCAGCTTTTAATGAATATTGTTACGACATTACCTCCAGAATACCAAACCACCAAGGAAGCAATAAAAGGAAGGAGCTAACATCGTTAACAACACTTTATTTCTAAATGACTTTTAATAAAACATTACCAAAAGATTAACTCAAAATGTCAAGCTCCAAACCGCGGTAAAAGCAGGTTTAGTATGAAGCAATTCAGCGATCTCAAAAGAACCAAGGATTTCCCCTACAAAGAGACGGTGGTTTGTAAACGGCTCCAGCATTACCTCCCCCAAGCAAACCCCCGCCGGCAGCAGTGTAAGGAAGGTTTGACCGATCATAAAACGACCAACGTTACATACATTAACTATTCATCACGCAATACCTTCATTTGATAAACTGTTCCGATAGTCGTGACACAGTCGTGCTCTCGGGGCGCACCATCGGGCATACAGCACAACCAACACGAACTACGAAATGTCTCTCCAAGTACTTCCAAGAAGTTGGAGCACTTCCACACGTGCCGAGAAGTACCCCCGCGCCACTAGAAGCAGGAACACAGGTGCTTGAGAGTTACACGTTAGGTCCGACTGACTTCCTGACTTGCAGCTACTAATGGCGGGGCCTGTATGTCCACAGACTCGAGGGCACACAGCGGTGCAATGTTCTGATTTCAACGTCGGCGCAAGGCCAAAGCAACTGCTGCCTTCCCTTTTTTTTTTTGCTCTAGGGGTCGAATTGAGGTCAGTAGACTGAAAAAAGGGAAATCCGGAAAAAAAATAAGGCTCCACACCAAGACAGTCCCAGCCCCTGCAAGACACGGTGGAGAGAAACAACGCAACAGAGTTTGGAGAAAATTCAATTCCAACCAAAATAGATGGCCCTTTTTTTCGGTGGCTTTTACCGGATGACCCAGTTTTTGTGTGAAGTCCTCAGTACATAATAACATAATTGAAACTGCCTTCAAAACCTAAAAACAAACGGTCTCTGTCGGTTAGTGTTTTTCCTTCTCACGTTGCCGCTGCAATGCGACATCGTCCGGCCGTCCGGCTTGCTCTCACTGGGGCTCGATGATGGACCTAGACACTAACTGCCCAAAATCCTTAATCGACACGGGCATAAAACAGAAAACGATGGTAGAACTCATTGCCTCGTGCAGCGTCGTTTCAGAGGTAACATGAACTCTAATTCCAATGAGGTAACCAAACAAGGGCAGACCGTCATTAGGAGAAAATCCATTTATGTGCACTCGCTCCAATGCTTTCCTCTCCACCAACCCACCTGCTCGACGACTTGATCGGAAAGATCTCTCTTGTGGAACGCCACCAAAAAGGATATCATTATGAAGACGGCGACAAACACGGCACACAGAGAGCGCGTCGTGTCTTGGGAAATGTAGCCCCATTGCAGGTAGAAACAGTTGTTAGCCCCAACACTCCCTCCTCCACAGCAGCATGCTAGTCTGTGGACCTTGGAACGAGTCACCCTGTGTTGATGTGTACGCGACCTGATACGATCAATGAAACACATCAATCAATCACTCGCGTCACCAAAGAGGCGAGAGGCTTTTTGGGGACGAAAGACGAGACAGATCGTGGCATCTGGTAGAGCAACCGACAGCCGAGTAGTCGTCAGTGCGGTACTGATGGCAAACCGATAAAGTGCAAACAGATATGGCTTAATTACCTAATGATAGTGGCGATGACCAGTATCTCTGTAAGGCCTTGCGAAAAAAGATGTTAGATTTGTTCGTTCATTTCCATTTTCTATGGCTGCAACGTATTATTTGTCACAGGAAGTTTGTGCTGCGTAAGACGTTGTTTTGTAGAAAGTATTTGTCGTTTTTAAGCCTTAATTCTTCATGGTTTTGATTGACACATCAACCAGAGGCTAGTTCATTTTGGCGTGTTGGATAATCTAATGAAGGTTTGATGGCCTAAGTTCCGTATGTTATTGAACACATGCTTTTGCCAACTTGATTATCAAAACTGTCCCAAAACTATGAGCCCAGAGCAGAGTTTCAAAAGAACAATAGGACTTGTTTAACTTAGCCGCTTCTACTAGAATATTAATCAGAATCATCTTATGTGTACTTCTCATCGGATATATCATCATCAAAGAACAGTCATTTTCACATAATCGATCATGCAAAACGACGCCTAAAAAATCGAACCACGTTAGGATGGAGACATTCAAACGTTTACCGATTTCTTCCTTCCCTCCCTCGTTCCTTCTATTAAATCGTTCATACCGAACGATGAACCTCTTTTTGAAGTGTCCGCAAGCCGCAACAACGCGATAGATGGATGGCCTTGGAGTGGTGTGATTGAACATACAAACTCACACAGACACAAGGGGAGAAAAAGGAAAAAAACGTATGCACCATTGAACCACATTGCGTGACGAAATGGGACTGATCGTTGAGGGGTTTTTTTGGAGAAGGAAGAGAGGGTGAGGTGAGGATGTGCAATTTTTTATTTTAGTTATTGCCTCAGTTTGTCTATTTCGCATTATTTGCCAAAACGTATCCACAGATCGGATGCCAGTTTTGGCGTACCGCTTCCGGAGGGTCGATCGTACGAGAACGGGAAATCGCATCAGCATTAGAGTTCGTTCCCGGAACTCATTTCAAAGTGTGGCAGGCAGTAGTGCGCACCAAAAAAAAAAACACTACCACCAGAAGGCGTGTAATTTTTTCTTCTTTCGATTTTGCAAATTTCTGTGCCTTCATACCCCTTTTTCGTCTAGCTGCGATGGAGAGCAGCGGAAAAGGCTCGAAAATGTGAAGTTTCGTTTCGTTTGGGAGTTTGATTGAATTTCAGCTAAATTAGCGCTGCCGGCGAGGCGTCGACGAGAACCGCAGCCTCTAGAGCGCGCGTAAAGAATGCTTCGTTAATTGGTTGATTCGATTTTAATCGGTCCTCTCCTCCCGGTCGTCTCTCCACGTGCCCCGTGGTCGAGCGTGTTCCGGGATAATTAAAACCTAGCTCTCCCGGGCGGGCGTAGAACATACACACAACGCACATTAGGCTTTTCCTCTCTCCGCTCGGTGCTACTTTTTTGCTACACGATCGATGATGGAATAATTTTCCCGAAACTATTATTGCAACATCATAGAGGAAATGTGTTTTGGAGTTGCACTTGTATTTGATATTTGCTACAATTTAGGAGTTTATAGTGAGTGTTTCCTCCCATTCTGACATTCTATTCACTTACCTTCGTCAATAGCTGTAGATTCTCCGGTGGCAAAGCTTCAACGTATAAGAGCAGCTAAAATTCACCAACAATAATCCTTTGAGCATTTCTTCGCATATTTTCTGCCTTGTTGTCTTTGTTGACGAAACTCTAACGGTTGCCGAACGCAAGCATTGCCATCGGCTATAGAACAGTAGTTGCCTGATAATCGCCTCACTGAACCACACCAAATTTCACACACGACTGTGTCTTTGCCCTCAACAAAGACAACGTTGGTTTATTCCTTTTTTCACTGTTTTTTTTCACTGTTTTTGCACTTTTCACTTAACACACGTGTACACAGACGCTCTTCACCACAAGACGCTGGAGCGGTTTGCACTGATTTACTGATCCATCGAGATACTACCACCAATTCTTCAAAGCACACAGAGGGTAAAGATTCGACGCTTCACGCTCGACGAACTGCAAAATGGATGGAAATTTCACATTTTCATTATAACGATTGCGTCACGTAAATTAACGCTGCGGTTACGCATTGCTTTATCAAGTATAACTAGCTCTCTGGCATTGGGAAATCTATTCAATCACTTGCATCACACAGCACAGACCGCACACGGAAAAAGCGACCAAACTATCATAAAAGGACATGCAAGCACAGACACACACTCACACACTGCTGCAATGCTGCAGAATCCTTCCAACACATGGTGTTCTTCGGCTGCTGTCTGACAGCTCTCGAGGTGCGTTTGTTGATGTGTGTGTGTGTGTGTTTGTACTACAGACATCTGACATTTGTCATTCTGAAACGTGACAGCACCGAAAGGACACATACACACACTGGTGTGAGTGTTCGCTTGTCCGATTTTTCCACCGGAAAATTAAGAGTGAACATAGGCAATTTGTGACATAGAAAAGAGTTAATTGAAACGAATAAACAAGTGAGATGGAAATGGTATAATGACTTTTCCTTGACTCCATTTTCATTTCCTGCACACAATACACCATACACCATGGAAAATCGAAGGGAAAGCGTATAAAAAAAAACAATTTCCACATCAACCCACACCTCTTCACTCGCCATACACATTTGGTGACATTTTCGCTGGCGCCACCAGTACACAGGTGACGTAATAGAGCATGACTGGCTTAAATTATGAGCGTTTGGTAGAAAATAACCCTCAAACACACATTATTATTATATTTTTACATTTTCCTCATTTCGCTGTGTACAAATATGTATTGTAAAAAAGAATTCTAGAAAAATGGCTCTCAAAATTGCAACAGATAAAAACCAACACTCTCCTTCAACTCGGTGTGTGTGTACATGTGTTGGTGGTATAGCGTGTGCATCAGCTGGACGCGCTCGATGCCATAGCGGCGGCGGCAGCGGCGATAGAGAAGGCGTGTAATGGAAAACTACGGGGAAAATTCGAGCACTCACACAACACTACCACAGTGGTCTGTGCGTGGGCGCCGCGCGTGTGTGTGTGTGTGGGAGTATGAGAAAATGCAGCCAAAGCGTAGTACACACCTAAGCGCGTCGGAGGAAACAAAAAGGAAACGCCACCACACATAAAGCAGCAAAGCGCCCTACCAACGGCGCTGAAAACTCGCGAGAACAAGCGCCATCAACGGTTTCCCCATTTACCCAGCCGTGGTAAAAACACAAAGAATACACACACACACACACACACACACACACACACATAAGAACCATCCATATCTTCTGCCCTGTGGTGTGCTGCTCCTTCAATGACGAATCAAAGACAAAGGAGACAGGAGAATCGATTTGAATGCTTATTTGCATCAGCAGCACAAAGTAGAAGCATCTGAGAGCGTTTTCTTCTCCAAACTGTGAACTGTGTCGCAGTGTTACCTTGACACACACATTCTGCAAGAACGGCAAGACACAGTTACTCACAGGGAAAAGCCACTTGAACTAGCTGAAGAACTTGAGCGGATGGGGATGGATGTGGGCAGCGCGGCATCTTGGAAAAACAATGTCCTCCAAAACACCTCCAACGTGACAGATCGTCATGGGCCCTTTCTCCACACTCGGATACGGTAGACACCGACCCCGTGTGCTCTAGTGGTACAATATCACTACTATCGTATCATACGAAAAGCCTTGGCCGGCACACCGTTAGTAGACTGCTACTGCCCGACTTCATACCCCCTCCTTGCCTCTCATGCTGTTACATAACGACACGTGATAAGAATGCGTTCAATTATTCCGTATAAATTATCACCCAAGCGCGCCCCAACCAACACATCGGTTCTTGGTTGTTTGTTTTGTCCATGGCCTGCTGAATCTATAAAACTTTAACAACCCAAACAACAATGCGCAATTCTAGATGGACTTTTGTTGTTACGCGCGACCGTCGAACACCAACCCACCACCTTGGCTGGACTTTGATCGCACTACGCGCTCTGAAGCAATCCATCCGCGAAAAACGAAGCAGCACCAAAATGAGGCGCTAAACAACACAGCACCACACACACACGCACACGCAAAAAGTGCAAAACAGAGCGAATGTAGAACGAGGCGAGGGGTGAAAAGCGAACAGAATGTTGTTGGTGTGTTTGCGATAAATTGCAAGCGATTTGCTTCAGTCAGACAGGTGCTGCTTTTCCTTCTTTTTTGCATCGTCAAGTAACACACACACACACGCACACGTAAACCAAACCAACACACACACACATACACGTGCGAAGAAAAGTGTAAAATTAAAAGTAAAACAAAACCCACAAACAACAAATTACAAAAAAAAAAGGTTGAACGAGCTGATGTGCAAAGGAAACGGTTCGAGAGGCGCAAAGAACACTATCCGTTGCAAAAGGCGTTCGTAAAAAAGGCAAGATGAAGCAAGTTCAACGAGAGACAGTATCACCCCCCAAAAAGAGGAACAAAAAAACCATACAAAGACAATTTCCTTATTTTTCTTTACAAAACAAGCTTATTACGCTTTTACGGAGGGGATGATGTTGAGGGAAGCAGAGGCGGCAAGGCATTTGCTTTGTGCCCTGCAGCGACACTTACGCCTAAATGTACACACACACTTGCCAACGGAGGAATGCTTGCTGGTGGTGTGTTTCTGCTTTTTAAGCGCTGTGGAATGTTAATTTTCTTTTCTCTTGCTTTCTTACACACACGCGCGCTCTCCCTCACACACAAGTTTGCGGTAATGAAAGGGGTAAGAATGGACCGGCGATAACGGGGTAAATGGTTGGCGTAAAAATTCTACTTTTGATAGAGCGTTTGATTAACCACACGCCTTCGAAGAGAAACGCCATAAAAGAAGAAAAAAAAGGAATGAAAACAATCTACAAACTAAAATGGGTCCATCTGGGGGGGATGTATAGCTGCGGTAAAAATATCAGCAAGGAATGCATCATTTTCTTCATGCACCGATAATTTTAACCACTATGCAATTATCAAAAGCACAAAACGATAAGGAAAGAAACGGCAAAGGAATTTCTCCTCAATTTTCTTTGTACTGGTTGCGTGTGGGTGTGTGTGTAAGTATGAAATAGGGCTTTGTGTGTTATTTTGTGTTGATTTTTTCGGTGTTCACTCGAATCCCACCTCCAGCACCATAACAGCACAAGGAACAAGTTTGGGAGAAAACACACAAGTTCGATTACACGCTGACCGCTCCGTCTGCTAAGGGCATCCCCGTATCACACACACCCTTGTTCACACTAATGGCTGTGTGCGTGTGTGAGTGAGTGTGTGTGTTGGTATCTAGGATACACAGACACAACATCGCAGTGGGCTCAAGGAGAGTGCGGCTAGCAAGTGTATCGTGCTCTCCATCACCCCTTAAAAGGTTCCTCCTTCCCTGCCCTACACCACCACCCGCCCCCCACAAGACAAGACACATTCAGACAGTTGATTTGCGTTGTTTTCATTGCAAGCCAAGGTCGTTGTTGCTGCTGCTCTGGGGCATCAAACCGCTTGCAGTGTGCGTACACATAAGATAAGACACGGCTATTTCTCCTTTTTTTTTTCTTCTTCTTCTCTCTCTGCTGTGAGCACCAGAGCGTGTACGAACACACAGAGCGACACAATACACACAACAACAACAACAACAGCACACACACACATTTAAGCTGCAACGCTCTGCAAACGCTGCTAGCAAACGGAAAGGTGTAAACATATTACTTAAGGCTTATTGAAACATTGACCTCGAAAAGTCGGCCGACGGGTCGGGACTGGATAACGATAACAAACACAGCACAGCAACGCACTTTTTTTCACAACAAAGTTGGAGCAAAGTGAAGAGGGGTAATCCCCTCCTGCTGGAACTTTTCCCTAGAACTATTTTTCACATTCACCCGCCACTGGCTGGGGCTAGGCTAGTAGTTGGTGCGCCAAAAGGTTATCTTACTTTGTTCACCTTTCTTATTATGGGCGCCATCGTCAAGCTCTACCCTCCCAGCCCCACACTCTCACACACACACACACTCAGAAACGGCCCAAGAAAATAAACATTCAACGGCCCCGATGTTCCACCAATACACACACGCAGACGCGCACACCCGCGCGTCACTATTCAACAACCCCCAACCCCCAATCCTCCAACCACACTATCCCTTATATCAAAGGAGACGGCGTAAATGATCTCGCCAATACACTTTGTACCGCTGTGCAGCTGGCTTGTGTGCATGAGGGGGATTTTGATGTGCATTTGTAGAGCTGTGTGTGTGTGTGCGGTCAGTCAGGTGATGATAATAGTTTTCCCTCGGCAAGCTTTATCACAGATCATAAATTTGCAACATTTCAAACACTCACACACACTCACACTATCAAGCGTTTTCTAATGTAATCAAATGGTATGGTAGCGAAATGTAAATTGATCATCGCTCACTCACACGTCAAATGGAGGGGTTTGCACCGTTTGAAAACGGCGAAACGTCAGCATTTGGGACGGGGAAAAATAAACAAACGTATTCCCTTCTTTTCGCCATTCGGTACATTGCTCGCTGCTAGGGGTTTTTCTTCCTCTTTTTCTGCTTCGTTTGGTAGTAAACTTAAACGTCATTACCATATGCCCTTCCTGAGCCCCTGAACAACACGTCACACGGAAAAAAGGAGGCCAAAAATCACCTTCCAATGGCTTGCAAAAGAACACCGAATGAATTTTCTCCGTATTGGGCTTTGTTTTAACTTTCCCACACAGGCAATGGGGGGGTTGCGGTCGCTTTTCCTGGGGGAAATTTTGCACGACACAAACGGAAAAAGGTACTAAAAACAGTGCGCGTTGCAGTTTTCTTTTTGCCAGGTTCGATTGTTTTTTTTTACCTTTACACTGCTGCACACACACATACATTAACCTCCATCGCACCTAATAATAGCGAGGTGTGTTGTGTGTTGGTTTTGTTTCGCCTAGAGCTGCTGGTTGGTGTATTGGTGCGGGGTACGTCTTCTTCGCCCCGAGGGTGACCAATCAAAAATTGAAAACAAAGGAACACACCACACCAGCAGGCGACGGACGACCATGCCAGGTATGTACATTATTGGGGGGTGAGAAATCACCTACTGTGATGGAGCGGAAAAAGCTTTGCGAAAATTGGACAATGCTTGGGAAAATGATAAAAAAAAATATTGTAACGAGGAAGTTATCGATCCCTGCTTTGTTATGCTTTTTACAGATTGATTTATGCGTCATGGAAATTATAAACATTGTGCAAATCAAAATACAGCAATAAACACATTCGTCAGTGCAAGTGAGCAGCAATAACACACGGCGCGCTAGTAAAATCACGAAGAACACTAGGAAGACGTAATTTTAGTCACTTTTTTTCAACATCACAATGCACACACACACACATAAACAAACGCACTGCGCACTATTTCGTCGCACGTCTTACTACAGTGCACACACAAAACACAGTTCGTTAACCCACACACACACACACACACAAACACACATATTTACAAACGCTTGTGAATTTCGTACGAGCGACTAATAAAATTGTTGAAAATTATAATACAATTAACCGAAGCCGTAACGTCACACATTTTCCGTCCCTTTGTGCAAGGAAGCCGTGAAGAACTGTTTACTACTACACATACTATGTACCACTAACACCACCACCAGAAAGGAAAAACGCAGCACGCACTGAGCGTTTCATAGAAACGAATCGAACTGACTTTCGAGTGCAACCTCTTCCGAATTGTGTGAAGCAAAAAAAAACACCAGACGTTTGGATGAGCACAACCCCCCCTCTCCGTCACACACACACACACACTCCCACCCGCCCGCACCCACTTCCTTGTGTTCCTACGGACAGCACACTGCCGCCGACGAGCGAGTCAAAGCAACGAGAGATTTCACTACACCCGCCGTTGGCCTTCCGGACGGACCACTGCACATGAATGTGTGTTTTGCCGTTTTTCTTCTTGTTTCGCTCGCCCTTCCCGTTTACCAGCTGCAAAAGAAAAGATGGAAGAAGAACACACTTGGCTTACACACACTGGCTTTACGCAATCAGCGCGAGGAACACGAACGAGCGCAAGGGTGGGAAAAAACGCACACACACACACGCGCGCGCGCTGCACTTTGGAGCGCTGCACAGAAACGATGGCCCACACCTTTGCCGTATGTGCCACTGTGGAAATGTGAATGCACGAACCACGGCACGGAAAACAAACTAAAATGTGCGACAATCACGACGAAAACGCTTTTCACGCACGCGAGAGACACTTTGCTTTCGACCGATTTTCACGCGACGCGCTACAGAGCCACAGCCTTGACAGCCCACTTCGATCCGTTTTGTCGAACAAACGCGTCATTTCAGTGCCCAGAGCGCTGTGTGGCGAGAGTGTATTGTTGATTTTTTTTCTTCTTCTTTCTTTCCCCACTGCTGCAAATCAGCACTGGTACCGTGGTAGTGGTAGTGGTGCGATGTGCAGTGCAAAACAACACGAAAGCAAACGCACACATACACACGCCGATCCCGTACAACAGGGCGAGACTTTTTGACGTTCGAATAATTTTCGCTGCATCACGCTCATTTTCTCTACCCTTCCTTTTCTTGCCTACAGTGCTCGTTTCGAGGTGAGCTTCTGTGCTCCCATCCCCCACTTCACTCTGATCACTTCTTCAACCTGTGCCATTTGGGTTTCGTTGTGTTGGTGGCAATTTACGCGCATCATATACCAAGATGTGTATGCTCTCGCTCGTTGTATCATGCCATCTCTTTGGCACACATCGCCCAAATAACCAAATCGGCCTTAACCCACTGTAAAACCACTTCAAACCCACGTGGGTTAGTGGTGGTCGATTCAGTCGTTAACCCACCAAATTTTAGAACAATCGGAGCTGTCAGTTCTAATAAGGCGGCGCTCTAGCAGCAATCGAACACGACATAAGACACGAACAAACCCATATAATCATATGGAGGTGCACTGTCAGACACAAACAAACAAACAACACAAACCTCGAATCGAACATGTCAGTTGATTCTGTCTGTGATGTTCGATACCCACCTGTGCTGTGAGTACCTTGGCTGTCAAACGCTTCACAGCTACAGTAGATAGAATTCAATGCGGGACATTTTCAAGTTTTTTTACGTAGTTTGTCTCTTTTTCTTCTTAAAAATGTGTACAAAATATTTAGAATAGCTATCAATAATATTTGCAATGCTTCACAATCAATAATAACATCATATATACAGGTTTGAAACGTATAAAACTATTACGTGTACACAATGAATGTGTATGCACTGTATGTGTTTTGGCATGGACGTTTGTTTACATTTTTCAATAAAAAATTTGAAAGATTTTTATGTTATTTTTGATATGAATAACTAGTACATTATTTGTTGAATCTTCCCCCTGCAGATGAATGTTCATTTAAACTATGAAAATGCTTCATTTTCGAGATGATAAGATAGGCGTATTGCAGTGCATCATGACAGGTCTATAAGACATCGAACAGCTGACAGAGCACCTATCGAACAGAGTCGTGTTTGTTTGTCTCGTTCGATTGGTCCCAGAGCGCCGCCTAAGATGTATTGACCTTGCCCACGCTTGGCCCACCTTTTCCAAACATGTTGACGAGAAAAAGATGGAGCAAGTGCGAGCTAAGGTCAATATGCCGAACATGATTTTAACACATTGATTACTTTAACTCATTCACTTACATCACAACATAACTTCGGCAATATTATAAATCTATAAACTATGCACTGGCCAGCGAAATGAGAGAGTCCATTTGCAAGTAAACAAACACACGCATCCACATCTTACACAAACATGTTTCACAACAAATGAACTTAAACACACAAGTTTCATTACTTCCTTTACACAATTAAACACATTTTGGGGTGATATATGTCGAGCAAATGAATTACGCGTGCATAAAAAAACTGATTTTAACAAACATTGAAGTGGCTGCTTCTGGAGATGTGTGGTTTAACCCACCAATCTGACAGTTTTTTGGCTTTGTTCGATACAACTGGATTTTTAGTACAGGAAATTGGTGGCGTTTTCGGTATCTTGGTTAATTGGGCGGCGCGTAAAAAAACATAGACAAACCTTGTAACATATGTGAATTAGAAGTGCTCAATTTCGTTGATTATTTTGTATGAAAATCAACAGAATATGGGTACATGTGTTATTTTATCAATAGATGCAAGGTTTAAGATTACTGTGCAACGCATAGGCTCGCTCGCAGCTGAGCGAGAAATGATCAGGTAAAACATCTGGCAACAGGTAAGTTTGCTAAGTTTGCCAAAGAATAGAAAAAAGTAAAAAATTTGTCTATGCTCTTTACTCTTGATCCTTTCCTCTGTTATTGTGCTTGTATTTTAAGAAGAAAATTCTAAAATAAACAATAAAATTAAAATAACAACTTTCTTAAAGTCTGTGTCTCTTGCAGAAATTGATAGATTTGAGAAAACTAAAATGAACTTGATGAAATTAGGCAATTTTTGTCTGAGCTATACGGCTCAGAAAACGGTGATGCCATCGGACGTGGATGTCATGACAGTGTTGTCTGTTGTCTTGGAAGAGCAAAAAGAATAACAGGCTGAAATGGGAAAATCTTCCGGAACCTTGGTACGGAAAGAAATCCGGAACCTACTACAGTGAACCCTCTCTTATTTGACACCTCTCCAATTTGAAAAACCTCTCTTATTTGAACATTTTGCACAGTCCCTTGATTTCCAGAACATTTTTGTTCCTCTAATTTGGAAAACCTCTGAAATCTGTGTCCCTCTTATTTGTTTATGGTGTTGCCATGGTTATTGAATGATGTATGCTCAAATTGGCAATCCTGTTTGCAGTTTCCTATAGCAACAGTTAAGGCTGCATACTAAATGTTCTGTCTCTTTCTTCTTTGAATGGACCCTCAAAAACCCTCACAATGACTTACAAAAAGGCTCGCCAGCGAGGGAAAATCGCACCGATTTGGAGCGTTGGCGGGCTCACGAAAACCGGCCTGCGGGCTGCTGCCCTGTGGGAAACTGCCTTTTTGACACACAGTGTCGTCCGACATGGCACAGCTGACACAAACAAACAGAAAACCGTTTGGCAAGGGAAAACCGAAGCTGCCCGCAAGAAACGCTCGCAGGAAAATCTAGCGCGGCACTTTTGTCACGTGCAGATCCGAACGGCGGATCCAATGTTATGTAAACAAAGTGTCGAGTGACGGGTGCTGCAGTTCTGTGTGCTTGTGGTGCAGCTGATTATCGCGGGCAGGTGATAAGAGGTTTTGTCGAGTGGTTAATTAACGTGTTTTCTTTTGCCTTTGCCGCCTCTCACGTCACTGATCCGCTGACTAATAGGGGTGTGCTGAAGCGGTTAGGAAAGATAGGTCAACCTCAATCGGCACGATGTCAATTACCGAGAAGGATCTGTACCGGGACACCCCGGTGCGCTATCTAGGTATGATACGGAGGGTTATGATAGGGGCACACGCAACGGGGTTGCTTTGTTACATCATAATCCCACCCAATCGGAGAGCCGTTTTCCTTGACCCCGTTTTTTCTGCTTTTGGTGCATTGAAGGATACGCGAACGAGATTGGAGAAGCCTTCCGACCGGTCATCAAGAAGATCTTTGTGCATGCGAGCTACGCGGTGGCGATCAGCTACGTGCTAGCGGATACGGCCGACAAGTCCAAGAAGCAGTACGATGTACGTCTAAAACATTGCTTTAGTTGGGAGAAATTAATCCTTAATGCTTCTCCATCTCTTCCTGCTTCGCAGAAACCGGAAATACTGGGTGGAGGATTCCGTGGAGCGGCCGTTGCATCTGGCGACACGCTGTTGTGGCAAATGTTTGCCTCCGTCATCATACCCGGATTTACCATCAATCGGTTAGCATAGGAACAAGCAAAAGCAGGTTTATTTTGACATTTAACACACATTTTTTCCCGTCTTTGCCCTCGCCGCAGGATCTGCTGGCTGTCGAAAGCGGCCTTGAAAGCGAACAAGGTCAAGGGACCGGTCGGCAAGTGGGGGCCGACGCTGCTCGGCCTGCTGGCCATTCCGTTCATCATCCATCCGATCGATAGTGCGGTTGATTATGCGATGGATAACACCTACCGAAAGTATGTTAAATAATATCGCCTTCTAGCTCAAATGCCAAACGATGACGCTCGAACGGTTCTTTCGAACACGATGCGATCCACAAAAAAAACGGATCGATATGGACAATAGCCAAACTACCGATAGACACAGAACAAAGCGGAACAACACAGCACAGAAGGGAAGGGAAGGGAGAAAGGGAATTTCGCACAATAATTTTAGATTACGGCAGTGCCAGACGTTGCAACACGTGGTGCGGGTTACTATTTTCTGCTTTGCCAAGCAACGAGTTAATTATAGGGAGGAGTGAACTACACCTAAGCCAGTGTTTTGCTCATACTATTGTACTACTACTACACGATATAAGGTGCTACTACTAGACACCAATGTTTGTTACACTTCACTGTGATACGAACAGCAAGGAACAGTAGCAGCTGAGTTTTCGTTCGTTTAGGCACAGGGGACAGGACAGATAAGCTTACATGTAGGGTGGTTGGGATGGTCCCCCTCTCTCCCCCTCACAAAACGGTGCTATTTGAATGTCACAACAGTAAATAAAATGCCAACGCCTTGCCTCAGAAGCTGTGCCCGTTTTCAGTCGTAGAAAGGATAGGACGTTCCAGTGCGCTCCTGGCCGAAGCCGAGCTGAGTCCGTCGCGAACGGAACGTGTTCCGCACCCAACCGTTTGCCTGTTGCAGTCGAGAATGTACAAGATGCTTAAGCTTAGCGGCAAATTCTTTTACCATTGCATTGCGTCCGGCATGTAGGTGATAGTCGTTTGCATCATAGCGATCGGCGTCCGTTGGGCGGCCAAGAAACTGTATCGCTGTTGTGGTGGATGGTTTGGAGCCAAACTGTTGGAAGCAATTGTTTAGAATTGAAAATGAGAATGTAAAGAGCGTTACCATACCCAAAGTAGTTCGTTTCGAGCAGCGGTCAAATGGTTCGCTTCCACGTTTTGCTCCTTTCGATTGATGCATTGCTGCTTTCGCTTTGCACAGTATGGGCGCAGTGTGACGAAGTAGATTACCTCGATGAGTGAGATGATGGAAAAGCCCAAGAAGAGGCCGAGTAAGCCACCAACGTTCGCTTGAAAGAGCGGTAAGAGAGAGAAAACAGATTAAAAGCGCTAAAAGTGATACCAGCGAGGAATAGAAGTTACATAGAAAGTCGGTAAAGCCCACCAGCTCGCCCTTGGTAAAGCTGCGATAGTACGTATCCTTCACAAAGATGTAGACCAGCGCCAAGTTCTCCCTGCAAGCACACATTAAATGGAAAAGACACATCCGAGATTCCTCATTTTCGAAGCATTCCCTCTTTCCCCACTCTCACTTTGCATACACCTCGTCCTTCACGTTGTCCAGCAGCGTCTCCCGTATGCCGAACCGACCAACCTGCAGCTCGGCCGTGGTCAAATCCGGCACATAGCTAATCTCGAAGCACCCGGGCAAACAGGAGCAGGAAATGCTCGTGTTGGCAGTGAACGCAATCGAGCTGCGGATCTGCTCGTAACAGCGCGCATTCGCCCGGCTGCAGATCTTCGTGTCCTCGTACAGCTTCGGCAGATAGTACAGCACGCAGCCACAGTTCTCCAGTATCAGCTTCGCCTCGCACTCCAGCTCGCAGTTGTTGCGCGAGTACACGCTGTAGTAGGACAGGTTGGCTTCGCTCGCAAACACGCACTGCCGCTGCGCCTGGGCCACCTTCCGTATCTGGTCGGCTGCGTCGTTAATCTTCGGCGTGATGATGATCCGATTCTCCGTACCGACCGGGATGTACTGCGCGTAGTCCGTAATCTTGGGCGTTTCCGACGGGCTGTGAAAGATGATCTTAAACCCAACCGACGACGTAGAGGAGCAGAAGTAATCGCTCGCATTCGCATCCAGCACCATCGCCAGTCCCATCGCTACGCCCGGCCCGGCAATGAAGCGCGGATAGGACGCATTGGACGGCTCCTCGGCGTACCCGTTTTCCGGCGTCCACAGGATCGGGCGGAACCGGCCACTGCTGCTGCCCACCTCGGTGGGAAAGATGCTCGGTGCGGTCGCATTCCGAAACATGTACACCGTGTCGAGCGTGTTGAACGTGCAGCAGAGGCCCTCGTCGGTGAAGATGGACTGGAATATTTCCGAGCAGCGTTCCGGCTGCTTCGCATACCGGCAAGCTTTCAGCAGCGCCGAGCAGGGTTGCGTTGCCTGCGTGGTGGTTGGAAGGAATAGAGGAAGCTTAACTTACACACCCAGCACCATCCTCCGGGGGCAAACGTACACTCAGCAGCATCCGCTTCACCGCGGACCACTTCCCCTCGTACTGTGTGTCGTTGAAGTCGCCATCGATCGAGCAGATGCTTTGCAGCACCGTCTGCTCGAGCGTGTTCTGCTCGATGCGCTCGGCGGCCTCGCGCCGCAGCTGGTTCATGTTGCAGATCGTCACGGCCGGAAACGGTATGTTCCGGATGTGGGTCGCGATCGGGTTGAGGCCGATGATGATCGGCGACGATTGCCACTTGATGTACACATTCGAGATGAAGTAGATCGAGCAGGCGGTGACGACGAGAAAGGTCAGGAAAAAGTAAGCCCTGAAGCAGCAACAAAATGGCGTCCAATTAGTGTGCGGCAGTGTGGAGCTTCGGAGTGCTCGAGTGGGCATTAAACGTTTGTGGTGAGGTTAGGATTTTGATGGTGGACAAAATCAAGTGTCCGTCCTTAATTGATTGATCATCCTAAGTGTCTGTGTGTGTGTTTGTTTTTAATTAATAAATCACTAATCTACCTTTCGCAGAGCGTCAGCGATACGGTCCCGATGTACTTCAGCCCGTGGATGGTGGTGTTGAGGCAGTACTCGCGAAGATTCTCCGTAAACGAGACACGCTCCCTGCTGATTGCCGCTTTGATGCGTTGCTCTGCGGAGCGGAGGATGCATATTTGGAAGCAAAGTTCATAGCAGCTCAGGTAATGAGGAGGGGCGTTACTTTAACATCGGGTTTAAAGCACGGATTTCAATCGCACTTACCCTTATCGAACGCCACGTGCGGCAGGCGGTGCAATGGGAAAACGGGAGCCATGATGGCGTAAACTGATGATGCGTCGGTTGATTTTTTCCTCTCTGCCGTGACCACTTTACCACTGCAAACCACAACAAAACCATTCACCGAGTGGGTTTGTAAAGCATGCTTTGATCTTTTATGCAGAGCCCACTGCGAACCGTAATGGAAATGGATTGTGGCTTGAAATGGCTTTTTGGGGAGTGGGGAGACCACATACACACACACATACGCGCGGACACTATCGATTAATTTGAGGCTACCATCAACATAATATTGGAAAACGTGTTTGGCAGCTCTTTTTGGGCAATTTCTCTTGTAAGGCAGGGCATTGTATGCGCCAACGGTTATGTTTGCCCGTCGAAGCCCTTTCGATCAATACCGCAGCATCACATTTCTCACGTACGAGCACACATACATACATTGGAGGGTAATTTCCCCCCCTACCAAAGGTTGTTCTGCTGTGCGGGGAAAACACCTTGAACATCGATTTTGCCGCCGAACAATGCTCCTTCGAAGGGAAGTCCCTCCCAATGTAAGGCGTGTGAAATTGGTGGCTTCCGCCTCAGTGCAATAACCGTCCTACTTGCAGCGAGTTTATGGAGCACGTAGTGAGTGTAACATTATGAGTGTGTGGTGTGTGTGTGTCTTTTGTTCAAGAAGAATGCGGCATTGCTCCTGCCACCAAAGTTGCCAAATTTGTCTTGGCTTCCCCCTGCTGAGACCACATACGCGCGCGCGCTCTAACCTATGATGTTGACGGCGGCCTCCCATCAATTGCCAGCCCGGTAACAGCGGAAGGAAATTATTTGCATGTATCGACAATCAATCAACCACTCCGCCGGCGTCCTTCCGATATATCCTGCCCAGCCATACAGGACGCTTGTTGTGTGCTCCGTGTGCTGGCGAGATGTGTAGACTAGTGATGGGTAAAGTTGGCAAAAATCCGGTGTCGACTCCGATCCGACCCCGATAAATTCGGAATCGACTGTGGAAGGTAGGTCCCCGCTGCAATATCCGGAGTCGTTCGTAATCGTCTGAAAAGGCCCGGAGTCGTCCGAAGTCGTCTGGAGTCGCCCGGAGTTGTTCGGAGTCGGAGTCGTCCGGAGTCGGAGTCGTCCGGAGTCATTCGGAATCACCCGGATTCGGAGTCTTTCGAAGTCGTTCGGAGTCGTCGGAGTCGTAGTCATCCGGAGTCATCCGACCAACTTAGATCCTGAAAGACTCCGGAGATGACTCTGGACGACTCCGACAACTACGAACGACTCCGAACGACTCCGACTCCGGACAACTCCGGACGACTCCGGGCGACTCCGGGCGTCTCCTAACGATTCTAGACGACTCAGGACGACTCCGGACGACTCCGACTCCTAACGACCCTGGGCGACTCCAGACGACTCCGGGCGACTCCGGACGACTCCGGGCGACTTCGGACAACTCCGACTCCGGCCGGATCTAGTGGGCCCATTTTGCCGAAGTCGGAATCGGACTAATAGTAGTCGGAGTCGGATCGGAGTCGTGGGTGCGCTCCATACAGCACATCACTAGTGTAGACCACGAAGGTAACATTAATCCTTTGGTGTGATTCGAGGGACGAGGGAGAATGTCTAAGCAGCTCCACGCTGTGGATGTACGTGGAATCGAGTTTTAGTGGGGTTTTCCGCATAGATTGGAGTTGTGAACGTGTAACTGACGGTTGAAAGAATATCGTAAAAAAAAACCTTCCTAATTTCTAAGCAACTGTTTGCCAGTAAACGCAACTTTGGTTCAGTTGTAATATCCACATGTGGTTGCTTTTACAGCAGCAAATACTTTATACCCTCATTGAGCGCCAGGGCACCGCTAATACGCCACAAAATGCCGCAGTTTAATCGATCGAACCCCAGATTCCCGAACGACCTTTCATTAAAGTTTAATTTACAATTTTGTCACTTGGCCCAGCTCTGGCAGTGGAATCTTTCCCCCAGTCCCCACAAGAATCGGGCTTTAAAGTCATCATTTTCCAATTTTTCAGCTCACTGGGTTGCCCGTTGCCATAATCCATGTGCGGAGACCCGGGTCGGAAGGTAATGGGATGATACTGTCCTTCTTTTTTTTCTTTGCATCTCCTTAGCACGAAAACCTCGGCCCCGGTGTGTGTGCTTAGTGGCGGGCCGAGCCAATTTTTTGGCAAATTTTATCGAAAATATCGGTATGGCACCATCTGGTCCGGTGCGTGTGTGTGT
The DNA here is from genome assembly GCF_943734685.1 of Anopheles coluzzii. Classification (NCBI taxonomy): domain Eukaryota; kingdom Metazoa; phylum Arthropoda; class Insecta; order Diptera; family Culicidae; genus Anopheles; species Anopheles coluzzii. The sequence goes on along the minus strand of NC_064670.1, from coordinate 6,551,847 downwards.
GTGCCTGGGCGTTGGGTTATGATAGGGTTTGGACGGTTTTTTGGAACATTGAGAACACCTTTTTGCTGGTCCCTTCCGTTGGTACAAGGTATGTGTAATCTGGGGGAAAGGTGGAGCGATGGAGGGTGCTCTATTTGTGCTTATCCACAAACATGTATTTTCCACCTGGTGGCTGCAGCCGTTGCTGTGTGGGACATTTGGATAATTAAAGTTTACGGTATGGGTTGGAAGTTTTGCATGCTCTTGGGCTTTAAACGAGAATTCCAAATACCAGTGCCCAGGTTAAGTAGCTTTAAACCATTTAGAGCGCGTGTGTTTGTGTGTGTGTGTCTGTGCTCCTTTTTTGTTCACCCATCAACCGTGTAACGAACCGAGGCAGCGTTTGAACTCTTATCCCTTTGAAGCCGTTTTGGATCGAATTCACTCTCACGCGCCACGTGCTTGGGGAGGAGGCTATATATATATATCCCTTCGGTGGTGATTTCGACTTCCAATTACCCCCTTTCAACGGGGCCGGTCAGTAATGGCAAATAACGACGTGTGCCGCCTGGGAAAATGCATCAAAAGGGTCTCTCGCCTTCGCAGAAATGCTAGATGCTCACTCGCACACACACGATTCTGACTCGTTATTAAAATTTAATATTAAAACGAGCCGAATACAAACAAAAAAACAGCATCCAATCCTGCCAATAATGAACGCTTCGTATGCAGCACAAGTTTAACAGCTTAACGGGAGTGGAAGAGTTGCGTTAATTGAACAAGAATGCAGAAGATTTACAGTCCACTTCTCTGTGTGCATTGCGTACTGGTTGGAGGCGTGGAAAAGGCGAACAACAAAAAGGGGGAAAATTTGCTCGCTTTCATGTCCAACGAAGCAATGGAAAAGATTTAAAAAATAATTAAAATAAACCTAAAAATCTGCTGCAAAACGTGTCGAACGCTGCTGCCATCCTGGAAACAGCAGGAATGGAATTATGATTCAATTATGCGGCGAAACGCAACTGTCCAGCACACATCCTCACACATAAGAGAGCTTTTGCACTGTTATAATTTGGGCAGCTACTTGGAACAATGTAGCGGGATTAAAAACGACGGGAGTCATCTGTGTCTCCTCTTGCACATGGAATTAATGAAACAACATGGGAGAGTTCCACTCCTTTCGTACTTTACTGGTCGAATATAAACATTCCAGCCTGCGGTTAAGCCTCTTGAATTGCGATTCTGGAAACGTGCGCCGGGGGAGGATAGAATAAACGAACAATTCAAAAAGAAAGCAGAAAACGATGATACGGTGAACCACGGAAAATGGGATAAAAGCCATTTTTTAAGCACCTTTTTGGCTGGTAGTAAGCTGATAAACGGAATTTTAAGCACTAGAACCGCGAATAAACCAACTAAAAGCTAAAGAGCTTCGCGTTTTCTTTTAATTCGAGCCTTCTAACCGGAACCGGAACCGGTCAGCTACTGAGGCTGATCGCGTGCCCTTTGACTGGTTTTGTTGCAAATAGTGGACACGGACAGTGGAGAGGAACAATCCGCACTGAAGGGGCGAAGGGTGGAAAAACAAATCAAACCGATTTGAACCAGCGGGAAAAAAATCACAGAAGTTGCTGTTGGTGGTCAAAAAATGAAATTATATGTAAAACTGTAATACAAAACAACTACTCGAACTCTTCTATATATTTCTCTTTTACATTCTTCAAGGACACATCAATCGAGCTTTTTTGAAAATCCAAAATTCTATCTCCACTGAAAACTTGTCCGTTTTTCGATGCCCATTTCCCAACAGTGACCGTCCGGATGGCGTGTTACACAAAGTTTATCTTTGCTTATGTTTGCATAAACACGGCACTGAAGGGGGGGGGTTAACCCTATCCATCTGTCCATCCATCGGGAACGAATTGATGCGACCCCATGCAGTCATAACGATGCGGATATGCACTTTTCCGCAAGCCCGCCAAAGTGTTGGGCAGAGACAGTTTCGCCACCTGCGGCTCCGTTCGCAATGGGCAAACCGGACATTTAATGCTTCTACTTCATTTGTGGAGCGAACGATGTAATAGCAGTTTGCTGTAAGGACCCGGTTTGCCCGATATTTATCAATATCATCGTGGCGTGACGTTTGTTTGCGATTTTTGAACCTCCCATTCCTGGATTGGACATCAGAGGATCGTTCGGATGGTTGTTTGGAAATGTGGGCACTGGATTTTCATTTCATTTGGAGCATCCAAGCGTGGGGAAATGCATTGCGAGAAACTCTACCACATGGCCATTGGACTGTATGAGATGAGAAGGACGTCCGTCTCTCTGGGGATGCTTTTATGCCGTGTTGCCCATTTTAGCCTAATTTCCAACAAGAGACCTGCCCGTACCGTAAGTAAGCATGGCAGCTTGTTCAACAGGCAAAAGTGGTCGTCCTGTCCGGACATACCAGAACACGTTGCCCGTTGTTGGTTACTGTGACAAAGCACCACCGGTGTGACGATGCGACAGTGTGACCGAGAATGTTGGTTCCAGCAGTTTCTAAACCGTCACCACCACCGTGTATGTAAATATGGAAATGCATGTGTATGCACTGCTCCTGTTCGGTCGGTCGGTCCGGGATGGGAGTGAAAATTCCGCGACACGCTTTCCCGCATTTAGCGCAACCACATGGGCCGCGCCAACACAGCACAGGCGTCGTTCCGCGTGACCGTTTCATCCCGTTGGGCGCAGGTTCTTGAAGCAGGTGCTTGAAGTGCCGCCCTGCCTAGGTTCCCGTCGTTTACTTTCGTCATTAAGCCCTCCCCATGTCGTTTTAGGTCAACGGTGGCGCAGGCAGGTTTTTAGTGCCATGTGCTAGGAACAGATTTTAAGTACAGTTTTTTTTTCTATTCCTTCTTTCTGTAGCCTCAGCGCGCTTCTATTCACTGTCGTAAATATTGACACATTGGACTTTGGAGAGGAGCAAGCAAGAAGGCGCATTGTGTGCGGATGCTACCCGCTGTCTAGTATTTGCATCGTAATTTGCTGGCGGTGTGTGTGGTAGTAAGTGGCGTAGCACCCGGAGGGAAAAGCGGCACAAATTAACGAGCACTAATCAGTTAAGCGTGGTGTTGCTTGCACTAACGCCGCCGCCGGGGTTTGTCACGGTGTGATCCGGAGCGCGGTGTCGGTGATGCGATGTGCATAAGCCACATCGTGTGCTAGAGATGATGGTGGGGAAAGTGCAAACTACTTGTGGGCTGGGTGTGAAATTAATGAAAGAACTGTCCGCTGACAAAAGGTGAGGGAAGAAAATTGCGAAACAGATTTGCGTACAGCAGCATAATGCCCGTTTGCGTGGTGCGAGAAAATTCCCCAGAACTGAAACCTGCCATTAAGTCGGGTAGATGGTTTATTGTTATGACGCATCGTGTAGTTTATTTAAATTAATCTCCTTCATATTTTCTTGCTAAAAGTGAAAACAAATCGTTTAACCGAGTTCGTCGCTTAGCGCTTAACCCCATTTAGAGCAGAGTCTTTTTCTAGCCGCTCACCGGACAAAAACCATTCGCCCATCCGTTCCCTGCATAATGGGCGACATCTTGGCCACGTACCGCTCGAACACGTCAATGTCCAGTGGGCCAACGCGCACGTTGGTGCGATGCTGGCCGAACATAGTGTACCCGTTGCCACCGCTGCCAATCCACGCCGCAATCGCAATCCGATAGGTAGCGTTCACGTCCAGCGGCTCGTAGCGCGGAATCCGGCACACCCGGCACCGCACATCCACACGCTGGACGCGCTGCAGGGCAGGGCGCGTCAGGTTGAAGACGACACGCAGCCCCGCGAACTGCAGCACGTCGGCCGTATCGTACCGGCTGGCACTGTACTCGAGCGCGTCGAGCAGATACTGGCCGCGCAGCTCGAACGTATCGACCGTGTTTTCGTACGGGATGGCCGTCACCAGATCCTCGTACGTCAGCGTGCCGGGTGCGAGCGAGGTTCGGAGGCCACCGTCGTTGGTGATGCCGATCGCCGCGTACGTCCACTCGTGCTCGGCCTCTCCCCGGCCGACGTAGTAGTCGACGAACGCGTCCGCAACGAAGCTGCCGAAGTTACACTCCCCCGTCCGGCAGGCCGGCTTGGACAGGAACACCCTGGACACTCCTACCGGGCGTACGGCGAGCGCATCGACCTGAGTGCGCCACGGCACCAGCTCTCGCTCGATCTGTTCATCCTTGGGGAATGATTCGTCCAGATACTCGGTGTTACCTTCCCAGCGGACCGCTTCGCCACGCTCGTCAAAGTACACCACCAGATGGCCCAGGTACTTGGTGAACGAGCCGGCCTGTACGATCAACACCCGGCGGCCGGCAGCTTGCTCCACCACGAACGGATAGCTGCCCGCCGGTACGTCCGGCCAATCGGCCACAGTGCCCGTGTGCAGCAGGGTGTGCGAATGACCTCCGACAACGACGTCCACATCCGGGCACTCCCGCGCAATCTGCTGATCGATGGTAAAGCCACAGTGCGACAGCACTACGATAATGTCCACGCCGAGCTGCTTCAGGGCCGTCGCCTCCTGATTGATGCACTGCACCTCATCCAGGAAGCGGACCCGGTCCGTCATGCTGAGCGTATCGGTCGCGTGGTGTATCACTCCAATGATTCCGATCTTGCGACCACCACGCTCCAGCACGACACTTCGCTGGTACTTCCCCTGTAGCGTCGGCTCCTCACGATCGTCGATGTTGGCAACCAGCATGGGACTGTCGATAGCTCCCAGAAACGGTACCAGTCCCTCCACACCGTGATCGAACTCGTGGTTGCCGAGCGTCATTGCATCGGCGGGCAGCAGGTTCAGAAAGTAGGCAGTCACATTCCACCTCAGCAGCGTGTACCAGATCGTGCCCTGGAAGCTATCGCCCGCGTTCAGGTAGATTGGGTTCCGATCGGCGTACTCCTGCTGCAGCGATTTGACACGGGAGACAACCCGCCCATACCCGCCGATGCATCGTTCACCCTCGTCCGGTTTACAGCGCGTCGAAACTGTGTTCGTCTCCTCGAACCGGGCATGAAAGTCGTTCAGATGGATGATGGTCAGTGGGTAGAGCGGGTCGTCACTTTTCTCCGCCCTCCACGTTTTGCTAATCAGAACACCTTGCTCGGAGGCGGCCGCACAACACACACCACACACGGCCGTAACTGTCAAACAGATCCCAAAGCGTAACAAAGCTGGGACGGTCCACATCTTGCCAGCGTCGAACGACTACTGACACTCTGCTGGACTCGTTCTGTCTGTGTTGGTTGAGCTGGTGCGGGCAATTGTGTTGATAAGAGCAAATCAAAAACATTGACCGTCGAGAAAGGGGCCTGTGGAGGTATTAGAGACGATGAAATGTAACGATCCAGCACTCTCCGACGTTGGATGCCGTCGGGACTTCAAGGAATGGGGGTTCGTTTCCCCATTCTCACGACCTAAATAGTGGGGGTTTGGTGAACAAAAAAGAAGGTGTGATAGCAGCGTGACCGACGTTAATAACTCTTCAGTATCAGACGCTTTGGCTGCATGTGGTTGCTGATAAGCTGTGAACGTCGATTTCAATGCAGATTGATGCAACACCGGTGGTGGAACGGTTGAACGGGGTCGGAAGCACTTTGGAGATGGATGAGTCTAACTGCTCCCTTGCCTAGAGAAGGTGATTAAAGTCCACATACATCCAGTTAGGAAATTTGCATTCCCTACGCCTTGGATGTTATCAAACCTATAATTGATGGACAAAATACGAATCGATTACTCCGAAACTATCCTTAAAATGGGTTTGGGCCTGCGTATAAATTATTCTACCAGTCGCCGAATCGTATTCAGTGCTCCTCTTCAACTCAACGACCAGCAGGGAAGCTTCTCCAGGGCAATTCTCTCGCACGGAAGATAGGTAATAAAGAGCTGTATCTTCCAAGCGCGACTCGTTAGTTAATCTTCTCTTCCGCACTAAGTGGGCCTCAGTTGAGCTGTACACCGCGCACAGTTTACACGCGTCTTTGCTGCTTCCCCTTAACAACGACGCATCGCGACGCGTCCCGTGCGCTCGCTCGTGTGTAAGTATGTATGCCCAAACGGGTTATCTGCGTGTTGATGAGAGTCTCAGTTTTTTGTTACTTCTCCCCCGCGGCGATTGCTAGGGATTGGAGCTTATCACCTACCACATTGCTGAACGCTGCGCGTCCACTTGTTTGTGTGGAATTGTCGAGTTGTGTCAGTTGTGGACGGGAGAATCGTGCGAGCGATGATCTCGTTGCCGTGGTTGTTGACTGTCTGCTGCGCTCTGGCCGTAGTTGGCAGGTGTACAGTGTTGCATCAATCGGTAGACTCTGCTTCCGGTGTGCTTATAGCGAAGCAGCCCTCAGTGAGTGAGCAGCTGTTTCCTCTGACGATCATCCATCTGAACGACTTTCATGCCCGGTTCGAAGAAACGAACACAGTTTCGACGCGCTGCAAACCAGACGAGGGTGAGCGATGTATCGGAGGATACGCTCGGGTTGTCTCCCGTGTCAAATCCCTACAGCGCGAGTATGCCGATCGCAATCCGATATACCTGAACGCTGGTGATAATTTCCAAGGCACACTGTGGTACTCGCTGCTGCGCTGGAATGTGACCGCACACTTTCTGAATCTTCTCCCGGCGGACGTGATGACACTCGGGAACCACGAGTTTGAACATGGTATTGGTGGGCTGGTGCCATTCCTGGACGTGATCGATAGCCCGGTGGTAGTGACTAATATCGACGATCGGGAAGAACCGACTCTACAGGGGAAGTACACGAAAAGCGTAGTGCTGGAGCGTGGTGGGCGTAAAATCGGTGTGGTTGGTGTTATCCATCATCTCACAAACACGATGGGCATGACGGAGCGACTCCGGTTTCTGGACGAAGTAGAGCAGCTACGGATGGAGATCGGTCGGCTGAAGGAGGAAGGAATTCAACACATTGTGGTGCTTTCACACTGTGGTTTGGAGATCGATCGTATCATTGCTCGTGAACTTCCCGATGTTGATGTGGTCGTCGGAGGACATTCACACACCTTCCTATACAACGGTACTGCCGATGGGTTTCCGGATGACCCAGAAGATACGTACCCGATCGTGGTAGAGCATCCCGAGGGACGCACGACACTGATTGTGCAGGCGGCGTCGTACGCGAAGTACGTTGGACGTATCACGCTCTACTTCGATGAGGAAGGTAACATCCGTGAATGGGAAGGAAATCCCGAATTCCTGGACAGCTCGGTACCGCAGGATGAAGAAGTTCTCGCACAGCTAGCTCCATGGCGGGAGCAGGTCAACGTGCAGGCCAACCGGCAGATCGGTTATTCGGCGGTAATGCTCGCAAAACCCGACTGCGCTCGGGGAGAGTGTAACTTTGGTAACTTTATTACGGACGGGTACATCGACTACTTCGCCACGGAGGGCCAGAAGGCTCCGAAGCCCGACCAGTGGACGGAGGTGGCTATCGCGTTCAATACCGGTGGTGGCATGCGAACGTCACTGTTTGCTGGGAATCTCACGTTCGATGATCTTGTGACGGCGGTACCGTTTGAGGATACGATCGATAGCTTTGATCTGCTCGGTCGGGATCTGCTCGATGTGCTGGAGCATAGTGCAAGCCGGTACGGCACATCGGACACGATGCAGATGTCTGGCATGAAGGTGACGTACGATTTGCGCCGCCCTGCCGGGAGCCGGGTAGTGTCGGTGAGCTTACGGTGTCGCTACTGTTCGGTGCCTCACTACGAACCACTAGATCCGGAGCGTGTGTATCGGGTAGCGACCGGTGCGTACATACGGAAGGGTGGCAGCGGGTACACGATGATTCCTGCGAGGGCTACAAATCTGTTGATCGGTCCGGTGGATATTGCCGTGCTGGAGCATTACGTACGAAAGATGACTCCCATCGTTAGCGGAACTGAGGGACGCATTACCGTTATTGCAGAGTGAATAAAACGCAACTCGATTGTGAGTTCAAAAGCGCATTGTTATGAGAACTTTTATTTAGCTGTATACTGTAACTTTAAGGTCGCGTTCGATTGGATAGTGAATGTTGGCTTGAAACGTGGAAGGAAATTTACAATGTCACGACGATGGTTGTGGTATGTAAAAAAAAAGGGACATTACGTTTTAATGCAACCAGTAATTAATTTTGTGGCAGCCTACTATCCAACAGCCTTGACCATGAAGCGTTCCCAGCGGCTGTTAAATCCGAACGTATAGCATGTGCGTCAATCAACACGTCACACCGCTGCCAACTACACATTCATGCCATGGCGTGAACTTTCTTCGCCAAACTTTTCCCAACCATCTCATTACGGACCGGAGCGGAACCATTCTTTGGGAAGAATCTCTTTATGCTGTAGCTGGCAATGTGCTCGGGGGATTTGGGTCTCGTACCGCACCCGATAACTTTATTGAATTGAACAGTGATTTCGTGCCCTAACGGTTCGGTTCGACGTCGGCATCATACGTCCTTCCGCTTCACCCAGTCCAGACAGGCGGTTCGTTGTGTTCGACAGCTTTTGGGGAAAAGTTCCCCCACTAGATCAACAGCCAGCCGGCTCAAGCCATTGGGATGTTTTCTTGGTTATGAAACATAAACATAAGTTTCAGTCGCTTCGCGCTGACAAGGAACAATGTGAAGTTGAACTGGGGGGAGGGAGAGCGAGATATAGAGTTTGGGAGCTGCTAACAGCTTCACCGTTGGTAGATGATAAAGTTCCTTGCTGGGTATTAAAAATTTCCACTCGTTTGGCATCAATTTTTGCAACGTATTGTACGTGTTTCGGGGCCGTTTTGTCGCGCCACGACGTCCCGCTGGGTTACTTTTGTTTTAGCTTTCAAATTTGTTTCGAAGTTGTTGGAGGCATGGTTAGGAACAGGGGCAGAAATAGCTTGAGGAATGTTTTAAGGCTTTGTTGAGAGTGCTGTGTGTAGGATTTACACTGTGGTAATGGCTAATCACAAAATATTGATGTGGCAATATCACCTTTTAGACATCGTAAATAGTAAAAATATTTGAAAAGTTGCAACAAAAATAATAAATAAATTATTTTGGTTTTTGACAAACTAGCAAACAAATCGAAACGAGTAATGCAACGTTGCGTAGTTTGACAACCCTGCCACGAATCTATTCAGCTCTCCCTTTACTCTCTCTGTTTGTGTATCTCTCAGCAAAGTAAAGCACTCTCGATGGAGCAATACAGTGCTGTACATACCCAAGCGGCATCGCTGAGAGAGAATTGAGCTTTTCCCGTTGTTTCCCCCCCTGACATACCCACGAACGGTGTGTTTGTTTCTACGCGATGCGTTATTCTCTGTTGTTGTTGTTGCTTTTAACACTGTTACCACAAGAGCTTGAAGCAAGAAGCGTTTCACACCATCACCGTCTCACCCAGACTTTGGTGTTGTGATGCGTTTATTTGTACCCCCGCCCCTATGTTCTTCTTACCCTTACCGCGCACCCCATACATTCTGACTTAGAATTCAAATCAAAGCGAGATGGTCTAACTGAATTTGGAAAAGATGAGTGATGGATGTTTCATTACGATTGAGCACATATGTTAACACAAAATTAACAAAAACTTGAACTAAAGTTTAATGAAAAAAAATAAAGGTTTCCGGCATCGGTATAATGATATAAAAAATAATTATATTAACAACATGTATATAATGACATATATATATATATATATATATATATATATATATATATATATATATATATATATATATATACATATATATATACATATATATATATATATATATATATATATATATATATATATATATATATATATATATATATATATATATATATATATATATATATATATATATATATATATATATATATATACATATATATATATATTTTTATTTTATATATGTTGTCCATATAGTTATGGTAAGCGGTAATATATTTATTAAAATATACATTTATGTACATGTTACTTTTTTTTGAATATTTTTTAACATGTTTTTAAAACAAACTTACATGTTTATATTAAAAAAACATTATCTTGAAGAATTGAAAAATTAACAGAATATATTGTCTGTTTCACTTAATAACACTCATATAGGAATACAAAATATGTATTAATTAATTACACACGTGCATGTACATGCTTACTAGTTAGATTACCGTTGTACGTGTTTGTAATAAAATACATTTTTATCATTATTATGTTTATAATTATTTTTCTGATTATTAAAAAAACACTTATTGTTTTAATTTAAACCGCTTTGAAAATAGCAATATATATGATACAATTAGAACTCGCCAATTGCATTTATATCATATGTCTACAAAAAAAGATAGATTTTGTTTATTAAAAAGACATTTTTTATGCAACACGACTAATGTCTGCGTATTTTGTCATGTTTATTCTTTTATACAATGTGGATTAACTGACTTATTCTCATATTTATATGAACAACTCGGATTTTTTTGTATTCAATTGAAAAAGCAGACTTGCAATTGGCGAGGTTTGAATGTATTTCGCTTCGTCACATGACAGCTCGCATATCTGTCTAGTTAGAAACGTAAACAAACACGGACAACCGCCCGTAAAGATTGTGTGCAGAATAATCGTGAAATTTTATGTGAAAACTCGAGAAAAGGTAAGTGTTCTGTGCATATTTCAGTAAATAAACTATATTTTAATGCTTGAACACATTATTCCACAGGAAAAACATCATTTCATCCCGAAATTTGGCAACATTCGTCCGAGTATGGTTGAGCAGCTGTGTGTGTGTGTATGCCGACGGAATACGACGCCGGTAAGATGAAATGTTTTACTTTTTAAATCACAATGAATTGCAAAAATAATGCAGATTTAATGATATTGATCTTTGTTACAGTTTCTACATCAATCACTAAAGCCGGCTGTGATCGTGATCGGCACATTCTCAACTGGACCAACACACCGGTCGTTGTGTATCTTCAAGCAAACCAACGTTGCCATACACCACAAAATAGCATGGAAAGGAAAGTATTATAAAATAATATCACATATGAAAGCATTCTAATTTTTCCTTGTTATTTTTCCACTGCAAACAGGACATTGGATCACCGCATCGACAAGTGGTTTTTATGTGCAAGTGTTGTTAAGAATTGTGTTGTACGGTGTATTACGTGTTTTACTTTATTTGTATCGCTTTGCAAGTGGTACAATTAGTGCGTTTAATCGTTGTAATACAGCTAACATAAGATTTACTCGAGCATTAGAAGCAGCAACAATACATGTGCCTGACGCAGAGACAACAACGCCGTCGGCATCCGTTGATACCATCCAAAGTGATGGTTGAAATCGTATTTAAACGTGTAAAACCATGTATTGGGGCATGTAAGTATTGAATAATAGTTAAATAAAATACATTTTATCGTTGTACTGGACAATGTGCATCGAAATTAAAAAAAAGTGTGTGTGTTTTTGTTTACATCCGAATACAGAAACCACAACGCTATACTGTGGTTCGAGCACTCGCTAAGTAACGCTTGAGCTTTGAGCTTTCATTGAGCTTACATAGAATGTTACACGCTACCTGCTCACTAAGGACTGCTATCGAGCAGTGTTATGAGCAGGTAGCGAGCAGTAACGCTTCCATACAAAAATCGCGAAACGTAACGCTCCAATGCTATTTGGGTACTTTATTCCTCGTAAATTTTGAATATCGTTTTGCTTGTTTATAATTACATTTAACCCCATTTTTATTTTGAAAAGAAGGCATGAAAATAGTCTCAAATCAAAATTCATATCCCAAAATCACATAATATGTTTCCAAACATATTCGTCCCAGAAATGTATCATCCGTTGCAATCAAATGTGCAATACGCGTGAGAGAAACATCACACCAACAAAATGCTCACGCATTAATGGGTTCTCTCCATTCGCTCTCTCGATTCGATTTCCAACTCCAAACTCGACCACGACCAGGGCCCGATGGCTACACGCGGCGCGAAAGCAGTTCGTCTTTAGCCAACCGTCATCGGTGGCAGGTTTGAAAAGCGCTACACGGTGGTTCGTTCAGCAGGCTTCAGCAGCTTTCTTGGTTCTGGTGTTGTGTCTGGCGCGTCGTCTCGTCTTCGCATTGTCGCTTTCAGTACGACCGCAACGGTGGCCGCGTTCGGGAGGTGCGTTTCGAGTTTTCTCCTGCATTAGTTTAGAAAGCCGAGCGTTGTAAGTGTTGTGGTGCTCGTTGTTGTTGTTGTTGTTGTTGCGGCTGTAGAACCAGTTTTGTGGCCGTTTTGTGCCCGTGAACTGTGGACCAAACTGTCGAAGGAAGCTGAGATGATGGTAGAAGCGAAACAAAAAAGGTGGACCGATTGTGCGATTTCGGGTGTGTGTTTTGGTAGTGACAGGCTTCGCCCTTTTTCTGTACGAAAACCAACCTGCTGTTGCTGCTGCCGATCGACAATCCGGTTATAGCGAGGGAAGGAAGCAAGTGCGAGTGACATGTGCTGGTGGTGGTGGTGGTGGTGATGCTGGAACCCTGGACTCAAGAACGGCCGATGGGAACGTCAATAAACGCTGACATGCTAACGGGATATGGATCCCACTGCAAACGATTTGAGCGTTTTGGGGCGGGTGCGTTAGTTAGTGTCACTGATGGAATTGTTTCGAAATTGCTTTTCCTGCATTTGCGAAACATTCCAAAACACGATATACGCTTTATTCGAGCGTACGATAATAGCTTTCCCCATTGAATGGCTCCCCCATCCTTAACGAAGCGGTGCACGTGTTTCCAATTCGCTTGTGAATGATGTTTCGCGCGCGCCAAAACTTCCAACTTCGCGCGTGTCACTAACCTAGTACCGACCGGAGCCAAACCGGATATTGAACTTTTCCCTCCGCGTGGTCGTTTATGGTTGTGCGTGCCCTTGCCACCACTCTCTCTTTCTCTTTCCCATTGTGTATATGTTTTGTGTGCGTGCCTGCGTGTATGTGTGTATGTGATTTATTTTTGTTGGCAAAGCTGGTCTCCTTCCTGCATGGGCGTCTACGAATCGGCTGCTCGTACAGTAAAGGGATTTGGTTCGAAATTAGTTTCCACGGAATGCTCGAACGTTCTGATGCAAATTAGTTTCGAACCAACCAAGCTTTCCAAAGTGGGGGAACGAGGGAAGTCTCAGCTTTGGGTAGGTCGTCGATCGGCTCAGCGAAACTGGGCGCTTGCACCCCCCCTTTGGAGGGCATTCCGACGAGTGCAGAAAATGCAGTGATTTACCTGTTCGCCAACGTATCCGGCGGCCCTGCGTGGCCCTGAATACCCATGCAGTGTCTGTTTACGTACGGGCTGGTACGTACCAGTGCGCCGATTGCCAGAAGAAAGTCAACGCCGTATGCCGCAAAGACGCAAGAGCGCGCAAAAAAAAAAGCTTATCCGTGGCATGGAAAATCAGATGGAAGAAAACGAAATGGATAAGACACAACACAACCGGCGATAGGTCTGCGATACTTTGCTCGGAGCTGCTTGCAGTGTGAAAGGGGTAGGAATTTACGACACAGAGAGAAAAAAAAAAAACATAACAACAAAGAAATGAAACACCGTTCATTCGTCCGTTCGACCTGCGGACGTCTTCGCCGTTGCTCCGTTACTGAGATTGGCCAACGTGTATCGTAGCAGAGATTGTCTCGCAGCAAACCCGACGGCCCGTTATGTTAGAACAGCCCAGCGTAACCCGGAAGTCGGCAGAACGCAACGGTGCTTACAACGGAGAGCCTAGATCTAGATCACGCGGTAAGTACTGCCAAGTACGCGAATGCTATAATGAGGCCTTGTTGGAAGCGCTGCTGATGAATTCTTCGACGGAAAGTTTTCAAACGCACTGCTCATATCGGAGAAGATTGTTGACTGCTTATTTGGGTAGGAGTGCTGATACTCTGGTAGTACCAGTAATGATACAGCTTGTCATCTTCAATTCTAAGAGTAGTCTAAGCAAAGCCAAAGCAGCACCAACTTTATCACGACATCCTGAACCTCCTACGGGGTCGAATTAACGATAGCTGAGCGAAAAAGTTAGCAAGGTACAAATTATAACAACGCACTTCTCTGTGGGACGACTTCCTCGGCAGGAGGATGTTTGATCGTACCTCCTGGTCTCCAATTCGCACCCCGTGGAAAAAGGGACCAAAGCAAAATACTTAAGTTACACCCGACGGGGTTTGGTGTAAAGTTAAAACCGCAAACCCGTGTGGGATGGTTTGCTTTGCTGCTGCTTCATCAGCGCTGGCTTCTCGGCCTCGCCACATGTGTATCCCTGTGACGGTAGCGATGGAAAAAGTTTTCCCATCCCTTAATCGAGCGCCCGGCCCATCTTCGGGGCGACTCGGCGTCGGAAAAGATACAATTTCAAATCCTCATAAATAGTCGGCAGTAATAGTAGTAGTATCAGCAGCAGCAGCAGCCGTAGCAGTAGTAGAAGCACGGGATCGAGTTAGCAACACGGGGCGAGAGCTTGCAATTTAGAAAAGAAGGCTACACTTCCGCAAACAATTTGTTTGGATGGAAACTTTTTTCATATCGTGTCGTAGAGCAGCCTTTGTACATGCTGGGACTGGTTTCAGATTAATTTGAAAGTAAAGTTTTTCTCACTCCGAAACCACTGTAGCTTAAATTATGATCCTCACTGTAGATCGCAAGCATCGGTGTGCTGAGCTACTCTTTGCTAATGTGTAGAAAGCGTCGTTCGGGAGTGGAGTGGCGAACGTATTTTACGAGAATTGGCTTGCATTGAAAGAACTGCAATAACGATCGGGCTTGAAGCTTTCTTCGATTCCCCCTTTTTTGCACTTACCACTCGGTAAGATCATTCGAACACACCGGTTGCGATTGAATTGCGAACCGCGCAGTGCCAATAAATCACTTTCCCCAAAAAAAAAATCAGACCCCGCTTCGAGGCGCATCTTGGGCTTCTTATGATTCAATGGCTTTGTTGTCTGTTTGTGCTAGCCTTTCCCTTGCCGCTTCCGATGGCTAATCGAGCGACGATCACGATCCTCTACAGTGGGCCGGCAAGTGAAAGTGACAAGATTTCGCGATGCACACCCAATTGAACGCAATCGATCGACGGAAGTTGTTTGCGAAATTCGCATTCCGCTATGCGGTGCAGTTTCGCGTGTGTGTGTGTGTGTTTTAAGCTAGCGATAGGGAAAGAGAGAAATTCGAACTAGTGTGGACTGGTGGAGTAGATTTAACCGTTCGGACACATTAGCACCATTAACGATCAACAAGCTAATGTAGAGCCCGGCGACGTGTGATGCGTTGTGTGTGTGTTTTTGTGTGCCGAACTGGGGCCGGCAAAAGCAATAGAAACCGTTCCGACCTTCCGACATGCGTCGCGGTTCTCGCACCCGTAAAAGGCAGGTGCGTTTATTGCCGCTGGTCAATCCACAAATTTGAAACCGCGAAATTCAAACACAACCACATCGAAGGCTATCGAAAACGGTTCGGTGAAAACGAGTGACGGGGAATATCGTTTTAGGAGGTGTCCATCGTCATACCAAAGGAAAGAAGAAACAAAATAAAAAAGTGAACCACAATGTAGGGTACGACGTACCTTCGAAATGCCCGTCGGGGGCATTTGACACACTGGGCGCGAGGTCACAAACTATAACCCAAGCTAAACCTGGTCCTTCGACCCGGAGCGATTGGGCCAATGAACGGCCTAGTGTGCCGGTTCCGGAAATTCCACGTAAGATCTCGAGCTACTACTGCTAAGTGAGACTGTTTCAAGTGGTCGGTGGTTGTAACTGGAGAGACTCGGACGTTTGCATTGGAATGTCTTTTTCGTCCAAAGCAGAGCTAGAGTGGTTAGCGGTGAACATACGAACATGACCCGCAGCGTGAATGTTCCACAAGTGAACCGAAGGTTTTGCCGTAAGCATGGACAGGCCGGTTTATAATATGTCTAAACTTCTCCTACCCCGAACTATGCAGTAAGACCGCGACATATAGTAATGCATCAATTACGTACGTGGCAAGCATGGTTTGGGGGTTTTCGATGAATGTTATCCAAGAAATGCTTCATACGCTGCCTGCAGTCACGCTCCCCGCCTGGTTAACTGTCGCTCAAGTTCCACAAGACTTCAGGCAGATTCCGGGCGAGGTTTCTGTTGCTTTATTTTCGGAACACAATGCGTATTCATCCGCGCTCTAGAATGCGGAACGTTTTGTCAAGAAACTAATTTTATTTAACCACACCGGTCTTGATTAATCACCGTGCCCACCGTTGGACGATTGTTTGAAGGTCGCACATTACAGAGCCTGGACATTTGGACAGCCGGCGGAGGTTTTGTGTCGGATAGAACGTAAATGGTTTCAGTTAATTAAATTCGTAAAAATACATGGACGTTGGTTGTTCGGTTCAGTTGAACGCCGCCTCGGGAGAAACGATCGATCAAAGGAAACGACACTGTTTGACATTCAATTCTAGCACGGTGGACCGTTTTCCGATGCCAAGCAATTTAAAGTGAACCGAAATGGCTAACAGGCCTTGTTACTCTTTTTTTTTGTTACAATGACATGGATTACAAGCCAAAAGTGGACTACATTCAAATCATATTGATGCAGACGATCTTGATTGCCGCTTCATCTGCTGGGTCATTCATTATGCGGCTAACCTGTTTGCAGGTATCCATTGCACCACCAGCCGCTGCACCATAAATCTCCGACAAAATCAAGCCCTCGGTCAGCTTAATCGGGCCTATTTAAGGCTATATAAACACACCGATATGCAATCAATTTAGTTCACGCGCTCGGAAAGCTTTAAAAAACATCAAATAAGGCCTGAATAATTCACGTCATAAATCACGCGACGCATCGCGGATAGCATCAGGCCCTGGATACCTTTGGTTTGGGTGGAAAATGGGTAGAATTAATTGAATAAATTAAATTAAAATGAATAGCTCCCGGGTAGAGCATTTCAAACGCGTTTGGGCCCTAGCTGGGCAGTGTGGAGCTTTCGGAGCACGGTTGCATTTCCGGGTGATTTTATATCACCCCATCAGCACGGGTGGGACTCGTCCCATCCCAGGAGAAACATCATCAAATGATCAATAAAACTGAAGTGTGCTCGGGACTGATTAAAGCTTGGCCAGCTAAGCGTTCCTCCATCTCCATTTGCCGAGGGCTGCAAACACAGGCTCATCACCCTAAATGCTCGATGGCATTGGCAATCATCGCCAACGGCTCATTATTTATCAATTAATCATACCGCTGGTCCGATTCGAGCAGGCGTAAGCACTTACTGCCGCTTAATTAATCACACAGCTTCCAGCAGTATCTCGCCGCTGCTGCTGCTGCTGCCGCTGCACGGTTCGTTGTGTTTGAGGGACCGGATTGAACTCTCCCCATTCCCTAACATCAGCAACCAATAAAGTGCATCAGCAAAAAAAAGGCCCATCAAGAGGATGATACTGACAAACACATTGAGTTTGATTTACTTGCTCATGAATTTTAACGAATGCTCTCCCACAAAAAAGCCATTTCGATTGGCCACCACCCTGACACTCCCCCGTGGGAGCCGTTTGTCATTTCGCGCATTAGAATTCGATTGGCTTCTCGGTATTTTGGTTGGGCGGCGGGCCCGATTCTGTGAGCTTGTTCGCTCGACAGCTCGATGAACCGTTCCACAGCAATGGGACGGGGAAAATCCTTACCCGATAATCAAGCCTCCAGCCATCCGGATCGGTCGGGCAGCCGGTCCGATCCGTTGGGTGGGCGGCAAAGAAAGCAGGGATATACCTAAGGACAAACAAACTGCTAACATCGAAAGCAAATTGCTTCCATCTGGGGCTCTGGGTGAGGAGGTTTTCGGTCCTTTTTTCCCGCCCCTTTCATGCATTTGACCTTTTCCTCCCCCATCAACAGACTGTCCGTCTTTGTGTGTCGATTGGGGCAATCTTGTGTACTAAGAGAGAGAGAGAGAGAGAGAGAGCTGCAAGATCCAAGTGTGAGTGTGTATGTGTGTGAGGGATATAATTCGGTGCACTTCACTAGCGACGACAACCGGCAGATAAACGAAACGAGCATTACGTGAAATGGCAAGCACAAGGTGCCATTAGGATAAACATACACAAGATATTCCTGCGAAAGGAGTGATATCGAAGTCCATTCAAAGGGACTTCGGCCAAAAAGGACCACTTCAAACGTTCCCCGAAGCCCCCTGTTTCGCCCCTCGTGGTAATATGGTTTCACATGGCACCAAACAGGGGATTACTTCCTTCTTTGTTGACCGACCGAGCTAGACCACCTATTCGGTGGGATGGGATATTGGGGCGACCGACCGAAGTCGGGCAGCACTACCATGCAGTAATCCAAGCGGTTGGCTTTTAGTGTTCCTGTACGATATACGCTGCAGAGATGTTTTTGAGATACATGCACACACACTCACACACGCGTACTCATAGAGAGAAACAATTGAGTTGGACTGGGGAAGCGATAGAGATAAGACATCACGGAGGCAACGGCTTTGTGTTGGAGAAATCCTATCCAGCAATTCTGGTATCTCGCAGTACCCAGCCATGCAGCGCCTAGCCCTTGCAGCTGATGAAATGTGACCCATTGGTCAGTGAACGTTGGCTGACTTTAACGATGTCCAGGCAAATGCTGTGTTGCAAACGCCCAGAACACTCTGGGCACTGTCCACTTGCTCTGTGCTGGTCGTATGCCCCAAGGTTGCATCTCCTTGCCGGATGTATCGCCGATCGATAAAGTGCATTAAAGAGAGTGTGAAGCAATTAGAAATAAGGGTGTTATTGCTGTGTTGATGCAAGTTGTCCTATATTTATGAAGGATAGGGTCGATAGGAAGATCCACACTATCGAAGGATTATGCAAACTCCGGGTGCCAATGTTTTTGTTTTGGAGTTGAACGTTCCCTCACGTAAGGCACTGCTGCTAGGAGCGCTTTGCTAGAATGTTTCAGTACCTGCCCCTGGAGGGAGGGCGTAAAACGAGTTTTTCAAACCACTTTGAAGGGGACGGGGAACCACTGCCATGAGGCCGGAGACCGGTAAAAAGAGACACAACCTTGCCTTGCCCGCAGCGCTAGGTCCTTAGGTCTCAGGTGTTGTGGGGAGAGTGTCGTAGCGTTTCGAGCGCTTAAAACTTAAACCCGTACGTACGTTGTTTAGAGCGGTTTCGCTTTGCTGTTGGATTATATGTGGTCGTTTTTTAAGAGCGTGGTCTGCGTTTTTGCTGCTGCTGCTGCAGCAGCGTTTCGTGTCGTTTATTAATGGAATAACTAAGGCTGTGCAAGGTCGATTGGTTTAGTTGCGCTATGGTGGTGGTGGTGTAGCTAAGGCACGATCGTGAATACAAAAGCGAGACAGACAGTCGGCGAGAGTGAAGGAGAGATCGTGGGCCCTGTGATTCGCGAAAGCAACACCACTTCAGAATCGTTTCCTAGCCAGTAGTCGGCGATACCTTTAGGCACGGTAGGATGGCGTGAAGGAGCCTCCGTGACAGTCCAGTGGGTCCAGTTTCACGCGAGAGTCCGGTGCGGTGGATCCAATTGTGTAATTGCTTGTGATGTGTACCGTACCACCGGGTACGCGGTTGTGTCGTGTTTCTCGCGTGGCAAAGTTTGTGTACAGAAGACTTGGCATGAGAACCTTGGCGACGAACGAAGCCACTCTCGTGCAGGTGCTCTCGGTGCTCAGCCTGTGTAGTACAACCGGGAGCTCTGACGACATCTGTCAATCCGTTTCGGTCCGTCGTTTGTTTACCTAGCGAATTGTGAGGTTAAGATGTGCTGGCTGACCCCGGTTCGTGCCGTAGAGACCACGTGTGCGATTACTCTGATGACACGCTTTATGACTTTTGCACCAACAGACGTACACAGTGGCGGTGTAATGATGTGAGTTGTACTACACACATATTAGCCACGATAGCACGATGTGTTAAATTGTTCCAGTTTTTCATAACCAATTACCACCGTAAACCTTCGCTCTGTTTGTAGAACCAGGGTGATAGCAGTTGAGCAATTCAAAATTTGAAGAATGAATGTTTTATTACACTAGCTTTAAAGTACTTGCCGGGTGTCGGAAGAGGAATCAACCTTTTTCCATTGCGTCTGTAAGAAGTTTTCGGGTGACGTAAAAAAGGACCCCCCTGCAGGGCCACGACCCTCACCGGAACGGGAAGGACATCCATCCGGTGTAGTAAATGGTTGAAGTAGTCGAGTTGCACGCACATTAGGCGTCTGTCTTCTGTAGGTCAGCACAAATTAGCAGTGCCCCCTTGCAGACGCTTGATGGCGTTGCCAATGATGATCGTTTGCTGGTGGAAGTTGATGGAAAGCAGCAGAAAAAAAGCAGCTCCTAAAAAATCTACCACAAAACTCCGATCTAATTAAGTGAGTTGAGGTTGTTGATGTGATTTTTCTCTCTCTCTCTCTGGAGTGCGAGTTGTAACGAATTGTCATACACAGTCCACGGCTGGAGGTTGATGAGCGCTTAGTAGTCGTTGGGGGGGGGGGGTCA
The DNA here is from genome assembly GCF_943734685.1 of Anopheles coluzzii. NCBI lineage: Eukaryota > Metazoa > Arthropoda > Insecta > Diptera > Culicidae > Anopheles > Anopheles coluzzii. Next base: position 6,531,345 of record NC_064670.1, on the reverse strand, counting down.
TTGTGAGTTATGGGTAGAGATTTAAAGCAACCCACGGTTGAAGTGGCACGATTTGGGGTAGGTTGGCATTTTTTCCATTACAATCGCATTTGGGGAGTTGGGGAATGAAACCAAAGCCGAAGGTTTCGACTTTTAACTCGTCGGCTTACAGTGGGATAATCCTTCCCATTACGATTGTTTGATCGTTATCCTCATTACGCCTGCGATCCATTCGAAACACGCCTGCTTTTGCTGACAGCCGTGAAAAGTGACATCTAATCAGCTAGTGAGCCATGGTTTTTCTGACAACTTTCAAGCGCAAATCCGATATAACCGACCGCCGGTATGGTGGCGTGGCCTGTCTAAAGCGGATACCACCCAAATCCATCCGCTTATCTTCGGAGGGGTTTTTTTGCTCTGGGTTTACGTTCCCGGATCCGCCAATGTACATCATCAGCCACAGAAGTGGAGCGCACGCCGACGAGGGTGGTGATGATCGCATCTGTCCAGCTTTTTATTTTCCACGAATTTCCACGAACGCCAGCAAGCACCGAAAGGACCCCCGTCCCCGAGAAGCGAATGTAATAAATTAGCTCTAATCCACTTCCGAATGTGCGTTGGCGATAAACGAAGAAGCAGGCAAGGGAGTTTTCGGCAGAAAGGATGATGACGATGGCATCCGGTACGTGCCACTACACAGTTGGCCGAAATTGGCCCTCCTCCTCCCGTGCCGGTTCAGGCTGCGGTATTTATCATCTTCAGCAAATGGATAAGTCAAACGGAATACTCTGCGATGGGTGGGCCGTGGTTCACTGGTCGGGTGTGAAGATATGGACTGGGTTGGATTATCAAATCGTCGTTTGCTTTGCAGAGCCAGTAAAAAAAGGGGTCATAAATTGGCGGACTAGTATCAAGTAGCACGGAGGGCTTTTTGGGGTGGGAAAAATACGAGTTTTGAGGGATTATAGTAAGGGTTTTTTTTTTATTTGGAAATGCATTTTTTCGGAGCAATATTTTCAACAGAACTTCTGATTTTCTCCATCCTTCCCCCAAGAGTGTCATATTTATCCACTTATTTATTTCTTACCCTGCCGGTCGGTACCACGCTCCGGTCCGGTGTGCCTGGCCCGGAAAGACATGAAAGACTACCACCATAGGCCATAGAAAATGGTAATATTTTGGGAGGTGTTTCAGCAGGGTGTTGTGGTTGCATAATTTATGATTCTCATGAGCGTGATTATTTGTGCAGCCGGCGCGCGCGCGTGTACTTCGCGAGAAAGTGTATCGTCTATGTTGTTGAAAGCACATACACACACACAATGCCTGGAACTGGAGAAATAGATGCTCTTCCTCGCTCCCTTCCGATATGTTACGGAAAAAAGGGGGAAAAGTAATAAAAAAGCCACCCACAACAAGACATAAGCAAAAACGCACATAAAACCGTCCTTAAAGGAAGCGAGCGAGCGTGTGCGTGTGCCGGGTTTTGGGGTCTATCCTACCAATTGGATGGCTAGACGAAAGCAACGGAAAAAGAAAACTGCCCAAACACCACATCAGCAGGACAACGACACACTTTCAATGTCCCGGGAGAGCAAAAAAAAAAAAAAAGCGTACAACGGAAGCGCAACGGGGTGGAATCCAATTTTCATCACACTTTCGGGCGACTACACATGCACACATGGGCGGCAGGGCGCAGTTTGCAACAACATTCGGCTCATAATTCCGGTGCCTGTGGAACTGTGGCACTTGGAATGTTTTTTGTGGAATTCACTAGTGGGGAGGGGGAAAAAAAAGTCCATCCTGGAGCGCGAGTTCCTGCCTTTCAACCTTCCCAGCACTGGGAAGCGTAAGCGAGGATCAAAAGCGACAGTACGGGGGGGTGTTTGATCCTGCTGGGAAACCCGGGAGCCCAATAGGTCCCGGTGACAGGGCAGAACCCAACGGTATGGATATAAAACGAACGAGCTCCATGATGCCATTGCAGGGATGTTGCGCTGACGGGTGGATTCAAATTTTACGCCCATCCTCCCCCGCGGAAAGCACTCACCGCTCGGGAGTTGCGCTGGAGGTCGACTAAAAACAGACCCCATCGTCGTGTCAAACGTAGCCGCCGGCACACACCGGGAGTCGGCGATGCTTACACTGGGGTGAGGCGTACAAATCCTCCGACCGAAAAAGGGTGGTGTACGGCAACATGTAGGTATGCAGCGACTGTTTACCGCATACCGGGAGCATTACCACTTGTACCCTCCCACACGCTTTCTATTCTGTCGCGCGGATGCAAAGAATGTTTGACAACGAATGCTAGCGCCAACCGAATGGGGTCCACAGGGTACACGTGAATGTGCGTCGATGTTTCATCTTCGTAACGCTGTGTGTGTGTGTGTGTGGTAAAATGTTGGCGTAGTTGGGGTGCTTTTGGGGACTCCCACTCCCAGAGTATTGACGTTTTAAGCTGAGTTTGACGAGTGCTTTACTGCTTGGGGGACTTTAATTAAACTTTCCACGACTTGCCACCCGAAGTTGTTCCCGCTTTCGTGAAGGCAATGAGCTATCATGAAGGGATAAGAATTCGCCAATGAAGCATTTTATGTGTCTGGAAGTGGAAGTTTGCAATCGTTTTGCCCCTCTAAAGCACGAAAAAAAAACTACTAATGAAAACAAACAGTGCTAACCCCGTGTGTGCGTCATAAAAGCATTTCCTTTTATTGCGTGTACGATGTGCAAATTCATTACAATGCGCCGGAAATTATGCAGACGACACATCGTGCCAACTAACTGCATCTGTCGCCCGAAAACCGCAATCCGGTGGCTTACACTTCACCCAGAACTCCCCCGTTCCATGTGCACAGGGAAAAAGATGGTTCATCCCATTCTACTCCCTCCCCGCACTAGTGATGGGTAAATACAATTTTTTTCCGGAGTCGGATTGATCCGGCACCCCTCGGAGTCGGACTCGGAGTTGCTCCGGACTGTTTAGCGGAGGGGAGGGGGGGGGGGTGCGTACGGGAAAACCCTCGGACTCATCGACTCCGAGTCCGGATCACTCCGGATCACTCCGGATCACTCTGGATTACTCCGGATCACTCCGGATTACTCCGGATCACTCCGGCTTACTCCGGATTACTCCGGATTACTCCGGATTACTCCGGACTACTCCGGATCACTCCGGATCACTCCGGATCACTCCGGATCCGGAATGACTGTCCATTATCGTTTAGACAATTCTTGATGAGTTCATTGACTTTCAAGTCGTACATCTAATATGTACGAAAACTGATCCGGACTGACCCGGACTGATCCGGACTGATCCGGACTGATCCGGAGTGATCCGGAGTAATCCGGAGTGATCCGGACTAATCCGGACTGATCCGGAGTAATCCGGAGTGATCCGGAGTAATCCGGAGTGATCCGGACTGATCCGGACTGATCCGGAGTCGTATCCAGTTATGATCCGGAGCCGGAGTCATATTTTGCGCACCGGAGTCGGAGTTGATCCATGACTCCGCTCCGGATTACCCATCACTACCCCGCACACGAAAAACACTACCGGCCCTGGTTAGCTCGTGGTTTTGTTTGCTTTTTGCTGCACCTATCACATGCAAAAGAACGGCAAAAACGTGTGAATACGAAATGCCAAACCGTAGCATAAAAACGGGGTGGCCCGGAAAAGTCTGCGCGCGTATGTGTGTGTGTGCGTTATGCGTCGGGGTGACGTCTGGCAGTGAACAGTGATAGCGGGAAACTTTTGACAGCGGGATGTGAACATGACGGCATCAGGTACCAGGCTATGCTCCCAGCATTCGCCTCGTCTGCCTATTCCCAATTCCCCATCCGTGTGCGGAATGAGCTCTTCTGGCATGCGGACTGCAGCAAGCTGTCAGGCTCCTTCCTGCATGACGCTTTAAAGCTCGCTGCGAAGCCTGGCCGATTCGTTTAGCTGGCGGGAAAGTATCGCGTGAAGTTGGCATACATTATTTATGAATAATTTCTAGTCTACGTCACACAGCCCGACACGTTCGCGTTTTGCGGTTTGAGCCGCCCGACGTCTGCCGTTCACTCGTTTGCCTTTTTACTATTTTTAACCTTTAAGGGTGTGTGATAGAATGGATGGAAATGTACAACAAAAAATCGTCCAAAAACAGCTAAAACAAAGACAGCTGAAACATGCGCTGCTACTGACAGAGAATACACTCCTTGCTCCTGGTCGGCATCTTTCGCTTACACGGCTAATATTTGGCACGAAACAAGCGACAAGCGTGTCCCGGCTACAAGCCAACAATCCGCTCTAACCACCCCCCCGAGGGGGGGTGGATGTCTTCTCGCCGTGCCAGACACACGATGCTGTCATGAGATCAGCGTAAGCTAGTAGGCGAATTTGGTCGACACGACGGCACGTACTCTTGCAGACAAGAGAGAGAGAAAGGAAAGAGATCCCAAAAAACTCTGTGTTCTCTGTGCTCCAGCAGTCTAGTCGCATTCTTTACAAGCAGCCGGAATGCTTAGAACGGGACAGTTATTTTTCAGTTGCATCACAGGACCAAACTGCAGTGCAGCGTTACACATCTTCGGTTGCATCAAAGGTTTTTTTTTCGCTAATAAACTACCATTCTCAGTAGTAGCGTTGGAAGTTGAAACAACCCGACGGGAGGGAAGGAGCGACATAAAATCCCATTACGTCTGGAACAGTGAGCTGCTGCAAGATGGTTTAGTTCAGTGCGTGAACTAAAAGGAGCGGGAAAAAAGCTCCCGCTTTGAAGGGACACAGCTTCTTTCTTTCTTCGCTTTCTTCTTGCCGTTCAGTACTTTTCAATCTTGGTCGCTTGCACTGTTTGCTAAAGTTTAAATCGACTTTAAAAACTTGTTTTACTTGCCTCTATTTCGGACATGGAATGGAGCTGCTGCGGAAAACAGTGTTAGTGAAACGAGAGTGTATAAAAGCACAACAGCTACAAACCAAACAGATGGCTACCGAGAGCTAATGAGCTTTTTCGAGCTGTTTACACTACACAGCGCTCGAGGCGACGCGGGCCATTCGTTGTGGAGCTTGCTTGTTGGACGTTTAATTTGTACACCCGAGAGGACACGCACACTGCAAGGGTTTAACACAAAAATGCAGTTGCTTTCATGCAACTGCTTCAAGGAGTCTAATGCAACCGTCTCGGGGGGCGAAGGATAATCAAGTTTCAAAATTGTATAAAGTCTCTTAATGAGTAAATAGCCACGAGAAAAATGCAACATAAATTGCAGTGAAAAGAGGGTTCCAGGTAGATAGCGTAAGCTACAAAAAAAAGGAGTAAGTTTACTACTTCATGTAGCTGCCCAGCCGTGATTACATTCTTGTTCGAGTTTAAGCTTCTGGAGCAAGGGGGAAGCGTGGATGTGGAATTTAGTTTTCCTCGGTTTTTTTGTTCTCCTAATTCCCTCCACTATGGAAGGGATTTGTGAAGGATTGGCTTTTTACTACACCATTTTTTCCACATTTCTCAACGGCTTATTGCTCGCTGTTAAAAGGTTTGGTGAAAAATCGTACCAGCTCCTAGCTTAACGATCGTTGGAAAATGTGGACTGTTGCTCATTTATCTGAAGCTTTATTGAAGCTTATTGGCAGCCAGTATTGTTTTTTCCTTGCTTGCCGTACTTCCTAAACCCACCCTAAAACTAATGGACTATTTTATGAGACGGAACATGCTGCCGTATGTTGCTGGGGCTAATAAAATAAAAGCGCAAATGCGCTCGGTCACGTGTAAAACCGAGCACGCATGGAAAAGTGTATCCCATTTTTCATCATTCATCCTTCGCACCGAAGGACGATCATTTATTTCTGCTTTATCGTACTCGCAGCACCGTTCGTGTGTGTGTGTGTGGACACACACACACATGCTCCAACGTTCGTTGGGAGTCGAAAAAAAAATTGCTGAGCTTACTAATTTAGAAAAATATTACCAACAGCAAAACAAACTCGGTTAGCGCGGGGAAAAAGCGTTCACTGTAAATCTCGGCGGAAGTGTGTGAGATATTTTATTTTTGTTTTTTTTTTTGTTATTTCATTGGGGCGTGCTGCATGAAAGGATAAAAATGATTGTGAAAAAAAACCACACATACATTGGTGCCCTTATCCTGCTTCCGCGTACTGTAAAGTGGCAAACGAACCGCCTCGGCAAGCATCGAAAAGGGAACAAAATAAAACAAATGAATTCTGAATCCACGCACCCGGGGGGAAGCTGGGGGGGACAAACACATGCCGTTCCTTTCTGTGCCCCTTTTTTTTGGGTTGGCCTTTCTGGGTGCAAAATTTGTCCATTAATTTAATGACACCACAGCAATACATCACCGCCGTAGCGCGAATCTAAACCAGCGTGCGAAGGGTTAAGGTTTTGGTGCTAAAATAAAACCGATGGGCCACACACAAACACTCGGGATGGGATGTGTGTATGCACACTTTCTCCTCCTACGTGTTGGGATGATGAGGAGAAGTTGTTGTCGTTTATTTTGGTCCCGTCCTGGTTCGTTTTCAACAACGAGCCATAATTAATAATTCGCATGTTTTCCTTTTTTTTGGAGCAGGGAGACACATATTCACATATTCGCCCGTGCAGGGAACGAAACTGAATTGCTAACGCGAGAGAGGGTGTGAGTAAAATAATGCACAAACAAACAAGCTTTCCACTTGAATGAAGCTTTATATTTGGGGTTGGTGAAAGGGAAGGAGAAGGATGTGGTGTTGAGAAACAAAAAAGAACAGTCGCACGGCTACAGCACCGCCTTTGACTGCCTTCGAACGATACAAAAAAGAGTGTTAAAAAAAGAGAGCGAGATTGTCGATCTTCTTTCATGTGTGTATCTACTGGCGCTGCTGTTATTCTTACGGTTTTCCACACGAGCGGAAAAACAAGCCATCCACTGCCTCAAACTCCTCTTCCTCACCCCAATGTGCTTAAGTCCCGGGGAAAAGTCTTCTCAGTGCAGTGTGGCCACGTGCACGGCAATGCCGGAGCGAAAAGCACGTCAAATCGAATATAGATAAATAAAACGTAAAATAAAATAAACAAATGAACACTTGCAGCAGCCACTGTTGCTGATCGGTAGCGGGAAGGTGAAGGAAGGTGAAGCCAGGGGAAAGCGGGGGAAGCTGTGGTTTTGCGATGATAAAGTACTTGGGAAATAAAATAAAGCACACCCTTCGGTAGCTTATCCCACCCAGCGGGAGCTTTTCATCGGAAAGTGCTGAGTTTAAGAGGGAGAGAGAGAGGAAAAAAACCTCACTCACCCCCTCCCGTGCACCCGTTATTTAGTGTACCGAGATGAGCAGCAGTAACCCGCCCTTAAAAATTGGTTTGGTTTTTCCCTCCACCGTGAATTATGCTCTCGTGCATGATTCTGCTGCTGTACGTTTGTTCACTTTTGGGCGCTTATTGTGTTCGCTGAACGTGAAAACCCATGAATTGAATTCTCGGGATCGGGCTCGGGCCTTAACTCCTAGGACTGGCTCGCCCGGCGTACCCGGGTTAACAGCGAGTTCCGTTTCGCGCATCACCTCAAAAGCTCTCGGTTTGAATGTTTTTTTTCCCGGGGAAAATGTGTAGCATATACAAAAAATAACAACAACTACGTACTGGAAATGGCGTGGCGTTCGTAGCAGCGAGTTTGAGTGCTGTTGGTGCATAAAAATTTATGACTTATTTATTTATGCGATATGCACGAAGAGGTGAAAATACTTTCACACCCCCGTGACAGGTGGGACTGCCAGCGTCGCTTTTGTGCTAGGTGGTGGGAACGAGGGATGAAATTTGAGGTTTTTGCTGAAGGTCAAATGTACGGGGTGAAGTGAATGTTTCCAACAGCGAGATGCGAGTTTGCGTTCGTTGCACACTGTGAAATTGAATTTGTTTGCATTTTTGCTGTGGCATTTTTTTTCTATTGCAAATTATGTATTTATAATGAAGGTGTGAAGCAAACAGCTCGACCTGATTGCACTCAAATGTAGAGAAGTGTACGCTCCAATGCACTCAGGCACAACTGTCTCTTTCCTGTCATCTCACCGAGGGAAGTGACACTTTAAACGATAGTTTAATTGATGCCTTTATGCGCGTCTCCTTTCGAGCACTCTTGTCTGGCCGGAAAATGTCAACCAACATTACATCATCTCCGGTCCGGCAGGACACCAACCATAAGCCGGCAACTGCCGCCGGCTTCCCATCTACACTTAATAAGCGTTTATTGTGTGGAAAACTGTTCGCCACATCTTATGCTTTCGGCACCATTTTTCATCTAGCGGGCAGAGCAGATCTTCTAACGGAAAAAGTGTTTTCCGCCCTTTTCTTCGCTCGGAAGAGAGCCTTTCACCGAGCTAGCCGTGGGATTTATACTACGGTTTTTATCAGCGAATCATTCGTGTAAAGTTTTGCACTCGGTTGGAAAATTTCTGATCCGAGACCCACCGACCGACAAGTTATTGGAATCTTGTGCGCCCTTCCGGTTGAATAGCTCGAACTATTTCCCTTTTTGTTCCCGTTTTTTTTTGCACTGAACTTCGGACACTCGCCCTCTCGAATTGTGGACACTCGGCAGCGCACTGTAAGCGGGTAAAAGTTTTCCACCGCCTCAGTACTGAGCGGGCATTGAAGCGTTTGTCACTAATGTTGGGGAGTGGGAAGAAAATTGCTATTTAAAATTCGATCTCCCATATAGAACATCGATTCAATCAATAGCGCAGGCACAGCTACTTTCCTTCGGAACTGATTCGAGCCTGATTTCATCTGTTCAGCATTCCCGGGCGGTTTCGTTTCTTGCGATAAGATGACTTCCGTACTTGAAGATGTTTCGATGTCTTGCAGAGCAGGGCCCCGTGTCTTTTGATTTGCCGTTTTCGCATTATCAACTTTTTGATATTTTCAATCATTTTCCTGTTGCCCCTTCACTCTTCCCAGCAGCAAAAGCCACGGCACGTCAGGTGATAAGCGAGAAGGTGACATCACAGAGGAAGAAGAAATAATGGTGGCAAAAATCGTTTGATAAGAACCGCAAGCGAGTCAAGCCAATGCACGGGGAAGAGGATGCGAGATTGATACAAAAGTGGAACAAAGAATAGCAACGGCAAAAAGGAGAAGCTTTCTTCCTTCCGTCAATCTTCTTGATGCGAGCGAGGGAAAGCGTGTGCGCGGGAAATTTCTATTTGCATTTCAGCTCGAAGCAAAGTTCCAATCCACACCACCAGCGCCAGTTAGTAGGAAAGCAGTAGGAGGGAAGCGATTTGCATGGTACGGGTAGCTTCATTTCCGGCAGTGATGACACCGTTTCGATGGAAGGGCGAGCGAGTTCGTGAAGCCATTCTGTTTACATCGATCCAGAGAAGCTTTGACACATGTGAACCGGCGATCCAGCTTTTCCGAAAAGGTGTACGTGCGTGTCTTCAGATCTGCTCCCGAGCTCCCGTTGGTCCCGAGCTGCCTCTCCGGCACTGGGCGTTTGATCATTCCTTCCGGAGAAGCTCGGTATTGAGTCACGTTGTGTTTCCCCTGCTTTTGTTCGGATCCCGGTCTGTGGGTGTCGTCGGTGCAAGTCGGTGGTGAGAAAATCCTCGACAATCGTTTGCATTGAGCTTTTTTCCTCGGTATCGTCGGGGTGCTACCGCGGTGTCAGGTGAGGCAGAGTGTGGACAAGTTGTCGCACAAGTTTAAATTCAATCTGTCGCTTTACGTCTAGACGGAGATGATGCCGTTCTTTCGCTGGATCTTCGGATGTTGGCAGCGCGTGCGTGTGTGTGTGTGTGTGTCGATGGGGACGACTAGGAAATAGTTCATTTGTGGCGTCATCACACGTACCGGCGGTCCGTTCGTTGCGCGTCCGTCTGCTCCACTTTCCGACCGGGTAATGGTGATTGACCGACCGGGGGTTGGTTGGGTTTAATTGAATTTTCACCCGCAAAGGACAGCCTTGCCGGAGGTGCTGGAATTGCACTCCCCGGGAATAATGGGAGTTTCTGTTCCTTTAGTGTAGGGGATGGGGGGGGGGGGGCGACAAAAAGTTGCTCCGTCCACGTACACGACTAACGATCCGCCGATGGAATGAGAAAAGGAAGCTCCAACAACAAAAAACCCGGTATAGAATTGTCATTGAAAGCACTTCCGGACAACTTCCAGACAACTTTCCACGGATGCGATGCATACGGCAAAGTTGCTGGTCGCTTGGCCCGGAGCTTTTCTGGTTTTTTTATGTCTGTGTGTGTATGAACTGCTACCGGATGGTATCGCAAATTGAACGGGATAGTTTTCTTTGTGCAGCAGTTCAGGTTTGCATTCTTGCGTGGATCTCGTTATATCCGTTCCATTCGACAAGATTGGCTTCTTGGGGGTGGGGAAGGCGATGGGCAACTTCTTGGGCGACCGTACACCTGACAAAGTTTGCTGTTAGCCTGTCTGAATGAGACCACCCGCTCAAGTAGGAACATTGAACGAAACTATGCTCAGCACACAACACACAATACCCAAACATTCACCGCTAGAAGTGCGAGGAAGCGGGATGTCCTCGAGCGTTGGCCGTAGATCATTCCCCAAATTCCAGAACCATAGCAAAGCCCTTGTTTGTTGAGGTAATAAAACGGGCAATCGTTCGTTCGCCAGAAGCACTTCATCCCTACTGCTGCTGACTGCTTCTGACGTTTTATTACACTCCCAGCGGTCGTCGATCTTGTCCCGATTTCGTTCCCTCACGGTGCTGCCATCGCCGACCATTTGTCCTAATCAATAGAGATGGCGTCGCCCGTCGCCCAATCGAGCCAGTGGAGAAGGACTGCTAGGTCCGGGTGTTCGGGGTGCCTATTCGTTTTCATTAAATTGCTGCAATAAATTAAGATATCCTTGGGATATGGATAGGATTTACGCGTCGCCTAGTAGCGCGAGCGCATTTCCAGGATTTTGGGTGGGTGTTGGTGGATGATGGTGTCGGTGGTGGTAAGCGGGGATCTTGGTTCTGAAATAAAGGCCAGATTGTTTCTCCACCATTCTGTGCGGCGATGATGCATGACCGTATAGTTTCGTACCTTCGGCTTTTGTGCCTCGTTTGTGCGCCTGTCTTCAGGGCCAGGTTAAAGATTGGTAACGGTTTGGCGTTGCTAATCGCGCTAAAACATTGGGTAAAACACGGCTTTAATGAGGTGGAAGGTGACTGTGTTAACCTTGCACGGGATTTGCACACCGCTTCCTTACGCATTTCCGGTCAACTGCATTCCGATTGCACCCGTCGTCCACTGGTGCAACCGTTACGGTGCAATGGATACGCGATTGGATGGATACGCATTGACTATTGCGTCCCAAGAAGTACCAAGACTTGGTAATGTAACTGTTTTGAAACAATGTTTCGAGTGCGAGTTGAAGGATGCAGCAATTTATGTAACATCCGATATTGCTTCATCGCGCAATAGCTTGAGAAGTTACTGACCTGGCAGGTGTCTGGAGTAATGTAGGTTTACCCCGAGTCAGTTATCTCCAGATAGTATCTACGGCGTCGAGAAAGTATCTCACAAAGGCCCTGCAACTTTCGCCGACAAATCAAAGTCCAGCGCAAAGATTGATCGAGAGTCTACCGTATTTAACATAAACATTATCAGCCATCGACGTGCTAATAGGCAAATCTAAAGTGTGTGTGTGTGTAAAAAGCCGGCCACTTTCTTCTGACGCACCTCGTTCGGACCATTTTTCCCATGCTCCGCCCGGAGTACGATGACAAATATTCGAAAAATCCCCAAAAATTCCACCGGTATCGAGTGAAACCGATCGACACTTTCACCGCTTCTTCCCTTGTGTGCGCGCTGTGTGCCACACAGCGGCCGCAGGGAGCGAATGGGTCCGCAAAGCAACGTCAGCAAACGCCGGGGGTTGGATGGGGCGAGGAACTGCTACTACTGCTCGTACAGCACCGGACCGAGCAAACGGACCGAAACCGAACCGGTCATGGACGGCGCGGAACGCTGTGTGTTCGACCTGGCTGCGTGTGTTCGAGGCATCTCACACTGTATTTCGATCACTCGATGGCGGTCGGTCAGCTTGTGGTACGAAGCCACCTTGGAGTTCATTGTCAAGAGCACACACGCGCGCGCTCGCTGGTCGCTGAGTGGCGGATGAGCCGCGGTCATCTGCCTCTCCTGTCTGCTCAGAGAGTAGGTGTGCGAGTGAGACCGCACACAGTAGGTTGATGCGAGATCCGATCCGATCGGTTTGGCGTTTCACTATCAATTTGTGTGTCTCGAAAGCTTCGCCTGGGTCGCCGCACTTTGTTTGCGTATGTGAGTAGCCCGGTCAGTGATGCACTGACGTTTGCATATCACTTGTCAGTGTCATTAGACGCGTCCTGAGTGGCGTGGCGTGGCGTTTGGCTAGTCGGGCGAGGCAATCGTTTCCCAAAAATAAGCGAAATGTCACGTCCGATGATAATTTCGCCGCTGTTGTGTGCACCGTGCGCTCAACAGGCGTTAACAAATTCGGGACAACAAATTCGGGGTCCTGGATCGTGACGAGCTCGATACCAAACGCATACACACACGCACGACAGCACGTACGGTACGGAGGCAGTGTTTGAAGGTGTTTGATTGGAAATGAGCTTTCACTTCTATCGTTTCAGGACAAGATGGCGCTCTTGTGTTGAAGTCCGCCCTGCTCCGCGCTGACGCTTGTCACAGGGCGACATTTTAATGAATCATGACGGCAGCACCGGGAAGCGGTGTTCGCACCGTGGGTGGCAGGCACATTCTAATGATGAATTCTTTTCGCTCCAGAATTGGATTATACTTGACGCCGCTGTCCGGGCTGTGCTCGCTCCGCTGACTCGTGATGGAGCGTGTTATCGGGATCGTTATTTTTAAAACGCATTCGCCCCGTCCGGTACGCCGTCCGGGTCGTGAGTGGGATGTAATTGAGTTTGGCTGTCAATCTCAATTCAATGCATCCGCACACTCTACCCACCCTCCCGAGGTATCGAGTTAGACAAGAAGAGCGGAAAATGGAAACAAAAAAGAACAAGGACCGATACACAGCATCCGGAAGCTCAATGGGGCTGCATGAAGCTGTTCCGTATTCTGCCGGCGAACGAAACCGTTTCCGTCCGTTTCCGGCTCCGGCGAAGGTGGAGTTCACCAATCTTTGACGGTTCGGTGCTGTGAAGAGGTCCTCGCCGGAGAGTTTCCCCCTGGCATGCTATCCTGGTAGCGCGGCACGCGATGCTGCAATCGTTTTGCAATGTTCACATGGCACACATACACGTCGTCAGTTTATGCTGCACTTCCGGGCGGAGAAGAAGGCTCAGCGTACCAGCTGGGTGCACGGTATCACGGGATCGCTGGAGTGCCCTCTTCACCGTAAGTGGCATTTCAACGGGAAATAGTTTATTTATTTCTCTCTTCTTGCTGCGGGACCACGCAGCGTTCCGGGTGTCCCGATGCACTCCGGTGCTGGAGTTTCCCGTTTTGCGCACGGGGCATATTAATGTACCCGGTCGTTGTGGCGCTCGTGCTCGGATCGACACATTTCGGCGATGGCGAGACCAGAAGTCAGAATACAATTGCATTGCGAACAATGGCAAAAGGGATCGAATCGGTTTCGGGGTGTGTTCCTGTTTGGAATTGCGATGTTTGGAGTGGTTGGAGTTGAAGTGTAGCATCGTGAAGTGTAGCGGTGTGGTAATGTATAATTGATAGACTGCTGGAATGGCTGGCGGTGAATTCTGCAATGTTTGTGAACCGATGCAGACGGGGATATTGTTAGCATTTGTCACGGTATTTGAAACGCATTTTAAATAATAGCGAGCGTGTGGCATTGCGTGCGGTTGAAGCTGTTTGAAAATTTATGCTCAATTTTATGCTTCAAGTATTAGTTTCTAGCTGAACTGTTTTATATGTTGAAGAAATATGGCCTATTTCGAGCTAAGTGTGCAGTGAAATAGCTTTATCTGCATACTCCGACTGTACCCGTTTCGTATCTTTCATCCCGTAACAATGCTAAGTAGACCGAACCTCCACAACCCGAAACCGAAAAACACTTTATCATGACCCAAAACAAACCCACCATACTAATTGGTATCCACTCGGTATCGCAACGACCCTAAAGCATCCTTCCTCCGTTTGCTCCACTTATCTACTCCGCTGGTCAGCGTTCGATGTTCGACACATCCACAACAGTTCCCAAAAGTCAAAAATGCGCCCCATTTGGCGTCCTCGTAACGTTGCTGCGATGAATAATGCTAAGAATGATAAAGCTGGCAGGACTTTTTGCCCTCTCATCGCTCTCTTTGCGCACTGATCCTGCTTTACTATACCTCACGGCGTAACGTGTAAGACAGCAATAGGAAAAAGTCCGCTACATCATCGCTTCCCAAGCCCATCCCGTTTCCCGCTGGCGTCGGTGACTGCGGCGGACAAACTGCTCCGGCTCCCCAAACGCTGGGGCCCTGGGTCTTAAACTAATTTGCATGTGATTATCATTCGAGCAACTGCGAGAGAGCGCCGGCAGCGAAAAAGCTCACGTCCGAAACGCGACAACGCAAATGCAAATACAGCAAAAAGAAGGTCGCGTGAGAGAAGGAGAGAAAGTGAAGAGGGAGCTGTTTTTTTTTTGTTGGTTCATACATTTGAAGTAAAATATACATACTACACGCGAAAGTTTACCCCATTCGGGAATGAGGATGGGGTTCAGGGAGTGGTGTATGTATGTGTGTACATTTTGTGTGTTACCGGTCTTCTTTCTGTAAAGGGCGACAGCGGTGAGATCGGTGCTTCTATTTTTTCCCTGTTGTGCGGTTATGTTTTTGTGGGCAAAGAATCTCGCTGCCTGCAGGGCAGCTGCTCCGTTCAAGGTTGGATGGTCCATGGGAAGAAAGTTTGCCGTCTTGCAGGGAGATGGGGGTTAGAAAAGATATTTCTGCTTAGAAGCCGGAGCAAGGAGCAGTGAGAGCCTGGAATGTTATCATAATAGTATTCAGCGCCGGGGGTTGAAGCCCTTTTCTTCCTGCGTGTGCACGTGTGCAGGAAGATGTAGGATGCCTAATGCCTTGGAGAAACCGGCAGTCTTTAGTACCGCCACAGCAGAGTGCTGTTTCATCATAATCCTGGTTTAAATTTGTACTTTTTTGTGTGCACACACACACATACATACACACGCACGTGGACTCAAAATTGACGTAGTCTCGGCGATGATAGGAATTGAAGAAAGCAGCTTTGAGCGGTTGTGCTTATTCCAGTTCGCTTTTGAATAAAAAATTACTTCAAGATGAAAAAAAAGGAACGCCAACCTAGGGCCAGAGCCTTTTGTCAGGCGCTCCCCCCTGGTACGATATTGCATTTGCAAGGGGAGAAGCGTCTATATTTAGCTCCCGTTCGTTCGGAGCATTCTTATTGCCCAGGTGCTGAAGCGATATAACTGGCAGGCTTTTTTTTCATTATTTCATTTTGCTACGGAAAAATAAGAATGCAAAAAAACACGCAAAAATCACACCAGAAGCCAATTTTTAAAACCACCCTCCGAGAGGAATCAGCTACCAGCAACTATGGCAATCGCTCGCAACAGCATTCTTGGCGCTGTTCCATTTCCCTTTTTATTTTGATAACATTTTGCATATTTAGGCCTGGACCGTAGGTTGATCAATTTGAATAATGCTGCGTCGTGTCAGCAGTGTGTCTTCCCTCCCCACTGAGGAACAGTATTCGCCCACGGCAAGCGCGCACCACGATCGCGTATTGTGAATTTAGCGGTGTAAGGGAAATTTAATTTTACCTAAAACATGCTTACGAAGCTTCCTGGGGAAGGAAGGACGCGTAATTGTAATAAATATTTCATCTTAGGGGAGTTAATTTTGCAACTTCTTCAAGGAGCGATTCGATCGGGAAAATGACAATATGAGCAGGTGTAAAACATCTAGCACAGTTTTATGCATCAGTTTTTTTTAAGTTAGCTGTTTGTTGTTACGTTTTTATCTAAATATTCATCGTAAAAGACTCTGGCCAAAATGCCCAGCACCAAAAATGGACATCATTAAATGAAATGTACCACCAGAACGTCTTCCCCGGCAGCATCCAATCTTGGGTGCTGGGAAGTTATTTATCGATCCGGAAGCACATCGTTTGCTTTGATGATCGAACCAAGGAAATGGCTTTCTAATATTAAACCGACCGAACCTACCGACCGTTCTAGATCACCGGTTAGAGGGCGAAAATGGCTTTGAGGAGGGGGAGTTTTTTTGTTACGTCTTTCCCCATTTTTATTTTCCCTTTATTTTGTCTGCCAAATGCGGAAAATACAAATGGAAAACTCTGTGCGACGCGGTACGACGTTAACCATTTTATCATTAGGACACTGGTGTGGCGCGCGCGCGTCCTTTCACCTTTTTCAGGTTGAGTTGAAGGAGACTTTTATTTTGTCTGCCTGCACCCACCGGCGGTCCACATTTTCCTCGTTCTCGTTCCTGACTTTTGACACAATTTTGAAATGGTTTTCGTTGAAGGAATGGAGTTTTTTGTCTTTTTTCATTTTTTTCGATTAGGAAATTTTCTTCTAATTTAAATAATTTGCGACCGGAATGTGCGCTGAAGGATAAAGAGCGAAAAAGGCAAAAAAGACATTCAAATTACAAAAAAAAGCGCAACTTCACCCACACACCACCGATACAGCGCTCCGGGGAAAAAAGAGAGCAAACGTCGAGCGCAGAGTGTGGAAATGGGAAAATTTTCAACTTGACCGTCACGCACCGTCGGCTGCGTGAACTTTGCCGGCTTTTTTTTGTCTTGTTTTGCTGCGAACGAGAAACAAAAGCGAACCTGACCAACGCCGGTTGGTTCGGTGGGCTTTATAAATTTACATCCGCCAAAAAAGCCCCGTTTTCCTGCGCGACTGGCCTTTTTGGGATGGTTGGTTTTGTTTTTGTGTAAACTATTTTTTATTTTTGCCAAACAAATTCACCCCACTTTGCGGAGGAAAGAAGGGAAGGATCTTGCGCACGGGGGGGCTACAACAGTGGGAAGCAAATATTAGAACCGGCCCATTCTGTTTTATCTCTAATTCAATAAACGGTGTGGTGCCCTTTAGCAGAGCAACGGCTTGTGGAAGGTTTTTTATAAGGGAAGAAAGGAAGAATGGTTCTGCATGAGGGAGGAGTGGAGTAAGGGATCATATTGTAGTAAAATGTGGTCAAATAAAGGATAAAAATGGACCCCGATGGAAGATGAATTGAGCTTATTATGATTCCTACGACGGTTGGTGGTTTACGAGTTGTGGAACCGTTTTATGATGGTATTTTGCAAATCACTTGCATAAGGAGAATTGAAGCATAAAAATGATGTTAGTAGACATACGATTCTAAAACTAAAACATTCAATTTCAAGGCGAACTGGATCTCTCTGAACAATTCTGAACAATCTTTATCGATTGCTGCACGAGGCACTTTAAGGGAAAATTTGCTTTATTCTTCCACCGAAAGTTTCTCCGAAAGGGAAAAGACCTTGCTCTTCTAACAATAAAATGGCAATGTTTCAAATGAATTGAAACAAATTTGCTCTTATCATTCGTACCAAGAATCAGCATCTTCAATTGACTGACGTTGATTATCCTGGAAATGTATTTTTACCCCAACTGCAGCGGAATTGTGATAATCATCAGAAAATAGGGGTTTTTTTTCTTTCGAAACGGCACTGGATTTTTCCGCTCCATTCCGAGAGCGATTAACATCTCCAGTTGACCATTTCATGCTCATCGTTTCCATCCGATTGTGCTCGTTCCTTCCTTACTGGCCCCTTACTGGAATGGGTGGAAAAAGAACTGACCAAAGAATGCCCTGAAGCAAGTCCCCAATTCCACGATGAAGTGTTGCTAGAGCTAGAATGGGTGGTTGTTTTTTTTTTCGTTGTGTGTGTGTGCTTCCACTCATACCCGTCCGATAAGAGCGGCCCGATAAAAATGTGTCATCCGTTCGACACCGGAGCCGGAAACCCCGGGAGGCAAAGCGCTTTCGAAAGCTTTGAGGTTAGGGATTGTGAACCGATCTGCAAATCTGCTTTCTTCACCTCACGCTTTACCGAGAAACCATAGAGAGATGGAGAGAGAGAGAGAGAGAGAGAGAGAGCGAGTAGTCCGCATGATGATGGTGGTTTTCACACGTTCTTTTGCTTCCGTGTCGGCAGTATCATCGTCACCATTTCCGGTGCTCCCCGACTCCCCGGCTAGCAAACAACAACATCAACGAATCGGAAAAGAAAGATAAAAAAACGGTCCATACGCCCATTGCTAGGAGTGATGCCACCCCGCTTGGTTGGTATTATTCAGCAATCAATTGCCTAAAAAATGGTCTTTTTCTATTAGTTTGGGTTGTTTGGCCTCCCGCTTCTGCTCTGCCACAGTTTTTGTCACTGTGTGTGTGTGTCCAAGGGCCGCCGGTCATCGGTTTGAAGTGCCTTTTTCCGGTGTTAGAAAATAGAAGCGCCTCCAGGCACATGGACACAGGCCGAAATAGGCCATTTATTATTTTTGATTTTTTTTTTCGCCAGCCTCGACAGTTCTTGCTATTCTTACCACTCTCGAACGGCTTGGGAAGATGGACAGGGGAGGCTTTTTCTGTAACGGTAATCGTACGCGTCCAGCACCACACCGTTAGGTCTGTCCTCGTCTGAGTAGAATCGATGGGTTTTTGCCCGCTTTTTTTACTGCTTCCCTTAGCCACTCGACTGTTTCGGGGCGCACTTCTTTGGAGAACACTCTTTTAAGCTTACTTCTAAGTGTTGAGACGGGGGGGGACTGCTTTTTGACATACTCGGGGGAATAATGATAAACTTCCGGCGTAGCAATCATCATCGGCAAGAGCTATGACAGGCCGGCAAAAGAAACATCTGGCCGGTTCAAAGTATCAGAAACTATCGATTTTTTGTCGATCCTACAATTTTCGTATGCACTTGAAGAAAGCTCTCGAGTGAGAGAGAGAGAGGTTACTTGATGCAGAGGTACATTAAGTGCTTCAGCTCAAGCATATATTTCCCTGCCACGATGAAAGCTCTCCGAGGGTGAGCCTGAAGTACCGCTCAAGAAGTAAAACAAAGAAGAGGCAAACAAGTTTCTGGCTGTGTGGCGGTCTAATCAATCATTTCCTGTCCTGGGGCTCCTATCAGGAACTTTCACAACCCTGCACAAAACGAGCTCGGGGAGATGCGAAAACGTAGTCATCATACGAGCACACGGCGCCCCATTAGATGATCGGGAAAGATGATGGAGTCTGCAGGCTGAATCACACATTCAAAAGTACGATTATTGTATGCTGCAATTTTCTATGACTATAATTTGCCACTTGACTAGGCTCTCCCTCCCAACAAAAAGGTAACTATCGGGCCCGAGTCACCCGACCACTTTGGGCTTCATCAGGAGTGAGGCATCACTTGAAACAGCTGAAAATGCAGCTTGGAGATATGTTACCCGTGTTCCGGTGGATTACTGCATCCTAAACGAAAGTCCGGTAATATTACAGCCGGATCTACCGCACCGGTTTTACGAGACCGCGAGACGATGAACCCCGATGTGCAGACCGGATTCGTTAGCAAACGCCGCTGTGCCGGTGCGTCTCTATCCGCCATGTTGAGTAATCGCCATTGGCGGCGACCTCGCCAGTCGTCAGTGAGCGCTCGTACGCATCGGCTCGATCGTAGTGTGCTTTGTAGTGTGTGTTGTTGATCTTGCAGCGTCGCAACTGTCAACTGATGTAAAAGTGTACGTAGTGACGAAATCGGGAATCGGTAAAGAATACCAACGCCAACGAGTAAAGGTTGTGACCTAGTTTTGCTTGTAAAATCCTCGGCTTTCATGAAACTGATATGCTTTTTCAACAGAAGAGTTGTAATTGTTGACGCTTTAACTAATATGAATCTTGTTATGTTTTCTTCGTTTCCTTTCAGTTTCTTCCGTGAGTTGAGTCTTGAGGCACAAAAGAGAGAGAGAGAGGTGTGAAAAGTGAAAACACTGTGCAGCGGCATCGTGCTTGTGGTTCCGGCCTGCGAAGAATATCTATGCAAATTGTATACGCGTGCACAAACGTTTCTGTATAAAGGTTGAAAAAGAAAGAGCGTGTGTGTGAACGTTTGAGCAAAACAGTTTGGTGAAATTTTGTTTTCTTTTCTTTACATTTTGCAGTCTACAGAAATATTGGAGAAAGTTATTAGATCTATAGTTAATGAGTTATTCCCGAAAGTGATCAAATAGGAGTCGACAAGTAATTCAGTGCAGTGTATTGTATTGGTTCCTGTGCCAGCATCACAACCAAGAAGCAGTGCCAAGCAAGTGATATGATAAGTGTATCCGTGCGTGAAACGTCATAGTGCGTGGTATAAAACCGACAAAAAAAACGCTTCACATTCCGACACCTGACGAGTGTGAATCTTTGAGTGGTGTTCGTCTTACAGCAGAAAATTTGTTGTTGGAGGCACTAGGCCCCATTCATAAAAGCTTCTAGCAGGAAAAAAAGGCATTTGACATCAAACAAATTCCAGTGCCCAGCGCGTGGTGGAGTAGGAGTTGTACGCCGAAACAACCCAACATCCGGTTGTCATCAGCACCGGCGAGAACCGTTCCAACCAACCAACATCCCCAGCCAGCCGACAGAAACCTACCAGCACATCCACAAGATGAATGGTTTCCGAGTGCTCAATTTTGCACTGTTCGCGTTCTGCTTTCTCTGTGAGTAAACGGACTAATTTTATTTCTTCCTTCTCCCCTCCCCTTTTACACTCTCCTACGGGCACCCCTGTTCCTGTGTAATCCTGCGAGGAGGGAGATCTATCCCCAAAAATCCTGGATACTGGAAAGTTGTCCACACTGAGAGCCGTTCCAGACCGCCTGCGAGGCTTGGTTTGACTTGGTTTTGTGAAGCACAAATCCTCGCCAACAGAACATCCTCGCTTGCAGCTGTGGCCCGCTGGTTCCCGCTGGATCCGATCCGGATTTGAGTCCTTCCTTCTTCCCTCTCGGTTACAGTAGAGTATGCTGCAGCGATCCTTTTCCCTTTTACTCCCTTGCAACATCCCACCTCACGAGCGGTTGGGACAGTTTTGGCCGTCGGTGATGGTTTTTGTGTGTACTGGTTGTGTGGGGCCCAATGCTGGGTGGATTGCACACTGCTGCCTTGCTGCTCGAGAATGTTGCGTGTGAAGTATTGTCTTCGGAAGCAGTGACGTTCCGCACCAGCACTCACACACTCACGCATACAAACTCACCGTCTTCCTGCTTCCTGTTGAACCATTGCTTCCTGCACCTCCATTGCATTCCACTCCACACTGCTTCTGCCTGCACCAACGGACCCGAAGGGCTATGCGCTAACAATGGGATGGGTTTTTTGCTTTTTTGCCACCGCAGCGAATCTGGTGTCCTGTGCACTTGATTTAGTCTGTGCTTTTCTAACCTTAATCCTTTACGAGGCCCGGCAAAAGGAGAAAGAGCTTTCAGTTCCACTAACCAGTAAGCTTTCCGGTTTTCCTTTTACGTTTGCTGTCTGATTTTGTATACTCACACACCCACACACACACACTCTATAACACGTATTCCAGCACACACATTACAGCACTCCGGCGGCCACAGTGAGACGCGTGACCGCGCAGCGTGTGTGTGCTCACCTCTTTCTCCCACATACCGCTCCAGGAAACTAACTGCACTTTCGCTGCACTTTGCACTTACGCCGATTTACCATGCCTTTCGAATTTGCAAAATGTCGCGTGTGTGTTCGCTTGCACTTCACATCTGGGGGGGAGGTTTTGTGTTCGTCCCGCACATTGTTTGCAATGTTTCACAGCTTCACACAGCTGCACTGCAAGAGGAAAACATTGCAGAAGGGCCCAAAATGTGACGCGCATGGTGTTTTTTCTTTCTTCTTCTCTGTGATGTTGTTTCGCAGCATCCCGCACTGATTCGTTACCCTTCTCTTCATCCCCACCGATTTCATCATCAAACAGGCAGGGATTCCGCACCAACCGACGTCATTGCCATTTTATGCCGGCTCCCTAGCAAAGCTCCTCCTTTTGGTGTATGCATTTTCCGTAGCCGTACGCCTTTTGTGCGGCATCTTCTCACTGTTTTATGTTTTCCACTCACTTGGTTTGGCGTGACATCTGGCGTGGAATGGAATAAAGATTGGCCATTTGTTCTGTTTCGCTCGGTTGATTCTTTCATCGTGCTCGTCCGGCCCGTTTTACGTCTTGGCAGTGACTTATCTGGAAAAGGGGGAAAAATGGGAAAAGCAAGACTTTCTGACATTTCCCGTAATGCAACTCCTCCAGCTCGAATGCTGTCTGCTGTTAGCGTTATACGTTTGCTTGGGATGAAAAATAGAGCTTTTTCTAGATGAAAAATGCTACTCCAGAAGAGGACGTTTTTGTTTAAATTGTTATTCTGGGTGTTTAAACCCAGAGGTTTTTATTATATTTTTATTAAATTGATTACAATATATTACTAGAAGTGTTTGAAAGCATTCATGTGCTACCGTTGCCAGTCATTTCAAACTCCATGTATTCATTTTATTTGCTTCTCGATATTAGCTACCGTTATTGTTAATTATTATTGCTGTAACCACAATTACTTTCTTTAAAATGGTTCAATTTTCACATAAATTTCCTATTTGAATGCGGTATGATATTGTTCACAAACTATCTAACAAATTCTCTTACCGAGAGGCTCACACAAACAAACTAACTAGAAAGCGGCACCCCAAACCACGCACTCCCACTCATGTGCTGCGTGTTGTTTTCAAGTACAGCCGGGCACATTGCAACAACGCACACACAGACGTAGGCATTAATGAACCATACCGATGCCCTTTGCCGATGCACCCGGCAGCCTACGCAAAGTCGGGCAAACGGTTGGCGCGGTTTTCCGTTGGATTCCTTTCCCACCCGAATGGTGTGTGGTCACCGTCACGCGCAAAGTGCATCGGCGCAAACCTTCGGCAGCCTTGTGCGATTCGCACCGCTTCCATCTCCCCTAATGTAAGATTAATTAAGACTGGCTGACCTGTGGCTGTGGCTGGCTTTGAGACCAAGAGCACGCAAAACTGTGCATGTGATGCTGGGATGCAATACAGTCGGAATTGGGAATTAGAGAGCAATCGGAGAGTGATGAAATGAGTAGCTTTAGACTATCTCAATCACTGACAAGGAACGGGCAAACGCACCGGAGGAAACTTTAACGATTTAAAACCCATTTTACAAAAGGTGCATTAAATCATTGGACGGTAAAGTTTGTTGTTTTATTGTCTATTGCGATGTAGATGGTTTTATCGGTTCCATCCAACCGGAGCGAATGAACCATTGAAATGAGTCCTGTGCCTCACGGTATTGCTGGAGCACGACACCCGAACCTTAAATCACGCTTTAGTTGCTGCCTGCCTGCTACTTGGGCGCTTTATCGAGCGTAAAGCGGCGCTGCTTTGCAGTTCCATATTTCAGCTTCACCCAGTGCGCGCATTGCAATGTATGATAGTGATCGGGAGAAGCGGGAGAGCGATTCGCAATAACCATTTGCATAGCCATTAAACCGAGATCGACTAAGCACCGTTGGCTTGGAAGCGTTACGCGAAAGGAACGTTTTTCTTTCATTCTTCCCTTTAAACTCCAACTCAACCCAACGGCTCCTCATCCTTACGCTCGTTACGACATCACAGTGGTCACCGGTCGGTCGGTTCTGGTTGTGTTGGTGCTTTTTTTCCCCCGCTTCCCTCGCCCGGTGTGCCTTTTCTATAGCCTTGCTTTGTGGGCTCAATTCCATAAAATAACATTTTCATTACATTCGCGACTAGAAGCTCGTGTTCACTCGCAACCAAGAGTAATAGAGCCCATGTATGTGTGTGTTTTGAAACCCATCCCGGCGGATGTGAATTGATTCTATTTTTCCGTTTACTGCAGCTCGTGTGCTTCATTGGAGCGGTCAGTGGAGCGCTACACATGAAGACAAATGGCTGGAAATCCGTTCGAGAGCAAAAAAGGAACAAAAACAAACACAATGCGGAGCGCATTCCGTCCACCACCAGCGGATGGGGGGACCACCCGCCCCGAGGATTGCTGGGGAGACGGTTTTACGAATGATTTTCCCATGGCTTTGCTATCGAGCATAAATTACCTCACCATTTACGATCGGTCCTACTGCTTTGCTGTGGTCACCGGGGCAGCGAATGCGGTGTGTGTTGGCAGCTGGGAACGTGTGGCGGTGGGGGGGGGGTTTGAAAATCGATAAACTTAAATTTACATCCATTTGACGTTCGGTAGAAACGGGCGCGGGATTCACTTTCGCGTCCTATTGGCTGTGACACCTTGCGGCGGTGCTTTTATGGGACTGATCCTAATTCAAACAGGCATTATTTCGCTGGCTCTCCAAGGTCACCATGGCTACCAGCGCTTCAGTTGGCGCTTGAGTTGCGAAAGTATAAACAGTTTCTCAAACGTTTGCTTCCCACCCGGCCCGGGGGTAGGTTATAGTTGGGTGCTTCCGAAAACGGAGCAATCCGCGATACGACCATTTTCGAGCTTCATTGCTGTTGCATCAAACGCTCCGGTGTCATACGAGAGCGCTCCGTCGAGTGGATCCCTCCGCAGTCGAGTTTGCGGTGCGCTTCGAGTTGAGTCTCTCTGTAGCGCCGGAACGGGGAGCTCTAAGTGTGCCAATAAGCGGCAATCATTGATGGCTAAGTGAAGGAGATGTGTAGATTGGAGAAGGGTAATAGCCTTGGTGACAACAGGCCACCAGATTGGCGGTTTCATCCCATTACAAGTTTCTCGTACCAGGTGGACCCAACGCTCCTCCAATCGGGATGCATTCGATACGATGGCGGATAACGTCTAGTACCACTAGTGGTGGTACTAGAATCCGGGTGTAGTGTCAAGGCCAATGAAATGGTTAGCTAGAAGTAATTAGCATGTACATTACTCTAATAATGTATTTCCTTTCTGTTTAGTAGATCACACACAGACAGCTTGTTACGTGCGCACGGCACGAGGCTACTTACACATTCGACCCGACCTGAGAGGTTAGTCCGGTTCTGCCTAAGTCAGAGGTTATCATACAGTCCACCATCTTGAACGCAACAGTGTATACGCTCTCCGCTTAGTATGTGTGTGTGCGATAGCTACGCACGCCATACGTATACTAAGCGTATACTAAGCGCCTCATACGATCGTTCACGAGTGTGGTGCGTTGTGCGCGAGCGAGACCTTCAGCTAGTTTTACTTTCATTACCAACTCGCGTACAATTGGGAACTGGGTGAGAGATCAACTCACTGTTGCTGGTGTAACTACACCGCCGCACAATGCTGTTGCCGTATGTGCAATGCTGCAAGTTAACCACCCGTTGGGGTGGGTTTTTATTGAAGATCTCTATCACCGTGTGCGTGCAATGTAACGAAAGGGAAAACGAAATTATTTAACGCAAGCTCGTTTTGCTTTGTGGATTTTTTTCCTCTTCTTTCTTTTCGCTATGTTTGCTGATGAAGCTCGCAGGCATTATACACATATCTATTGAGCTTGTACACGCAAGGCGGGCAGCTGGGGCCACAGCTTTGGTGTGGTATGGCAATGCGATTGTTATGAATTTCGCGTCAAGATCCTCTCTATACGCGAGCACAGCGTCTTCCGTGGCCGTACATCGACCGGATGAAATGAAAGTCACTTGAGTGGCGGGCACGTGTGAGCCTGGCCGCCAATGAAAGTGATGCCCCAGATACGGTCAGGTGTGATTGTACTCGCGCTGGTGGCCTTTCACTACTCGTCGCCCCGCCTGTCGTTTGATACGGCGATCGTGCAGCGGAGTCTGCGCTGATTATGAAAAGCAAAAACAAAAACCATATTATCCAGGATTGATGGGAAAGGTAAGTGCACTCATTTCCCTTTCAATTTTCCGCGCCCGGTACAGTGAGTGTGGTTTAATTCGTTCGTCGCTTCGACCTCCGGACGGGAGGAGTTGGAAGCTGATCGCTGGCAGTTGAGGCACGGTTTTTATAGCCCGGTCATCCCCATTGGGTAGAGACACACTAACTTGGAAGCGTTGCACAATTGCCGCGCATTGCACTTGGCTGAGCTGGGCGGAGAAAACAACATTCACTTTTTTGTTCCTTCACAGCGCAGTGGCGGCCTGTGTGCTACTTACTTAATTGAGCCGTACTGCCATCGGTGTTTCTGTGTTTAAATTGTGTCGATGGGAGTGGTTGATAGTGACAAAAGTTTATTTAGATTTTCCGCCAAACAAAACCCTGAAGCAGCAAAGCGAGCCACAGGAGGAAATAGATGCGTATCGATGGACAAGGGCCCTTTTTGGCTTGAGAGTGGCGTGAAGCAACCAATTTACGTGCTCCCTCCCGTTATGATCACATTCCAGCTGCATTCTATCCTCCCCGGTAAAAGTTTGGATCTTGATCAAAATTGTTTGTTGATTTTGGGTAACTGTATCTAATTGTAAGTTCTCCCCAGACTCCTCGGCTGCTCCAGTTCCCGTGCCAAGCTCTCCAAACAAACTGATCTGGCTCATAATCGATGGAAGGTATAATTTTCACAAAGTGCCAAACATTCCAATGCCTCCGCAGTAGCGTTGGAGCGTGTCGATGCCGATCAGCGCAGGGTTGAGGTAGAGAGGCAAACCAGAGAAACAAAACAAAAACATTCCAAAACGGTTGGTAATTTGATCGTTGGAGGAGACTTCAAAAATTGATTTTCACTAAACATTTTGAGTAGGCCGAGCTTCCCCCTCGCTCGACTTTCGATGAAAGATGCCCCAGAAATGGGCTGAATCATCCTTCCAATTCGATTCGATTTCATCCATGACCGACACCTGATCTAGTGTCGCTGGTTAGCTCACTTGTGAACTTGACTGACGATGACGATGATGATGGTGATGGAAATCGACGGCCGGGAAGGTTAAAAGTGCCGGCGGTAAAGTGTTTCCAATGCACGCACGAGCCATCGTTCCGCGGAAATCGAAGAAATCGAGTCGATGCAGCAGTACACCCGTGAGCCATTAGTACAATTCCGCTTGGGCCGCTTTGAACGCGCCTCAATGAATCTCTCCCGGTTTGAAAAACCGATGCTTTCTTAATAGGATTTTAATTGGAGCACCGTCGAGCGGACTGGAAAGCCTTGATGACGACGGCTCGCTACCAAACACAATAGATCACCGCGAGCGAACGAGACCTTCGAGTGTCATACGAAGGGCAGCAGTAGCAGCGTGCAGGCCGCTACCGAGACACGCATTCTGCGATTAGTTTAGTCATGCGAGGAGGGATTTTGTGTTTTCGTTTTTGTTATGCTTTCGATGTGCGCGTCATTGCAAGCATTACAACACGTCCCGTGGTCTGGGGAGGGTGTATGGGATGACCACAACACACACAAACACACACACACGGGAAAAACACTGGTCCCGGGTAAGATGCCGGATACTGCCGGGTGAAACGTAAAATGTGAAAGTCGTAAAACCTCTCCCCCTCGGGTGGGCTCCAACACTTTTGCTTAAACAGCTTTCGATCCTCTCTCAAGTCCCAGTTCCTTCCCGAGCTGCGGGATCTTGAATCATCAGCGATTGCATTTGTACGGCGAAGGAAGCAGCACGTCTTCCTATCTCAGTGCAGTTGCGGTCTCCGGAGCCGTGGCCGGAAGATGATGTGGTAGTTAATCGAACTCAAACACGTCATATTGTCGCTTTCACCCTAGAGACTTGGGGGGCTCCGTGTGTCTGCTGCTGAGGAAATGGGAACGTCTCGAAATATCTTCTAACGGAGATTCCCGTAGAGACTTTCGGGCGTAATCCTGCTCGTTGCGCTGTTCGTTTAGGTTGGCTTGAGTAATCGGCATCCGGTGGCTGGGTCTAAGTGTGCAGACGGCACCGGGAATCATAGAAGCACCGAGATACGAATACCCGCCGGCAGTTTGGATGCTCCAATCACACACACACACCAAACTGATTGGAGCGGTACATTGAATATTGAACGCAGCATGATGGAATGTGGTGCAGATTCGTCTGCTATCGAACGATACGGAGACGGAAGCCTCCTAGGCCCCTTGCCGCTGCTTAGCCATTGAGCGCAATTATCAACCATTATAAACCAGTACGTGCAACAGCATTCCCCATGGAGATGATGGCCTATCTATAATGTTCGCTCGAATTTCCAATTTATGTCTCTATTTAAAAGGCCACGTTCACGTAAGCGTTAGGGGAGTATGCCGGATAATGCCGACCATCAAGAGCTATTTAGACGCGTGAGGTGAGATTTTACAAAACTGATGATTTATCAGGCGAGGTTACCACCGCCTCAACGGTGCGATGGTGATGGTGCTGATTGCCGGGTCTGTGGGGTTTGCAAACTGGTTTCTCCGGGTTGCTCGAGAGTCCACAATTATCTTAACAAGTGTGTGCCGTTCTCATCTCGCATCACTTCTGTGGGCAGCGGGAACTGGTATCAGGGGGGAGAGGGGAGGGAGAAGGCTTGCTCGATACATTGCCCGTGGTGTAATTAAATGCATAACTCAGGTTTTGCCTCCTTACTGTTTTACCTCGGTGTGTTCGCAGGCTCTAATTGCAGAAGTTTGAAGATCGACTTACTGCACACACCTGCAGATATGAGAGCTTGTGATAAATGCGGCATTGGTCAGTCGGTGGGCTTAGAAACTGTACCGAACTGTTTTCAAGTTATTGCGTTGCTGATTTTATTGGGTGTGTGCGTATTTTTTTGTTTGCTTTAATAATTTCGTACGCATTTTAACCTCATTTTCGCACACCCGTATCTCGGTCACTCGGTACGGCGATTGTCTGCGAATGAATCCCCGAAAGTGAACGTCCGTGCAACCCGTGCGGGAATCGAGGATAATTGGTCTAGCTTTCCGTGCGGCCTGATGTGCGATCGTACTACGTGGGCTTGATCATGATCATTACCGAACGCTTCCGAAAGCGATCGTTCGGACAGGCACCGCATGGCCCCGATGGTCCGATACAATTGCTCATCGTTTGTCATACAAAATTGTTATTTGCTGTAGGCAGCTGTGACATACACACGAACGCACACACACAAAAAATCCCATTTTTATTACAACCTTTCCCTGCGGGGTCGAACAATGGACAAATAATCTGCCGCACAGCAATCCTTTCTAGCCTTCCTGAGCTGGTCAGGCTACGCTACTGCTCCATCGGACGGTGCGTTGCCCTGACAGGTGCTCCATTAGGGCCACTCACAACGCACCGTCCGCGCTGGATAGAAAGCGATCAATCACTCGTACAACAACAAAGGCGAAAAAAAATAGCCATCGCAATCGAACGGTGCCGCCAAAGTTTGGTGCGTGCCGCAAATTCGAGCAATAGCAACCACAACAGCAACAAAGCACACATTTTGATACATTCTCCCTGCCTTATTTCGCTCCCGCTACGTCGGCGAAGGATTTGGCGAAGGATGTATCGGATCGGTGAGCGCCAATGACGTGAAGCAATCCGTTTTGTGTAATAAAACACACATAAAAAAACCATTGTGCCGACACGTGTGTGGGACGACGGGACGGCGCGCACGTGTAATGGTGCCTTGAATGGTAACTAATTGCCCACTATCAACTACCGCACGGTGACGTGCTTCTTTGTAGGTGCCACACTACGAAAAGAAAAAAAGAGCTATCCAGTAACAAATCACCTACGATAAAATGGATAGCTATCGGAGAACTGTTGGTGTCTATGTGTGTATGTATGTTAAAGGGTAGATTGCTTTATGAGGGCGCAATTGTTGTTTGGATGTTACAGCGTAAGGAGTCTCTTGGGACGCAGAGATGCGAAGATGACAGATAGCTGAGTGACGGGTGATAAATCTGATTAATTAGAGGTGTAATGCTTACTTTCAACACGTCACACGTTCTGGTCTGGGAAGCGTTCCGAGCGTCTGTGCCTCGACAAAGTTGTCCAATTCGCGAAGCCAAGGCGTGTCAAAGCAAAATTGACATAAAGTCATAACCATTATCACGTTAATAAAACTCAACTACTCAAAACAATTAATACTTCTGCAACTAATTACAGTTGTAGCAAAGTACAACATCACCACCTTCATCAGGAAAGTTACACACCAAAGAAAAACACCGCCCGGTAAAAGGATGGTGGCTAAAAATGATTCACTGATTGGCTCGCTGGCGAAAGGCAGAAGAAGTTCTATTCAATCTTGGATAATTACTTTCCACTCAACACAACTGTCAATGGCTTAATGGAAGGAAAGCTCAACTGCTAGAACCGCTGTACAATCGACCCGTTGGACGATGCGATGACTTTGACGTGCGTTAACTTTGTCCACCATACTTCCACTCCGACGGTGGAAATGAAGCATAAGTTTGTGTGTCGCTCACAATTCATCAACATAGCGGTTTTGTGTCCGTGTCCGCACATTGATTATGTTTGCTTTCTCCAGTTGCCGGCGGCAAACTTTAATTCTGGACGTTTGGCGGAGTGCGGGTTGCACGATACCGCTGAAAAGCGGGGTAAGCTACGAGCTCGTTTTCCAGTGCTCGAGTTCATCAAGAGTTGGCAAAATAAGCAGCGTAGCTTTACAAAGTACCGCTTGCAGCTATGCGCTCCTGAACAGCTTGGTAAATATTAGTTCTACTAAGACGAAAATGCTTCAACATTGAGCAAATATGTTGATATGGATACACCACTATCAAACGATACACTGCAAATAATCCTGTTGCAAGCATTCTTACCGCACCACACCGGCATTGCGCCGGAAGATAATCTCATTATTGTGAAATGTGATGAGCAGGTGAAACGCGCAACCTCCTCATTGGGAAACAGCCACCATCCTCTCAATAATAGACTGTCTCCTCGTAGAGCTCTGCTACTACGGTAACTTTGCGACGAACGATGGAGTCATATTTCTCCCGGGGCCGTCTATTCAAGGATTTGTGAGGTCAGGGGATGCTGATGGGACAAGAGCATGTACTCAAATAAAACATTCCATAAAGCGTCCGGTCACGAAAAGGCCTCTGTTATCCCACAGCTCCGAAGAGCTTCATTTTCGAATGCTTCTCATCAATGTTCCAAGGATTAGTGCGGTTCTGGGGTGAGACGTACTTTGCATATATGTGGAACATCGTCTACCCTACCAAAGTAAGTCACAAATACCGGGGGCAATATTTCACAACGCCCCCATTTCCACTACTCCAAGGGAAGCTCTGCGCTTTGCATCCACCTGTTCGTCGGTATTCATGAGCCCATCTTCAGGAAACCAACCAATCTTCCTGTGTGGTAATAATATTGATTGAATTTATTAGCGAACATATTCAACTGGGACTACTACGGAAGGGAAGCAAAACACCAATGGACTGAGTTCTCTGAAACGCTGTAAGGCCGAGTTTTACACCGAGCCACTATAGTCTGCATCGTTTAGCTCCATTCTTCCAAGGAAACTCACCGATACGTTCTACATGCCTTAGGCGCTGGAAATCGCGAAGAGCTTCTAGGAGCAGGAGGCATATGCCTGCTCGGCACGAGTTTACCGTTAGGGCATCTTGTGTGTGCGTGTGTGTCTGTATGTAGTCGGTCTCCTCCGGAACCGAACTAGACCACATATCTAACGGTACGGCGGCCGGACGGTCTTCCAACACAGTCTGCAACACATGTGTAATCGTAGAATCGTTGGCTTACACGCCCGTGTGTATGCTGCCATGTATTCAAATTAGACATGGTTTCATACACCTTCCTTCCCCGTCCCCTATCCTTCCCCTGCATCTTATTCGTGCACCGCTTTTGATAACATTGCAATTATGATGACCGTTGCCGCTACTGTTAGCCATCTCGTGTGGACCAAGAGATGTGGATCGTTAGCATTTTTTTTTATTTTGCTGCTACTTGTGAAGTGAACTACATTCCCCATGGCAGGCCATTTTTAATGAACTTCGCTGCCTGTTCATGTTCCAGTTTATGGTGTAACTTTGAAGTTTGGCGAGAACTGTACATTAGGCAAGGTCCGTACATAGGCTTGCAGCTGTGTGGCGCAAATTGGGCGGCTTTTGAATTTTTGATAGAATCTCTTCTGTTGCAACACATGATGCCTCACGGGTACCGTTAAGCGGGCAAATGGATATCGGATGATTTACGTTCTACGATGGTGACAATAAAGGGCCGGAAAGTTTTGACTGTTTGATAACGGCATGTACTTGAAGGAGCCTATAGTGATGATTGCCCCATTGGTTGTTCAAACGCCATGGAAAGATCTATTACAACATCCATTTTCCCAAAGAGGACACTCCCCAATGAACCCTCTTCTAATGTGAGAACAGAGGTGATTGTCCCGCTTTGACATCTTTCACTTCTTCAAAAGGCAGTTTATAGCACCGTAGTACGTAGATTTCATTATCTTGTGAACCATTTACTCCTCCGTGTGCCATTCAAAACCAGATTAAGCATGATTTAGGAAGACATAAACTCATATCGGACGCCACCCAGTGCCTTCTAGCGCTTGCAAAACGCCTTTAAAATCGCTTCTTGACACATGTACCATGATTTGGATACGTAATTAACTCACTACACTCTCTCTCTCTCTATCTCTGTGCTTCTCCCTCAACGCTAGCTGTAACCGTCTATGACATGAGGTAACATTTTCGGGCCAACGCCTTCAGGCATTTCAAATTTAACGTCCTTTCGCATGGTGTGTTCCCGGGGGTTTCATTTATCTCATTAGCCAGCAAGCAAAACATCGGGCGGGCTGCGCTCGATCGGGCTGGCCAGCTTTGGAGGAGTGTATGCCTAGTAAAGCTTCAGCTCCCGAACGGATTGCAAATGTCAACCTCGTCAACCCTCTGTTTGTGCGTGGCTGGTAATTTTTTAATTACTGTCACACTGGTTTCGATCGTAAGATGAAATTGTTTTCCCGCCCAAAGACGAACGCAATGGAAAAATGGTTCGCAATTTCCGTCCCTAATGACTTTGGCAAAGCGGCGCGGGACTTTACCATTCCCATCCCGAAGACGAGCAGTTTTATGAGCGCTCTTGTCCCTTTTCTTCCAGACCCAGGAACTTCTCAGCGCTCCGTGAATGTTGCCAATGTTTTGGGGGGGGGAAAAGGCGAAAGTTTACGGTGCAAAACCTTTCTCCTCTGCCCCGTCCCCGGACATCACGCTAATTTGATTAATTACCTCAACTCGAGTTGAGTTGCGAAAGCTTCTGCTTCCTTGTGTTGAAGCAGAAAGCCTGCCGTCTGTGTGAGTGTGTGTGTGTTTGTCTCGGTGTTGTTGTCGCTCCCCAAAAGGCGTTAGAGATGATGGGGAAGAAAAACACAGCAATAAAAGAAACACCCAGTGCCGTAACGATCTATTACGATTGCTTCAACCCAGTAAGTGCGTAATGTCCTGATGAGGCGTAAAAAAGAGTTATGACCATCCGCCTCGCACAGGACCCTTTTTCGGTGTCAGAGTTTAGTGCCCGGGCCGCCTCCCGGGGTTTCGTTGGAAATGACCCACCGGGTGAGAGAGTGAGAGAGCGAGGGATCACAGCACAGCATCAGCAACGGTCTCATTTGTGGTCTAGCCCGACCTCCCAAGGGTGGGTCACTGTGTGTTGTGAAATCACTCAATTACAGACACAAACACAGGGGGGTGGAGGAGGTTAGAGGAAGAAATTGGGTAATTTCGGTGACACCGAGAGACCTCGCCTTCGTGTTATGGTTACAGTTGCACTTTGCCAGCCTTAGATTGCGTACATCTTGCAGTAGTCGGCTCGGGCCAGAAGTTGCGCACACACGGAACATTGCCTACACCCTTGGCGTGTAATTTAAGATGCACTGTATGTGTGTGTGTGTGTTTGTATGTGCTCATACACGCATGTCAAAGTGCAAAACGGCGCCCACCCAGCGCTCCGCTCGGAACAGATCGAGTCATAAATCTTTTGCAGTCGAATGCACATGCAATGATGTATCGTGGCAACTTGTTTACCGCATTCGTGCAACACCACCATGCATCCAGTGACAATGCGTCAATGCTACTGTCAATTGCATTATTCCATCCCACCAGGCGAGATGCAATCGAAATTACAGTCACGCTCAGCATGCGGTCATAGTGCATGGGAGAGATAGAGAGACACACAATAAAAGCGAAAGGAACGCAATGAAAGCAGTAAAAGTGAAACTGCCGGCTGAAAAGAGAGAGGGAGGGAGGAGCTGGCCATGAGCTTGCAACTTGGGCACACCTCCCATGGGCACCGATGCAGCTGTTCTTCTTTGACACACTCACCCCCTTTTTGTCCACCTTTCGATCGAAAGTTTCGCGGTCAATCGCGGTGAAGGTGCGCAATCGGGAAGTAAATCACTGGACGGACGGCAAACACGGTTTCCGGTTGTGGCGTTTTGTGCCCGGCGCAAGGAATGGATGAAAGGATCAAGGTTTTTTTATAGCGAGTGAACGTGTCAAGGATTAACGAACCATCGGGAAGGTGAAAGGGCAAATTATAGTTTTGCCTTGCAAAATGGGATGGCACCCCCTCCCAGCAAGTGGGTGTGTTACATTAATTTTGATCGTTGATACTCCTGATACGAGAGGTCAAACATTCGCCCCACTTTGCACGATACTCCTGCTTGATTATTTATGCATTATGCTTGCATAGCGAGTGATAAGCTCCTCCGCATTACAACAGCATGCGCAGGGAATTCACATTTTGCCACAATATCCCCAACTGAAACCGAAGCCAGAGGCAATGCCGCGAAACACGAGTTGAATGGTGCAAAAACCGTTGACCGTGACGGCGAGTCTCCCGAAGCCGGCAGTGTGGCCTTCACGAGCCACTCAATAATTTTCGATGACCGTGATGGATGGATGGTTTTGCTTTCTTTTTTTTTTCGGACCATTCCGACCTCCCTTTTCACTGGATTCGCGCGCGCAAAGGGAATAGAGAAAGGAACGGCAAAAGATTGTTGCAACTCGCGAGCCCTCTTCTGCCCGTCCTAAACTTGAGAAGTGTGTGCGAACATGGAAAGCATAAAAAGGCGAAGATAAACAAATCATGTTAATAAACTACCCGCAACCATCGAGGGGAGGGCGGGGCCGGAGGTTTGGGGCCGGACGATCAAGATTAAAAGCTATCCTTAGCGTTATTGAAAGAGAACCCGGCTGGCAGCTTTGATCCGACCTCCCAGCAGCATCGTGCCGTGGGTGGAGTTGATCCAATTACTTCGATTTGCTCACTGACTGATGATGCGGACCGACTGGCGGATGAGGAGGGATTTGCTTGATTTTTGTTTTTTTTTGTTTCACTGACCGCCGTTTGTGCATTTAGCAGCGATGCGAAAAAAAGCGTGTTATTAATGATTATGCTCGGCAAGAAATATGATATGCAAACAACGTCATTATGAACCTGCGCGTATCATCCCACTGGGCGGAGTGTGTTTGTAACGTTCGAGTGTGCACGAGCGGCCAAAAAGATCATCAAATGGTCGGGCCCTTTTTGTGTGTGTGCAATGAAAACATGCGCGCCAGTGCTTTCCTTCCGGTTCATTGGAAAACGGAAAGGGGGATGTGCGAGAAGAGCTGTGTGTGGTAGTGTTTTCCCGCTTTTCCCCATTTCTTTCCCGAGTGCACACGCCCGAGTGCGTCGTTCGATAAGACGCTGCAGATGATGGATGGAACTGCTGGATGCTCTGGTTGCGCGAGCCGGGCCGGAAGCAGCCCGCGGACTTGCGAGCACTGGACAAGTGAAAGTGCGGAAAGGGGTTTGACGGAGCACGACGCTTTAATCGGTACCGGGGGAGAAGGCCGGCCCGGCGGCTCACGGAAAGGAAAAGGAATTATGATTGGCAGTTTTTGAGCACCGTCTTGTAGTATTAGTATCTTCGGTGGCAACGGTTTTTCAACGGTTCGCCTGTGATTCCCGGTGCGGAAAGATTGGCACTTCCGGACACCAGTGTGGTCCAACGACCCTACCAAAAAGGGTGCAGTGTTTGAAGAGGGTTTGAATCTTTTGGTTGTTACCCTTTTTTTGTGGGCAAATGGTTACACAGAGATCGGCGATACAAAAGTTCACACTTTGAGGGCGTTTGATCGATTTCAGTGCAACCGGAAAACGGGTATGAATTTAAATAAAGCTCTTACCAGAGTGCCTTTGCTGGTCCCCCAATGGCTTGTGCCGAACCCCAGGGGATGATTTTATTGATGATGGATGATGGCTTTTGTCACATGACGCGATGAACGATGATTTCTTGGGTTAAAGGTCACGCAAAGGGCTGCGAAATGCAATGTAGACATTGTGTTAATGATGCTTTAAGCAGAATTTATCGGTTGTTAAACCGATTTATGTTGGTGTGGCTGATGAACTGAAACACTTTAAGCTGTGTTACATTTGCACTGTCTAACCTTAAAGCAATAAACAACATAGCTAGACGTTAATGGCGTTAAATACTAATCAAAATCTATTGTTGAAAGAGAAACACTCGTTTTAGTCACCCTTTCTTTTCATAATCAACACTATTAGCAATAAATCTTTGATTCGATTTTCGCCCGTAAAACGGCAAACTTTGTTCTACGCCATCGGCAAACAAACAGTGAAATCTCCAATCCCTCCCTCCGGGCACAAAACTCCATCCCTTTTCTGGCTCATTGGTTACTCAGGCCAGCGGCTACCGAAAGGATAAGTGCCCGCGGTTTCTTCCCCCCTTCTCACAGCCAACTTCCCCACAATGCTCACCAACCAAAGTAGGAAAATAATTACGTATAATTAAAACTTTAAATAATGCACACACAGAGACGCCCTCTCGCTGCCAACAACGGTCCTGCACCGAAAAGTTCCTTTTTCCGGGACGCCCATTTGCTTTGTTCGACCATTTTCCCGCGCATGCAGCTTACTTTTGGTGCACTCGCTGGTGCTGCGCTGGGGGTAGGATTTTTGGAGAAAGCACAACTTTTCACTGCACTGTGCTTTTGCTTCCTTTGTGCAACGTTTGTCCATTAGATTGTTTGCGGCAGCTTGGTCCACACCGCTTGGTGCAGCAGGAAAGAAAAGTTCAGTTTTCGGAGGTACCAGCATGGTTTCGTTGGCGCTTTGCTGCCTGGATGTACAATTTCGGGGCCTGCGTTTCATTGTCCTTGTGAATCATTTAGACCGAAGGAATTTCTGTGTATGTGTGGGTGTGGTGTGCAGGGTGGTGCAGCCGGAAGTGCAGCCGAAACGGTTCGCCCAAATTCGCCCCAAAAGTGGTAAGCAGAATTTCGCAGCCGCGGGTGCGGCACCCAGGCAAACGGTGATCGGCAAACAAAACGCTGCGGACGTCCAATTGCACTCGCCAAAGTTGTGTTTTTGGCTTGTTTAACCCTTCCCCCCATTGCCTCCCCATGCCCTTGTCGGGACGGGTTGTGATTCGTGGACGCACGTTCCCAAATGAAACTTCCCCCAAGGCCGCTTCTGTCCGGGAAGCAGCTGTTTTATTATATCTTAGTCGTTTTTTTGTTCTCTGTCTGCGCTTTCGGCCACTTTTTCGAGGACCGTACGCCACAAACGGCACCCGAGCAAACTGCTTAAGAAAACTCGTTTCAAATTGGCGGCATCAGTGTGTGTGTGTTGGCCGTGGTTGTCACGATGCAGCAGCAGCAGCAGTGCATTCATAATGCAACCGTGCTGTAAGCTGCATCAAGAAGTGTAGCGCACTAGGTGAAAGGAATATCCTCGGTTCGGGGTCTGTATGCGCCTGCAACTGGCCCATCATTTATTTACCTTGCACCAAGGAGGGAAGCGAAGGTAGGTAGGGGCGCGTTTTATTTCTTGCGGACACAACTGCCAATGACGCACAGCAAGCATGCCGGCAGCCGTTCTTTTGACAGTTTCGCTGCTTAGTTGGAAGACTTGCTACAAAAGATCGTTGTTTTTGTATGTTGATGGAGCTCAATTTGCTGGTTGTTCCTGCCATTGCTTACCTCAGAAAAAAGGGGCTTCAGCAGCGAAGGAAAGCGTAAAGAAAAGCGATTCCAAAGACGTGAGGATTACATTGGAAGCACCCGTGAAGAAAAACAAAAGCACCGCGCCGTCCCTGCTTCAGGCCACTTGTAATGGATACGGATGGAGTTTACTTTTCGCCGCCTAACAATCGAAAAACCGAATCCTCCTTCCCGTGCCACCCCCAAAACACTCCCAACGACGACGACGTTCCTCTTCGCCCAGAACCCGTCAATTCCGTTCCGTGTGTTACTACGTATCGGAAAGTGAAATGGAGAAAATTGAGATGCCTTTTGGGTGGGATGAGGTGGCCGGGGGTGGATGGTTGCAAAAAAAGGGAAACAACATCACACCACCACAGGCCACCCAACGGGGGAAACGAAGAAAGTAATAGCACCGCAACGAAAACAAAACAAAAAACACATCCCTACAATATTAACAGCATTTCGTTTCCAATCGCTTAGCACCCTTGGCAAGAGGGAGCCAAGGGTG
Organism: Anopheles coluzzii; assembly: GCF_943734685.1. Lineage (NCBI taxonomy): Eukaryota > Metazoa > Arthropoda > Insecta > Diptera > Culicidae > Anopheles > Anopheles coluzzii. The sequence continues at coordinate 6,492,960 of NC_064670.1, read as the reverse complement.
GAGGTGGGATGAAAATTTCCACAAAACATTCCAACGACCAGTTTCGGAAAAATAACGAGATGCTGTTGTGGTGCCTCGTTCGAAGCCTCCGCGGTCTGAGCATGGGAGGAGGGGGGGGGGGGGGCGTAAAAGCAGTTGATTGGGCGTGCCGAAAATCATTTTACGAACTTTTTCGAGGGGAAAAAACGAAAACGATGGGCTAAAGTCACAACCACTCGGAAGGTCCTTAAAGAAGGGAAAAAGAGTGATGGAGTTTGAGAGAGGGGGTGGTGGAATTGAGGTACAAAACAAATAAAGGAAATAGCAAACCCTGCCCGCCCTGCCATTTAGCTTTTCTCTTAGAGGCGCGCTGCTCCGTCCGAAACAATTCGCCGAGTGAAGAAACAATTGGGAGGACATTTTCGAAATTCATGACGCTGGGCAAGGTGCGGTGAGGTGGGGAAAACCTCATTCCTTTACCGCAAATTAGCTCTCGGTGCCAAATTCAACACCCACCCTTCCCCCCCCTCCCTGGCACAAAGGATAAACTTCCTGCCCGCTGTTTTGGTGGCGTCGGTTTTTCGCATTTGACAGTTGACTACTTGCAAAATTGGATAATTAAAATAGACGCTGTGATTAGAGTTTAACGCCACCGACATCCTTTCGCCACCTCGACAGTTGTTTCCGACGCTCGTTCGCGTTCGTATAAAGGGCCGTGATTTGCGTCCATCTGCCGTCAGCCATCATCATCATCATAATCGCCGGCGGAGAGAAAGTGTCGCGAAACAAAGCTTTAAATACAATTTTATACTTTTTTTTTATCGCGCCCTGCTTTCCCAGGGGAAAGCAAACACGGTGTGTCCACCCCGCAAGCGTCTCCGATTAAAGCACATTTTTGCTCAGGAAACGAAACACTTTTGCAATGCGGAGATTCGGGGCGCAAAGGCAGATTCGCCGGAAAATTGCCATAGCAATCGTGCCGAATTCCTGATTGCGATCTTCACAACCGTTCAACCGATGGTGTGAGACAGTGGGGGATGGCGCAACTGCTGGGAGAGTCGGTGCCAAAAATGCTGTGCTTTAGCGCCAAATGGGACGGAAACCTCCCGGAAAGCGCCTGCACCTTTTCACAGGCCTCTTGTCTTAGCCGGAAAATGGTTATTAGATCCGGTCAAAACGTTCGCCGTACCTTAATTAAATTGCCGTGGAGATGTAGGATGGAATGGTTTAGGGAGAGCGGGTTTCTCTTTTTTTGCTGCTGCTGTGATGTGGGGAGGAGTGGGAATACTGTGTGGCAATCGCCAGTGAAGAACTAATCAAATCTGTGTTGTGGATGGCGGCTTGTATGCATTCGAAATCGACAAGCAAAATCATATTTATCGAGATACGAGATAGAAGGAGCTAAAATTGTTGGCAGATCATGAGATTCCCTCATTCAAGCTCCAACAAAGCGTGATTTTGAGCTTAAAACGTTAGTTTTATTGAATACTGTACATAAATTTAGGCGTTTTGTGGTGCCTATTGCATACGTTTAGGCAAAGAATCAATGAGAACGCCTAAAGTTATGCAAATTCTGTTAAAATTTGCTTCTTTATGCACTTATTTAAATCCAAGCAAAAATTCACACAAGATATTTGCTCAAGAGAATGAACAACTGTTTCTTATCCCGAATCCGCATCGTTCGAAATAATAAAATTCAATCAGAACGGTGAACATTCTGAGAGAATGCTTGCTTCCAGCAGGACACGAACGCTCTGCTTTATCTTCATCTTAAATCCACTGGCTTGGAGGTTAAAGGTCAGCCCAGTTTGTGTGCTGTTGGCCCCGGGTGGCACACACACACACACACACAACAAATTGCTCGCCCGAAAATCACCTCCAAAACGATCTCGACGGATTTGGCCATAGCACGCCAGCCAGCCGCTCCGGGGGGAAACCGGGAATTGGGTCCAGCACCGCGCGCAAAGAAACCGCACCAACAACAACAACACCATCATTACCGATTCCGGTCACATGCGTTCCCATCATCAGCACTACACCGCAAATCATCAAAACGGACATTCAGCCCCGGAGGCTTCCACCCGGAGTCTCATCGCGCTCATTTCGTGACAATGACCGTTTGTGGCGTTTGATGAGCACGCGCCGGCCGCCGGCCGCCCCCTTGAGAGGAGGTATAGCTTCGTTACCAAAGTTTGCCGGTTTTGTAGCTTTTGGGAGGAGGTCCGCGTGTTGGAGGACGAGAGGGGAATGAGTTTTTGTTGTTTTTTTTGGGCTGTTTCTCGCAGCCAAATGTAAGATTGTGTGCGCCCACACGCTGTCCCAAACTAATTTGCTCCGTGACGAATGTTTACATTTGGGGGAGAGTTGATTCCCCTTGCGGCGGGAGTGTGTAGGTGGTACGGAAAAACTTGCCCCATGTTCCCAATCTCACCGGCCTGTCACACACATACACATACACATACGCACACAATTATCCATCGGGTCCGACAATCAGAGACCGAGCAAAGAGCGCAATAGGCCGGACACGAGTCGGAAGAAGCTTTCATCAGAAGCGACGCACGTTGTGCCCCACAGTACGCCCAACCCAACCTGGAGGTGTATTATTTTAACAAACGAACATGGCACATGACATAGGTAGAGATGGGAAATGGTTAGGGAAAATGGGCTCCCAGCTGAGCCCACTGATGAACTCAATCTTTCTCTCTTTCTCTCGGTTTCGCTCACGTAAGTACAGCGGGATTTGATTGATTTTTGATGAACGTGCGGCACCCAATGTGAAATGAACGAAATGAGAAGAAAACAATCGTTTGAGGAGCAAAGAGAGCGATGAGGACGATAAGAATGAGGCTTTCAAATGCAACCGAACAGGCCGATGACGTTCCCGTTTTGGGTATGCTACATGGCACCGTTGATGATGATGATGATGGTGACAATACGGACAGGTCATTATGTTTAATTTCAATTACAAACTCAATTACGAACGAATCAGCGAAATAAAAGGCATGGAAAGAGGGAATGGGAACAAGAATTGGGAGGAAAAACAAAGTTACGCCAAAGCTTTTTCTTTTTGTGCTGGACAACTTTTCTCTCTGTAGCTTTTGTTTCCTAGAATCCCCCCCAAAAAAAAAAGCGAACGAATCTACACAGATTTGCACATGGGAAACTTTACATTCTCGGTCGTAATCGCCCCTTTCCTCTGTGGTACATTTCCGCCCTTCCTTTTTTCGCTTTGGTCTGCTGGTGGACGGTGAATGCTTTTTGTGCTTTTAGCTTTCGACTTTTCAAAAGCCTTTCGATCGGATGTGATTTCGATGCAAATGAATGCAATGCGGCGGTAGTTGTTCTTTCTTTTCTTTTGCGACACAATTGCTAAATCATTCCAATTTGCTGCAAGCGTGTCCAGAACGCAGGGGCAGCACGGGAAGTGCTCGATGGAAGACTGTCGATGGATTGTAATTAATTTCATCCGTCTCCGTTGCGATGAATAATTTTGCAGCCAGTTTAATTGAGCATCCGCAATCCGCAATCGCCTTCCCGCATGCCCCCGTGGCTGAGCTGACATCTGATTGGAAGCGGCGGTTCAGCAGCAATAATTGAATCTATGCTTTTTAAACCATTTAATCCGCATTGGGCGCAGCGCGCGCGGCAATCAAAACCAATCGTCGGATTGCCATTTCGTGCCGCTTCGGCATAAAACCTAAAAGTACAACGAGAGCACACTTTCTTTCAATTTCACCCGAGACCATTTATGATTTGCTGGATAACGGAGCTGAATGCGCAAGTTTTTGGAATATTATTGGAATAATCCGCGGTACGTTTTGTGCTGCCAGGCTGCTGCGGGCTTTTGCTTTTCCGCAGAATTTGCATGGCTCTCACTTTCAATGCGCTGCGAACATCGTTTATCGTGCACGGTAAGAATGTGTATCCTTTCTCGGGTGCGGAGGGGGCGTTTGTTCGATTGTTGGTTCAGCTTCCCGATGCAAGCAAAAACGGAGCCGCTGGCTGGCACGAGTGGCACAACATTTTCCTGCGAACTCGTTAATCCCTTCGTGCCCCGCCCCGGGCGAATGTTTGCAGGATTTTGTGGGGTGGGAGGCGTTTGTGCGAGGATTAACATATTAAATTACATGCTTTGGGTTCGTTGAAATGATGCGCACAACGTACGAACCCGATCAACCGACATAATCGGAGGGCAGATGTTAGATGTAACGAATTAAGTTGCATTTTAATGGGAATAAATTGAACGAGTTTGTGATTTAATGTAAAGGTTAAGCTGGCTGACAGTTGTGTTCAATTTTCAAATTCCATGACATGGTTTAAAGCTTGTTACTACAGTTGTGATTTGCTTTGTTACAAATTGTGTAATTTCCATGTCTAATTAAAATGCCATTAGGATTAAAAACGCCTAGATGTATGCAATCTGAATGACAAAAATGCATTTTGATCTCAAAATTTACAACATTTCACAAAACATCATGTTATTCGTTATAATTCCTCAAAAAAGAAAATGGTGCATACATTCTACACAACCCTTCAGTTTGTTGATAGAGTCACATAACCACACAGTTACAATTAGCCTGTTCTAGAGAATAATTATCCTCATTATTGTCACCGCACGATTTGCTCCCATGCAGTTACTGAATCTATATAATCTAATCACATTTACCGACACCTTCCAATCGATTGCATTGCGATACCGAATGTGTACTCCCAGCCCAGATTGCTTACTCCCAATTTACTCCTTATCTTGCAGCAAACATCTGCAAACTCCCAGAACTATCAGCAACAATTCGAGCCAGACTGTAAACCGATGCATGAAACAAGTATCAAGTAACACTTTGAAGACACAAAGGCTCGGGCAAAGTTCTACTTCTAAACTTGTTGACACACAGACGCACACACACACACACACATACATAAACACACGCATACAAGCCGGTTTACAGCCGGTGTGGTACGATGGTGTTTTAGGTTTGTTTGCTGGTTGATTCTAATTGCCTTAGTTACTGCGTCGGTGTGCACAGATGTGTGTATTTATGTGGTGGTGTTTAGCATTAAGGGACCCTTTAACAATCGATACGCACACACTTCAGGTTGCAGCTCGGGCTGGACGGCAGTGGGCGTTTTGGGAACACTAGTGAAAACATGCACCTTTACAGCACGCGCACACGCACACACAAAAGCACTATCCAATGCATCAACCGACCCACACACACACACACGCACCCGCCACCCACCCTCCCAATGTGTTAATCAAAAAGGGCGATAGAGGGAAATGCATTCAACGGAATAAAGTTTCGAGCCAAACACGAGAATCTTTTATTTCGATCCTTGCACAGAATGCACATTTTTACACACCACTGGACTCACCACCCTGGTAACGGGAACATAAAAAGCACATACACCAACCACCCCTCCAACCACCCTTGTGTACTGCACATTTGGACCGGGGAAAAACTTTTCCTCGGGCACAGGAAAACCGAACCGGTAGCCATTTGATCCCTTTTTTTTTGTTTGCAAAGTTGCCTGTTTTTTTCCTCCACCCAGCTAGCGATAAAGCCAAGGGCAGGGAAATTGTTGTGCTTTCACAGAGCAAATGGCTTTCCCGACGGTGGCAGTAGAAAATGTGCTTCCGATTTTCCAAAATGTATTCATGCGTTTCCCTTCCTTCGAGGGAAAAAGGAAGGCTGGCAATTCCAATCGGTCGTCTGTTTCGTGGATGTTTGATTTGTTTGTTTTTTTATTCGCCTGTTTCCTCTGTTTGCCGATAATACGTCGAAACCGACTAAACTAAACCATTTCCATCTCTATCCTTTTCTTTATCTTTATTCTTTGATATTTCTTTTTTTGCTGCTTTTGTAAATTTTCCCTCGACTTATTTCCTTTTCTTTCTTCTTTCTTTCTTTTCTTTTCTTTCCGCTTTCTATCTTTTCTTCTTTTTTTTATCCCCTTTTTCTAGGCACAATCGAACAGTTAGAGAGTACCTGTGTTTTTGATTCCGATTTCGGTCTCATCCTGAACTGTGCCTTCAAAAAGTCCGGCCTGTTTCGGGTGCGGAATTTGGGCGGCATCAAGGCCCACTTCGGGTTAGGTATGTTTCGTTTCGTTCAGGTTGTGTGTGTGTGTGTTTTTTGTTTATTTTGGGCATTTGTTCTGTTCTGCTACTACTTTCTTTAATTTGTTTCCTTACACTCTGCGTCTCGGAAGGGTTTTGCTAGCGTGCATTTTCTTTTTCCGTTTGTTTATTTTTTCTTCTCAACCCGATCTTCTGATCCTTTTGCTTTCACCCGGAAATGGTTCTTTTCTAACTCGGTCTCTTCTTTTCCCTGATACCTTTTCCTTCCTAACAACCTACAATTGGGTGGCTCCGGTGTTTCCCCCCTTTTGAATCGGTGCAGGCAATTCTATCCTATTAGCTGTTAAAAGCAATCGGAGCGTTCTGAGAAATATAATCAAAGCTCATAAGCGGATAGGAAAAGTTGTAAAAGCTAAGAGCAAAAGGCCAGTACCTGTTGCTAATAGATATTGCTTCGGGACGGGTTTGTTTTTCATTCCTCAATTCCAACGCATGAAACACGTGTTTCAAATGGCAAGGGTTTAGCAGTGCAGCGGAATGTTTCGTCTCAATTTTCAATATCACCTGTACGGCCCTTATTGGAATTACTGCCAACCGATGAACTATTTTTACATCCTTCCAAGTGGGTTCGTATTGGAATACAGCTCTATTAGAATGGCATCTGTTGCAAAACAGTCTAGCGCGCCTAATGGATCAGGTAGAAGTAGTAAATTAAATCACTTGCACTCTCCGCTTTCATTCAATGGAATGGAGAATGCAATATGGTATCGTTTTCAAATGCGACCAAAGAGGATAACAATTTCCAATTTATTTTAGTGGTGGAGCAATTGGAAGCATTGTGTTTTATGTGAATGCTGTAATGCGATGGTGCCACATCATTTCAGTTTAATTTGCATTCATTGGATCACATAATAGGGAACATACTGGAATAAATAATAACTTGTATGCAAATCTCGTCGCAAAAGCATCGATTGAGACCTTCCTTCAGACGATGAAGACGTAGTTGTAATACTTGATCATCAATTTGTCTTTGTTATCCCTGCACAACAACAAGACTCTCATCCAAAATAGAAATCTGATCCCAAACGGCCCTATGGCATCACCGTTTGAGCTATCACAGCTAGACAGCTAGCGAAACTTACCCTTTTGGCAAAATCGACGAGCTCAATCTCCCGTGGGTCGTGACCAATCCAGCCCAACATTCCGACCTGTCTCCTTTCGTCGATTTTCGCTTTCACTGCATCATCGTGCAGCGAAAATGGTGTGTTGTTGCCATACACCGTACTTACCTGCTCATTGAACCGTGTGTACTTTCGATCAACCGCCGCCCGAGGATCATCCCGCCCCATGTAGGGTATCACAATCATCAGCCCGCTTTAAAATGGACACCAAATTTTGTAACGCATCCCATCGCAGATGGGCTAAGCTAACGCCAACCCCCGGGGTGTTGCGAGGTGAAAGATACTTGCGAAGCAACTCTATTTTCTCCCCCGGCTGGACGTCGGCTGGAGTTGCGCAGTGCCGGGTTAGCCGGGTCTCGACGGGGTCCTCACCCTAGCCACGGCGATACGGCGATATGACTAATGGCTAATCACCACTGACCCCGTCTGGCGAACCTCTATTATACATTGCAATCAACAATTTAAATCCAATATGAATAGTAATTGCAAGACAGCGTTTGCTATGGGTCGTAGCATCGCACTGGCGGAGTGTGGAATCATTATGGAGAGAGCAAGTGCCATTTTAGAGAGTCGTAAATCGGTCGTCGTTGAACTGGCATTAGGCTTTAGGGGGAATTTTGCTGAAGCATACAATATTATAATAAATATATTTTTGTGATGTTTTAAGCTGAACGTTCTGTCCTAAAATCCCAGGTTTTGAAATACGTATTGCCTACCTTTCAGGCGTTTGCCCATGCCCATGCGGCTGAGGGAAACGGTTTAGCTAAACCCATTTCATTAGCTTCACAACTGCTTAGGTAAATCGATTCCAACGGTTACATTGTTCGAAACTCGGCGCTCAATCTGGCTGCAATGTTGCACAATCTCCTATAAACAAATCTCACCCCCATGGTACATAAACACTGCACCTTCCTCCCGTCGAAGCATGATTTATGCAGCGCCACGGGCCCATCACACACAAACGACAACGAAGCTAATGCATATAAATTATCGCTCCACCAACACTGACTGTGTGTGTGTGTGCCCTCAGTGCGGGATTTATCTTGACACAATAACTAGCTAAGCCCAGCTTACGACACACGTCGATTGCAGCGCCAACCGAAAGACGACAATCCGGGCCCCGGGATCCTGCCAATTTAGCTGTGCGATGCAGCCTCCGATGTGTGTCGCTGGTCGCCGCTTTGCGTACACGCGCAATTGTTCGCATTGCATCGGCCCAACAACAGCAGCAGTTCAGGATTGCTGCTGCTGATGCACTGCACTGCACCCATCGATGCAGCTTCCCGCGACCACCACCTGACGTTGGCATCAAACCATCCAGCTGGAAAATAAGGCCCGTTTTCACGGTTTCGTGTTTACTCTAAACCGCGCGCATGTGTGTGTGTGTTTGTATGCCTATGCGTATTCGAAAGGCAGCGGTGCGTAATATAACCCCTCGACCCGCTCGGGTAATGCAAAGCAATTTAATTAGCAAACATATGACGATCCGAGCGCCGATCCGCTCGCAAACTAAACGTGCACCGTTTCGGTAGCGCTTATTTGCATGCATTTGCGAACGATGCAAATTCAACATATCGGTTTCGCGATTTTCATCTCCGGTTCTGGGCAGGAACCGCGCGCCACCGTTCCTTTATTGTGGCTGTAGATAAAGGGTTCTCGTGCGCCCGCGTTTTACATGATTAGTTTACCCTCGTCGGTTGCGGAGATGGGTCAGCATAATCAGCGGTTGTGAAATGAAACGATTTGCAATATTTAATGTGGCTTTTTTCAGTATTGCTTTCGGAAAAGGTATGAATTCGAGCTATTTAGAGGGTATTTATATACATTCAGGAGCTTCATTGCTCGTTCTGCTCCATGTTACTGACGTTTATTGACCAACAGCCGAAAAGTATGCAATTTGCATGACAAACTGCTCCAAAGCCAACTCTGCAGCGCGATGTTCTAGTCCAAGCACAGGGTTTTATTGTACAGATAGGGCAAAAAAAGTGATCTACCCCTTTGGACAGCCAATGTCGATGGTAGCAATTGAATGGTACAGAAGCTTTTTACACCCATAAAACCATAACAGCCGCTAAAAGACCAGCACCGAACGCAATTCTCATCAAAACGGACATGCTGCCGCACGTTCCGCTTTCAAATGGCGGTCGTGCAATAATCGTAATCGTTTAACGGAAATGAAATGGGTTTGCATTTTATGACCCCTGCGAAACCGGAACGCTTTCCCGTACCTCCCCTCCCCGGGGTCCGTGCGGGAAAAAGAAAGTCCTGGCTATGTTTATTCTTTTGTTTACCACGTTGTTGTTTTCCTTTTTTTTGTTCTATTTGTGTATCGGGGCTAATTTTACGACATTTTCTTAAAGCTTCACCCCATGCAACAGTGGCTATCGAGTAGCACAGCTTTTTGTTGTGGCGGTACGCTTATCTTCGGATATGTTTTATGTGTGCCACATCACCATCGTAAACTTGTTGATGTTTGTTGAGGCGTTCTTTGTATTTTTCTTTCTCTCTCAACTCGCGCGCAACATTCCAAAAGTAGATTCTCCATGTTTGTCAGCCTGTAAAAGCTTTGCCGCATGTGTGTGTGTATGTGTGAGGCTGCACACACGCATTTGTATTTGCTGAGGTGGAATAAGCCCCTCTGGTTGCAAACTTGCTGCCAGCAGAACGCGCAAACGAGCGCGGCTTTTTCCGGCGAGCTTTCGTCAAGGAGTGTGGTTTACTGTTAAGCGCTTTCTTAAGTACCTCAATCGTGGAATTATGCTCGCGGGGAAGGGTGGGCACGTGGACGCGAAGAGGGTGGGAATCGTTCGGCGTCGTGTAAGCCCGTGTGTCACAGTTGGCGCAACGCTTGTTAGCTGTTTAGTAGCGAGTGTCGTAACGCAAAAAAAAGGGAACCAATCTTCACGCACACACACTTAGAGATACCAATCCGGCTTGTTTGAACAGCTGCTGAACATACTAAATCGTTTTTCAAAACGTTTGCCAGTTCCAGATAAAGGCAGATAAATGGTGATGGTTCGCTGTAAGCCAAAAATGCCACCCACTTCTGGCTGCATAATCATTGCTCAAGGCGTTTAATCACTTGAGTGCAGCTGGAAGGACTCATTCCAATCCTGTCGTTTGGGCTCATGCTTGCGTGTGCGTGTGAAAAATCAATGTACGAAATTGGAATCCGTCTGTGATGAAAAATTAATCAGCCAAGGGGTTGGCTGAACGCAACGCGGCTACGATGACTGATAGCCATTTGCAATCGCTTCTCGTTTATCACTGTCACCCGCTGGGGGACTTCGAACGAAGACGCGCTAATGTTGTTTTATTCAATGTTGATTTAATCAAAGGTTGTGCCGGTGGCAGATGGCCGCTCCTCCTATGGTATATTAATAGTGCGGAATGGTAAATAGCAATGAAGAAATCCTACCGCTTGCAGAACGCCCGCATCGGTGGCAATGACGGTAATTTGCTTGGAGCAGCTAGCGAAGAGAGAAGTCAATGCTGCTCCTTGGTACAACATTATGGCTTCTTGATATATTTTCTGCGCGGTGCTAGAAATAAATATGAATCCCTATCATTGAGCTCTCTCGTCAGTATGCTACTAACTCTGTGCAGAACACGAACCTGAGCCCTCAATAGAGCTATGTTTGTTTAGGTTTCCATTCACCGGATAGGTCGCGTGTGTACCATCGAACGCAAATATTCACCCAGCAAAGCTCAAGCAAAACTCGCCTAGGAATATCAACTACATCTTGGGCTCACATATCAATGCCCTTTTTCTACTCGTTGCCTTCGATGGTGGCTCGATGATGATTTTTAGTTTCATTTGGATTCGCTCAGTACTTTATCGGGTCTCTTTCTATCGCTTCCTATATCATCCTAACCTATATCCACTGTACCGTAGTCGCCCAAAACGAAAAACTGCGAAAAGCACACACACAAAAAAGCACACACACAATAATGACCTTTGCTTGTTTACCCTCCACCCCATCCCCATGCATTCGATTCCCTCTATTTTGTAGGCTTCAGCGTTGGAGATGAGCTGGGACTGGCCGAATCGCTCGGCAACGTCGAGGCAAACAAGCGGCGTGCCCTCAACATTCGCACCGGTGCCAACAATATAGGCGTTCTGCCTGCGTCCAAAATGCCGGTAAGTGTCTCGGGGGGGGTGGGTGGGCTTTCACCGAATAAGACGAACGGCACGGCAAGTTCAAATGTCTGTGTGTGGCTCCGGGTAAAGGGTATTCCGGGCTGAGACCACACACACAGTAGGATGTAATGAGGGGGCATTTGTTTGAGCTTTGAGCTGCCCGGTGGTGGTGAGAAAATGATGAACAGGTTTGCCAAACAATTAGATGCAAATAGGAATCAATTTGTTACTTAATTTTGTGTGCATCTATCAAATATTGGTTATTTGTGTTTTGTTAAAGAAGAGTCAATTGCTGATAGCTAGAAATCATCCAGCAATGGACGAATTTTAGTCAAAATCGAAGCAAAAAGCAATCGATGCGCCTAAAAGTATGCAATTCCTTTAAAGTACATCACAGAAACGCCCCAAAGGTATGCAACATCATTTCAAAGCCATTTAAAAGTGTCGTAGTGCAGTTTGATTAGTCCATAAAGTTAGCTTTGCCAGCAATTGGCCTGTTTTTAGTTGCATTAAATATAAATATTTGTTTTTACACTTCTTTACAACAGAAGAGTGCCAAAAAACCCTCTCCCAAAAATGATACCAATTTTATCGTACAGTCACAAGGGCTGATCCTACGCGAATCGTTTGAAATTCAGCATAATGCGGGGAGCAAAAAAAAAAGGCTCAAAACTCCGCATGAAACACTGTTTTTGATCATCATGCCTCGCTTTGAAGTGGCATTATGCGGTGCAAAGAAAAATACAAAACTTTCCCAAAAATAGTACACTGCGTACGCTAGCAGAGCGAATAGTTTGCTAGTCGTTCTCACCAAAAAAAAACCCTCACCCCAACCACTCGCGGTGCAGCTTCCGAGAATTTGCTGGAAAAGTTTCCAATAGCTGTTAGCGATCGTAAAGCAGTCGAAAAAGTTGGTCGTTTAGGCTTCGCAGGGTTAAATTATCCAATGGGGAGTTATGCGAACCGAGTCTACCGAGCTCCACAGTTGGGCCCGGGACGAGCTGGGCATCTAAAGCGGGAAACAAGTTTTTTTGTGTGTGTGTGTCAGAAACCACTTTAAACCTTTGAGTGGCTTTAACGGGGTGAAGGTAAAAAAAAAACAGTTTGATGATAAAATATCGCTGCGAAACGAACGCGACCGCACGAGGAACGAATCCCCGTTGGAATGACGGATCGCGTTGATGAGCTAACCATTTTTCCGCTAGATTTCCATGGCACTGCCACCAATCCGTGCAGGATGCGCACACTCTACACACTGTTTCATCAGTATGCAAAGGCTTTCCTGTGCTAGTATGCAGCAGCCTTTTTCCTGTAGTGCCTCCTTTCTTGAACGCTTCCCGGCTGCCGAACCGAGCCACAGTGTGGGTGACAAAGTTATTAAACCAGAGGGGATGTGTGCATAGAAGCGCGCACGATGGAAATTACCTTCCAACTGGCGCTGGCGGGAGTAGTCGGGCGTGAAATGAAGCTACCAGGCATCGCCACTCCGGTGAGGTCGTTAGGCGGATGCACTCAACACACACAGACATACAAGGTAGCTTATATCCTTTTGCGTGCGTCTTAAAAGGGCTACTTTGTGCAGACGGAACAGTAGTGTGGATAAGGGCGACTGTAATGAGCTAGAAGCTGCCAGGTAAAAAGACCAATTATGCCGCTAGCCACGAACGTCGTGTGAGTGGTTCGCAAAGAAAAGCTGCGCTGAATGGGAAGAAAATATTTACGGAGTAATTCGCTATTTATAGAATGTGCACACGACCGGACCGGAGGCGACTCTCTCATCTTGAAACACTTCCTTCTTGTTCGCATTCATTGCCCATTGCCGGTCGGAACGAGGTTAATCTCATTCGCTTAATTTAATACTGGTCGAGCTAACGAAATGTAATTTCGAGTCAACACTCTTTTCGGCCAGTCAACCGTACAGCCGGACGTGCCCGTACACGTACACCGGAAGCTTTGTGGTCGCCGGAAACCACTCGCAGGCTGTGTGCCGCACGCAGGCACTCCATTTCCGATGACAAATTAATCCACTTCAGTTCCAATAATAATGAACTTCTGTTCGTGCCGTGGCTGGTGCCTTGCCCATTGGCTTATTCTTACTCTTTCGCTCTTTATTCTTTCATATCGTTCTCGCCTTTCTTTCGCACCCGCTGCCTCCGCGCAGACATCCTACCCATCCCTACCGGCCCCGATCGTCCCATCCCCGGGCGCTCCCATCCAGCAGAGCCGGCCCCAGGCGGTAACGGTCCGTTCGTCCGCCCCGATGCTCCCCAAGGGCGGTCTGCCACCGAAGGGCGTTCCCTCGTCCGCCTCGCCCGTGTACATGTCGCCCGCGTCCAGCCTGATGACGAAGGCCACCTCCCTGCCCCTCGGGGTGCCCCCCTTCCGTCCCATTCCTAAGCCGACGCCGGAAGCGGAGCCGGTGAGATTCGACCCGTCCGTGCTGCGCCGCAACTTTGCCCTCAAAACCGCCCAAACTCCCGATCCCTCCTTCCAGAGCCAGCTGATGAATCAGACCTCCTCCTTCCATCGGGGCGGTGCGGCGATCCGCACTGCTCCCGCCTCCCCCTTCCCCTCCGCTCCCAATCAGCAGATCATCTACAAGGAGCAGACGGCGAACCTGCAGGTGCAGAAGGTGCCCGCCTTCCAGGCCATGCCCGAATCGGTGTCCCGCATCTCGACCGGCCCGGTCGTACAGGTCGACAACAAGCTGCAGCCGTCCGCGATCAAGAACTCCATCATGAGCATTCCACCCCGGCGCCAGATGACCGGGAAGCCGGGGCCAACGATTGCGACGGGCAGTGCGACCACCGGAGACGCCGCGGAAGAGATCGACCTGATGGGCCACACGGTGGAGGAGCTGGCAGCGGCGGCCAACGTGAGCGTGGAGGTGATCAAGGAGGCCATCCGCGTGCGGCAGCAGGAGCTGCGGGCCCAGAAGCAGTACGAGAAGCAGCAGGCCGCCTTCGCACAGGCCCAGTTCCTGGCGCAGCAGACGACACCGGCGACGACGACCACCACCACGACGACGCCACGACCGCGCCGCTACCCGACCAACGCAGGACACAAGGTAAGGAGGGTGTGCTTTTCCAGGGTCGTGTCTAGAACCCATTACTACACGCTCTTTTTCTCGGGGTTTTGCAGGTCATGAACGCACCGAAAGAGTACTACCCGGTCGGCTACGACAAGAACTTCGATGACAACTTCACGTCCAAGGTGGACCTGCCGTACACGACGTTCAACTGCGGCGAACAGAAGCACTTCCCGGGGCTGTACGGCGACGAGGACCTTGGTTGTATGGTGCGTACTGGTTTTTCGCAAGCGGTTGAGCAAACAAACCACTTCCGTTTCGGCTTTCACCAGTGTACCGGGACAGCGGACGTAAAGCGAATGTAGCCCTGGGTTTTAAGGGCATTTTTGTTCCCTATTTCCATCGATTGAACGGGTTAATGCCCACTTATGGCGCTCGTTGCGCCAAAATGCTCCACTCCAATCGTTGCCCGATTGCAAACGGATCGGATACACACATGGTAAAATAGTTTGTACGGCTGCAGGGTATGCAATGAATGTTGCACATTCTGCAAATCACAATGAGCCGGAATGTGAATGCGTACTCGATACAGTTACATGAACTGCAGCGTAGGTAGAAGGGTTCATTTGGCACATGTTTCTGCATGTTTCATGCGCGCAATGGTAACAATAGCGATCGCTGTAAAATTGCAAAAAAAGAAAGCTGTGAGCGAGTAAATTTGAGCAAAAGGATTGCATAGCTTCGGGCGTTTATTTGTGTGCAATGCGTATTATCCAAGCAAAAAAACGCCCAGAAATACGCAGTTCACCCGAACGAATTGCCTTATAAGCGTATTGTTAACTATGTGTTTGCCTTTTTTGGTATAAAACGCATAAAAAGGGATATTGAAATGCATGCCATTTGCCATAAGCGTGTTTGACCTACATTCAGACGTTCATGTGAACATTTTCGATCCACTTTTTGACTCAAAATTCAACAAGGAGATTACTTTAATGACGGAGTTTAAGGGAGCTTACTTCCATGACTACTGATACGCGTTAAATGCATCATAAAAAGGCAACACAAACACACTGGCAGATGGTATTAATTACACAACGGAAAAAAGCTCTGTTCGTGCATCAACCAACATGTTTGCTGTTTTTTATCGCATCCTTACAACGCTACGGTTTTATGAATTGCTGCATTATTACTCGCTGCTGCATGGTTGCCCTTCCTCAACTAATCTGTTTTTCCTCTACTCCCTTACACCCCTTCTCTTATCTCCCTCCAAAACCCGCAGGTCTTCCACGTATGTGCCCTGACGGACGATGGACTGATCATGAAATCGTTCCTCTGCCCGGAAAGCACCCTGTTCGACCAGACGGTGCTGAAGTGCAACTGGTGGTTCTACGTCGACTGCAAGAGCAGCAAGAACCTGTACGACTCGAACCTGCCGGTGTCAAAGAGCTACCAGCTGATGAAGGCGCTATCGTTCTTCTCCTCCAACTACAAAAACCCGGGCGACTCGTCTGAGGGCGTCGACGTGGAGGCGCTCAAGAACAGCGTGGCGACGGCGGTCGCCGTCGGTGGGTCTGCCCGCTCGCTCGACAGCCTGAGCAGCAACACCATCGCCGGCTCGACCGGCGAACGCTTCCAGGACCTGGGACCGGCCGCGTCGGAGAGTGTGCGGAGCCAAAGCAACAACACAACGGTCGTCTCTACACCAAGCAGCAGCACCACGAGCAGTAGCAGCACCACCAGCAGCAGCAGCAGCAGCAAAACAACGACATCGGCGTAAATGGAAATGATTTGATTTCACCGATTTCCTCCACACTGCCACATGGTGTGGCCCATGGTGTGAAAACTGTAAGTGTGTGCGTGTTTGTGTGTGTGCGTGTGTATGCGAACGAACTCTATAGCAAGTAAGGCGTAATGGTTGTGTCACCTTCGGCAAAGCGGCTCCGGGCATCACCCACAGCGTAAGTGGCGGTTTTGTTTTTTTTTTAATGTACAATTTGATGGGAGGGGAGTGATTTAAGTGAAAACAGAAACCTACCCTCACCCTTTCCCCTTTCAACGGTGCTAGTGACGGAGGGGCTGGGGGTGGATGGTAACACACGCGGGCGTGCGTTACACTGGCCATTATGATTATTTCCATAGCTCGTACCGCCAGCGAGATTGCATACATTTTGGCGCACAAGCTTCGGTAAACCGTTTTTGCCCCTGAAAGGTACGCAATCTGTGCAGCGTAATTACCTTTCGCAAAGGCACGGAAGCCCCGTGTTGCGTTCCCTCTTTATACTGCCGGAACTGCATTCAAACTCATTCCACTCCAGCCAGTGCAACGCACAAACCCGGCGTGCTGTGGGTTTGTGGGTGCTTAATCACCTTACCCCGCTTGGCCCCGCTGTCCTGTGCGGATAGATTTTCAACTGTTCAACCGCATGGAGGGAAGGGGAGAAAAGTTCGGTGCAACAAGGTAGCATAAGTATTTATTAAACAAGGTGGATGCGGCACGAACCTAACTCTCATCCCGTCCCGTCACAAAGCGCTCACAAAGCGATTGCCATTCACGTGGGTGTGTGTGCCGGTGGATGATTCGGAGATTGGGTCTGAGCGTGTGTGAGTGTGTGGTGTGTGTCGGAGTATTAGAAGACTTTTGTTAGACGTTAGTGTGTTAGAGGTAATTGAAGGTGGGACAGCGTGGCACAGTTGCATCCGAAGGAAGATGGGGTGGTTTTACGTTTCACTGTTACTGTGCTAGCAGAGACCTCTTAGATTATTTATGGAATTAAGTTTGACATCTAGTGACTGTTTCTCGGGGTATATTGGCAAAACCGTCTCTCTTTGCGGCAGCAAGAGTCGGGCAGTAAGGTAGCTTAGCAGTAGATTCCATTGTTTTTTTTTGTTTTTAACGCGAGCGTAGCCTCATATTTATTTAACTAGCGGCGTAAGGTGCATGCGGTGTAGAGCTCCTAGTATCTACTTACTTAGCGTTCCGGTAGTTAAAACATAGCAATAGCAGCAACAGTGCTTCTTACAACCAGTTAGCTCGGTTCCGGTTGATGTAACGCTCTTCGATGAGGCAGATATACACGTTTCGTAGGACACAAACTATTGGCTAGTATCGTTATATGTATGTTGTGCTACTACTACTAGTACTGTGCGCAGCATTACACATTACACAGTCCGTTTTGGCTCATAGTTGTGTAGCACATCTGCGAACGCGCGCAACCATTTGTACGAGACGCAAACTCTCCTAGACACACCTACAAATTGCTCACTTAGAATCATGGTTATAGGTATGGTAAGATGGGTTACAAACTTTGGGTTTACCGCGTGGGGCCCGAAATTATTCAGATAAACCGAACAACAAAAAAACACAACTAGCGCGAGTACGAACCCGTAATTGTAATCTTCTCGTTGTGAAATGAGGTGCGCAAAAACGCGCAGAACTATGCCAACAGTTGCCGGATCCAGGGCAAACACTCTACTCAATCCAGTTGAACTATTACTGATCAAGTAAAACAACACATTAATTTCAAATTTAAAGTATTTTGATGTTCTTTTTTTGCGTCTGTAAAATATCCGAAAATTGTTATTTGAAGTTTGAATCCTGAACGGTAAGTCATCTGTTTTTTTAAGGTATATTGGTCAACGCTATTAGCTATTGCCATTGCTACGCAACTATCCTTGGTTAGTTTTAGTAGCAATAATTTAGAATAATTCCACAGAATTGCATTTACAAAATCTTTCCTATTTGTTACGCAAAAGACTCTTTTATAATAGATTCCACATATTTCTGTATCTTCCTTGCTTCAACTTATTCTCTCCCACAATACTTGTTCTTATTAAAGACGTTAATTGATAAATTGTCGGGTTTTGCTATCGCACTACTTTAGGCGTGCAGTGCAAATTGTTTAATAAAGCAAAACTTATTTAGCGCCTAAATGTAGACTTCAAAATGGTTCAAAATGGATTTTGTATGTGTAGAGCTGCTTCTTGCATACCCTTAGGCGCATGGCAGTTAAGGCTAGATTATCACCAAGGTTCTTTGGTTCCTCAAGGTTTTTTGGTTGCTTCATTTTTTGTTGCGTGTTCTCACGATCTTTTGGTTGTTTCGCAGTAGATTTGTTGGTACAATGGGACGATACCAATAAATCCTGGGAAATCCTGTATTTCATCAAATGAGTCGTTCCATGTTTCTTGTTTTATGAGTAAAAGCTTCATCTACATAAAAAACAAAATCGTAATAGGCCGAGGCTGACGGTCTGAATCTCTCCCTAGAGCTAGCCATAACCACGAATTTAATTTAATTTAAATATCCCATAAGTTACCAAGCAACATTCCAGTGAACTCGCTCCATATCATATCCATCTTGAGCGATCCACTGGTACGGGACGGCGTGTCGCAGTGTTCCAGGCAAAACGGCCTGCCGTATCCTTTCAAAGTCGAAAGTTTGCTTACCCTCTTTGAGGCGACTGGCTCTGGCTAACTGGCTTCATCAATCACCAACGCTTCACGAAGCACACCTTTCATCTCATTAGCCAGCAAATTGAGCTTAAGCAATTTAATTAAACAGTCAAGCACTCGACAGCTTGCCAGGAGCATCGACATCGATTTTGGGCCGTTTCGTCCACCCAAAAACAGATTAAAAATTAACGTAGCGTAGCAAATTTATTAAGCGTTTACAGTACACTTTTGTCGCTCTTTCGATTTTCATGTTTTCAAGTTCAAACGCTTAATGGGATTGTTTATTTTTTTATATTAACCAACGTGCGTAACGGTGTGATGAAGAGTAAATGACATACTGGTGTCTTTACTTGATGGAAACAATGTACTAAGTCTGATTATTTCTTGTCACCTGTTCGTGAGTATTTTATACATTTATTATTTCTTTATTTAAATTCTGTCCTAATTGACCTTAGCTACTTTAGAGTTAAAACTGCCTAATGCTCCGTAAGCTATATGGCCGACATGGCTGACGTCTTATAAAATGCATTCACATAGTTTGATGGCCCATTTCCTTTCGTGCAGCCCCAAGCTTATCCAACTAACGATAAATTATTGCTTTCAAGCGATCATTTCACCTTATCTAGGCATTATCAAATAATGACCCCCCGCGTGGCCGTGCTAATGTTCCGTGCAGGAATGTTCTTTGTGCCCGCGCGATCGCACGAGTTCCGCTAACCCACTGCCCGACGCGTGTGCTGCGCGTTCCCCCCTAACTGACCCAAATTTACGCAACGCAAATGGCGCAAAAGCAGGACCGATCGTGGCGCTACCAGAAGTCGAGTATCGGTGCGATCGAGTTTCGGTTGCGGACGATATCAAATCGCACGCATCAAAGGCACGTTTGCGGGACGAGCAAAAATCAAAAACGCTTCGGCGCCGTTATTGCCGGTCGATCGTTTCGTCGGGTTTTCCATTTCATTTCCCCAATGGGGCTGCTTCCGCGACGGTATTGCACTGCCCGTTTCCGTACGGGCGATCCGGCCCTAAGAAGGAAAGGGAAACTCGGTGAAAGGAAAAGCAAACCCCGCGTACCCCAGATACCCCCTATCGACCAGCTGCAACACGTTCGTTGGTGTAGGTGTGCACTGCACCAGCTGCACTTTTCCACACCCGGATGCATCGCGCCCCACTCACTCTATCGCACCCTCTCTCTCTCTCTCTCTCACTCGTGCTCCTCCCCGTTC
The DNA here is from genome assembly GCF_943734685.1 of Anopheles coluzzii. Classification (NCBI taxonomy): domain Eukaryota; kingdom Metazoa; phylum Arthropoda; class Insecta; order Diptera; family Culicidae; genus Anopheles; species Anopheles coluzzii. The sequence continues at coordinate 6,472,877 of NC_064670.1, read as the reverse complement.
GATTCCGTTGAAAGGAAGAGTGTGTTTCGATCGAGCGAACGAAGCCAAACCGATGATTACCGGGAGTGCTCGAGCTGGGAAATGAACAGAAATGGTGGTGGATGTATAAAAAGCCACATCGTCACGGAATGGTAGTTTATTCCTTCGATTGCCTTGCCAACGTTCAGGTCATCTTGGTACTTCAAACAGATCGGAAACATGAGTCCTTTAGTGAGTTGCCGGAGACATAACATGTACAAAATAGTCCTAATAACAATATCATTTTCCCCTTTTTTGTAGATGTTTTGTTCATCGCTGGCAATGGTGTTACTCCTTCTCCAGGCCAACGTCGTGCCAGCGGACGGGAAGTACGTCTACCACGATCAGGACGACGGTCTGCTCGATGAACGGTATCTCGAGGTGCTCGAAGGCCTAAAGGATGCCCAGGCAGCCGGCCACCTTCACTCGAGCGTGTCGGAAAAGTCGAAAACCGTTCCCGTGCCCGTGTTCCAGAAGGTCGGTGTCCCGGTACCGCACCCCGTACCGATTGCCGTCCCGCACTACGTCAAGGTGTACATTCCCCAGCCCTACCCGCTGCAGGTGAACGTCGAGCAGCCGATCAAGATCCCGATCTACAAGGTGATCCCGAAGGTGATCGAAAAGCCCGTCCCGTACACGGTGGAAAAGCCGTACCCGATCGAGGTGGAGAAACCGTTCCCGGTGGAGGTGCTGAAGAAGTTCGAGGTGCCCGTCCCGAAACCGTACCCCGTGCCGATCACCGTCTACAAGCACATTATGCAGAACGAGAAAACGCACCGTAACTGGCACTATTGAGCAGGAGCGTGATGATCGCGATGAGGGTCGATCATTGCGCGTGTGTTGGGCGCGGCTGGATGGGCGACCCTACTCGTTGGTTCATTCATTTGGACCTGGGAACCAAGTATGAGCAACATTTGCTTAATGCACAACCCGTATTTATACATTGAAAGCGCATGAATAAAGTTATTTTGTTTGTTGTTTTGTTGAATTGCTGTTTGAATCCTACTGGCATTTGTGAGCCAACCGTCAATTTGAACCGCCCAAAAGGGATCGAAAACGCTTGACATCTTCGAATCGAAACGCTTCATGCTTTGTGCTAAGTTTAAAACAATTTAAAGCATTAAGAAAACTTCCACATACATTTAAATAAAATCAGTATGCAAAATACCTATTTTTATCAGTTTACTGCAGGTTTTAATTCCATAAAACAAATAAAAGAAGCATTGCCGTTCGAACATCTGGTTCCAAACGTCAAACTTCGTGCCCGCATCGGCGAGACGGGTTCGAACATCGTCGGCTCTTTGTTGGCAGTGTGGCCAGATTATATTGGCAGATTTCGGCAGGAGCACTGTTCAGAACGCAACAATTTAAATTAAATCAATTATTTTAATGATTATCCTACTAGCAAAGAGAATGAAAAAGTGTGCGACTTTCAGACGAGGGGCATGTAGAAGCAGGGGGAGACGGTTGGAAATACACGGAATTACGCAGAGCCGCGAGCGTGTTTTGGTTTCCACACAGTTTTTGCACTCACACAATTACACATGTGTGAATGTGTGCGTTCACTTTCAGCCTGCGCGCTCAGTTTGGTTTTCTCGCAGCGGCATGGTGGTATCGGTGTCTCGCTCGCACTAGTACAGCTTGTTCGGGAAGAAACGGAAAGGAAGGGGTATGAGGAAAATACAATGAAACAGCGCGAGCGAGCGTTCTTTTCAGTGAGAGCGCCTCGTGTATTTTAAAGGCATGCAAGAGAGCGCCGGTCTGGTGGTACAGTCGTCAACTCGAACGACTTAATAACATGCCCGTCGTGGGTTCAAGCCCCGAATAGACCGACCCCCCATAGGTAGAACTGACTATCCTGCTATGGTACCAATAAGTCACTGAAAGCCAAGCCCACTTCACTAGTGGGTACAGGCAGGCCTTGACCGACAGCGACTGTTGTACCAGATGAAGAAGAAGAATGAGCAAGAGAGCACATTCTCCCTGTGGTAGCGCTCCATCCGCCATTCATTAATTATCAGCCCAAAACAACGGACTTCGGATCCGATCTTGGGCCGGACCCCCACCGTGTGTTTCTACCTTCCCCTCGCCTGAAAATTTCATTCTCTTTGTCTGTCTTTGAGCTTTAACCGCCGACAGCGAGATTCAAATTCAAATTTAAATGATTTTCTTTGACAAGCAATTCTCGGAATCCACGCAACTGACATTTTCTACTTATTATGAACATTAAATTTTAACGGATAAAAAGTGCCAGACAAACAAACGTGCATCAGCGCGTTAAGTAACAAATGTGGTTAACAATCCTTGAAATAGCATCCTAAGCGCCACAGATTAAGCTTAAACGACTGAAAAATCAAATATCTGTGATTTTCGGTAGGATAAATGGAAAATCGGTAGTTTTAGGGCGGTCATCTGTGAATCGGTAGGCATATAAAAAATCGGTAGGAATACAGATAAATCGGTATTTCTGGTCACTCTGGTTGTTGGCCAGCTGTCAAGCCGCTGACAACTGTCAAACTCTTTTGCCTCCACATTTTTCCGTGTTCAGCACGTTCGCGTTTTGTGCGTACAGAATTTAATCGAAAAAATGGGTTTCGCCAACTTGTGGTACTCGCATCCGCGTAAATACGGACAGGGCTCGCGTTTCTGGTGAGTGGAAATCGTTTTTGGGCCGGTTCCGGCGGCGAAACGGGTGTTTCCGACCGGTTCCCATTCCTGTGCACGTGTACTGCCGCTTCGCCATGTTGTGTGAGGCGGTGGAGAGAGAGGCCGCGATGTAGCAGGATTGTAACCAAGATTCTTTTTCCGTTCGTTTCAGCCGTGCCTGCTCCAACAACCACGGAATGATCCGAAAGTACGGTCTGAACATTTGCCGACAGTGCTTCCGCGAGTACGCCAAGGATATTGGCTTCAGGAAGGTAAGTTCAACTGCGAGCGTGTGTGTGTGCGTGCGTACGGTATAGGGAGCGTTCTGCTCGACGTACGATCTGTGCCGGTGTAGTGGTGTAATGTGTTGTTGTTGGTCAGTGTTTCTTAACCCGCTCGTCAACACCGAACGCAACTTCCGGCGGCAGCATTTGATTATAAATTCTAATATCAATGTTTTTTTTCTCTCTCTTTTTACTCTTGCAGCTGGATTAAATGTGAGAACACATATTTTCTCCACATTTCATCGCACATGACATCAAGATCGGGATATTTGCAGCTTGCTGGCAGTGAACGTGCGTTGGAATGAAATCGGCAAATAAATAACGTAAAAATCAACATCCGGCGTTGGAGTTGCCCTTCTTCTTCTCGCTTATGCCGAAACAAACGTGAACCGTGCCTGTGTCTGCCTTGTTGTGTGGAGAATCGTCTTCCCTTTGCCGCTTGAAGCGCTTGCTCATCGCTTGCCAAACACCCTCACAAGGGCGCTGTTCCGAGTTCAATGGAACCAATGCATTCTCAAGAGCACTGGACACAAGTGGAATCAATCTACCAGAAGGGGGAGGAAGTGGGGGAGAGGTTTAATTTTAGACCGTTTTGTTTAACTGCCCATGTTTAAACAGCTGATCCGCAGCGACGAGGACGGCCACGTTCATCCTACGCACTCGCGTGTGTGGGGGAGACAGCGAGCGGCTGTCCGACATTCGCTGCACGATTTTCTAGGTCGTGTTTATTTACATTAGTTACTTTCGAAGCGATAAATCGTCGCCGCTCGATACACACGAGCCCCGTGTGCTTTTGCCCGGGTCAATAATTAGTACGTGCGAGCGTGTCAACAAAACAAACGGGTCTCGTCGGTCGGACCTTCCATTAATTTGTACTGTCGTCGATCGGCGTAGACGCCACTCGCTGGCAACGGTTCAATACAAGCAGGCGAAGTAATTTAATCGCCGATGGCATCTGGCCGATGCGTCGTCTCACGCGAAAGCAAACAATCCCTTAATTGCGTGGTGGTGGTAGGGGCTTTTTTTAGTTGGACGGTGTCTTGAAACATTTATCCTTCCAAGGATTTGTATCAAAGGGTAAACATTTTTGCAACATTCCAGACACCTAATTGTGTACGACTGCCACAAGTTTGAAACTGTGGAAAGCACACAGCATGAGTCCGATGCATCACAGTTGCCATCGCCGAGAGCAGCGGGTATGATGCAATAACCGTGCTCATAAACCACCGCTGCACATGACTTTCAGTGTCTGTTGGCCACGGTCCAAACGGCGAACGGTTACACAGGAGGGTGCTGCCGCACCTGCTCGTAGCTATTCTGTGTTCTCTCTCACTCCTTCTCCCCAACCTTTTTTTTAAACGTATTAGCTTCCTGGTGATACCGATGGGAGGCCCGCGGCTTCAATCTCTGCCAGCTGATCGATCAGTCGATCCCCGTCTGACTTACGATCACCACCACCATGCTGCACGAGCATCGGCAGCGGAAACGTACGCGTCAAGCCGTAAACTGCACGGCGACCGGTCGAAGGTGTAAACAGCGGAAGGTAATAAATCGATCTGTGTGTCTGTGTGGCCAGTTCCGTTAAACCCGCTCCGAAAAATGCTCCGAAGCATAAATCTTTCCGGGTGAAATTTAAAAGCTTTCGCTGTCTATGTCCAGTCTCCTGCTGCGCGTGGATAAATAAACAACGCACGCAACGAAGAAGGGGCGTTTGTGAGCCACAGAGCTTCGCAGGGGGGTGGCAGCATTCCCGCTGTGAAGTGATTTGAAGACACACATTTAATTGTATGTCGGTTCGGATAAACAGCAGCAGACAAAGAACAAAGAACGGCGAGTGGCGAGCATATTTACATCGTAAGAATGTGGGCCTCGCAGAGGAGCAACAGCGCGCGTCAGCTGATGATAGATTGCGGTGCTAGTTCTAGCGTGTTTGTGTAACGTAATCGAAAGTGCTACAAAAGGGCGACGAGTGCCAAGCACGTTACGAAATCGAACTGCTGATCTTTCGATACTGAGCGATGTAATCGATGAGCGTTTTTGATGAATGATCAGTCCATCGAACTCATCTGGATGTTCTTGGCTGGTACTACGGGGACATCTATTTTGGACAATTGCATTAATTTTGAATTCTTCTTTTACAATCTTGGTCGCCAGTCTCCTTACACCATCGATTTCGAGCACTACGACAAGCACTACTTTGTGCTTCCGATCAACAACAAGGACAAATGGTACCGCACCTGCAACCGGCAGATCAACCAGCAGTGGAAGCGCATCCGAACCGAGCGGCTGAAGACACTCGAACACTCGCCGGAAATGCCGCCGAGCCTCATCATTGCCAGCGGCGAGAACGATCGCGTACAGGTCATTGCCCTGTGTTCCATCTCGAAAATTCCATCCTGCGCCCGGCGCTGCCTGCTCGAGGTGATCGCAACGCAGGAGTACCTGTACTACCTGAACATCGAGCACATCTTTGTGGCGCTGCGCGATCAGCACGTGTTTCGGGCCAAGTTCCGGTTCAGCTTTACGCGCGCCCGGGCGTACGGTGCGATACTGGAGCGTAACGAGCCGCGCGGCGTGTCCAAATTTATCCTCGCGAGCGAACCGCACCGGTACGTGGTGCAGCGGTACGAATCGTCGGAGGAGGAGCTGTACGCGCGGCGACAAAACTGCTACTACTACTACTACTACAACGAAGAGGAAGACGACGACACGTATCAGGATTACTATAGCTGCAAGAAGCGGATCGCGTACGATGTAAGTGCACGTGCTTTTTGTTATGCCGCGTCAGGTTCATTATTAACGTGTTTTCTTCCCCCCCTCAAAAAGGGTCCACCACCACCGACCTCGAATGAACCGTACCTGGTGGTACCGATCCACCGGCATCCGGAGCTGAAGGAGCAGTGCGTCCGGCTAATAAACACCGAGTGGCCCCGGTCGCGCATGGCCCGGTTCTGGAGCTTCGAAACATCCACCGACACGCTGCCGATCACGCTCGTGCTGACGCAGCTAATTGACGAAACGGTGACCGTGCTGGGGCATGCGAAAGTGTCGCCTGTGCCGGCCGACGACACCTCCGCCTACGTGGAATCGGTCGTGGTGGACTATCGCTATCGGGGGCGCGGCATCGGCACCCACCTGATGGAGGAGGTTGAGAAGTACTGCAAGGTGATGATGAACATCAACCACATGTACATCGCGACGGACGGGCAGGAGGTGTTCTACGCCAAGCTGGGCTACATCTTCTGCAAGGCGATCAACATCTTCGGCACGCGGTCGACGCGCAACACGGTCAGCAAGAAGCACTGGATGCGCAAGGTGCTGTCCGACTGGGAACCGTACCCGATGGGGTACGGGGACGAGGTGCCGAGCGATCCGGTCGGCAGCACGCTCGAGGTGGAGACCGGACCGCCGCCGGAGAAGCTGTGCGTCGACCAGCTCATCTGGAACATTCGCAACATCGTGTACAACCAGACGAGCGTGACGCTCCGGAAGCACAAGGCGGCGTACAAGGGCGATGAGATCGTGTACGATATGCTGCTGAAAATGCATGCCATTTAGGAGGGGGGGGGGGGGGTTAGTTAGAAGAGCTGGGAGTTGTTGTATTTGCATGCGGAGAATTATTAAAGAATCGTCCTGAAACACAACCTACCCGCCATCTTTTCGCCGCCGCATACTTAATCCAACCGCTCACCGGTTTCGCCCCAAAACGTCAAACGCAATTCAAATCGTGCGCCTGCAGACAGAAACGAGGGGAAACGAGGTATGCGAGGGATGAGAAGAAAGAAAGAAAAAAAAATGCACAGAAAGCGGTTGGATTAAAACGTTTGAGGTAAAATTTTCATTCGCAACAGAAAAAGGAAAACCCCGTGTGGCGTCGAACAATTGGTGCAAAGGGTTTTAAAACTGCTTGAAACGGAAAGATTTAAAGCCTCCCTTGCTAGTGATTTTGCGCTACTTTTGTGTCACGCGTCCCGAAAACGAACGTTAAATTAAACTTTGCCACTGTTTGGTGTGCTCGAAGTGTATAAATAAAACACATTGCTGCACGCCTACTGCTCGTTGCTGTGTGGTTGCCTGCTCCTGCACAACAGCAAACAATGTTTGGCAACGAACGGCTGAACGGCACCAGCCCTACCACCAAGAAGGAAAGCTCTACCGACCACCACCAGCAGCAGCAGCACGAGGAAATGGGCTGCTCTTCTGCCGGATCCACCGGGACGACCCTGCCGACCGATGCGAGACCTTCGTTCGCGTCCGTCTTTACGATCGAAAGCATCCTCGGGCTCAATCAGGACTCGATCCCACACAAGGCGGGAGCTGGCCCACTGCACGACAAGCTGCTGTCGCCCGTGCCGCAGCGGCTGGACGGCGGTGCGGCGTACGAGCTGGAGCAGCACACCAAGCAGAGCCTGTCCAACTACTTCCGCTGTGCCGGGGCCGGTACGCTGCACCTTCCCACCAGCCACCAGTCCGACGCGAACATGCTGCCCACGAACATACTTGGCAGTGAGTACTTCTATGGTGCACCGACTTTAATGTAGATGATTAATGACCTTTTCTTTTGTCCCCCTTTCCAGTAGCATACCCCTCGTCCTGCCACAACTATCTGCAGCCGGACCTGTTCGCCGCCCATCTGCACCAGCAGGTGGGGCTGGTCGCCTGCAACGGTAACTTCCGGCCCCGGTACCCATTTCTGAATGCGGACTCGCACATCAAGCGGAAGCGGCGCCACCGGACCATCTTCACCGAGGAGCAGCTGGAGCAGCTGGAGGCCACCTTCGACAAGACGCACTACCCGGACGTGCTGCTGCGGGAGAAGCTGGCAATCAAGGTGGACCTGAAGGAGGAGCGCGTCGAGGTAGGAGAGGGGTTGCCATCATCACCCCCGCCATTTAGCAGACGGCGTGGCGACGGTGCTTTAATTTTCCCGGAACTCACTTGTTGATTTTGTGTCGCCCGTGTCGCTCGGAGCAATAATGAATTCGACAAATTGAGTTACCCCGCGCGTTGTAATTTCCGGCCAAAATACGCCGCCGGAAGCTAAAAAACCAATCGATTATACTTTGAACGATGCTTTCTGTCTCTCTCTCTCTCTTCCCCCCGCAGGTTTGGTTCAAGAATCGGCGCGCCAAATGGCGCAAGCAGAAGCGGGAGGAGCAGGAACAGTTCTCCAACTACGAAATCAATAGCAAAATTCGAAAGCTCATCAACATCCCGGTGTCGGCGCAGGAGAAGCTGCGCCAGCTGCAGACCGGCATCTTTGCCAAGGACAAACAGCAGCAGCAGCAGCAGCTGGTGCTGCCGAAGTGTGACGAGCTGCTGAGCAACAGCAACAGCGACGCGTCGGACGTGGAGGTGGTATGATAAAGTGGGAAAGCGGTGGAGGGCACAAACAACCAAAACACTAACCAAAAAAACTGGTAAGGCGATCGAGAGAGAGAGACGGAGGAAAAGACAGAGAGAGAGGGAGGTCCTGGAAGGAACGGTGCTTTTCATTGTGGGGCAAGGGTGGCAAAAAAACGGGGAATATTAAATGTAAGACTAGATACGGTAGAGTAACAATTTAAATTAAATGCAAAACCACACCTGTGGTGCACGAGTCGACAACACGGCAAAGCAATTGGAAGCTTGTGAAAGCTCCGGGATTTAATCGTACCGCAAATCACAGCAAGCCCCCCCTGTACATGGACGCATCGGTGTTTGATGTTGTTTTTTGCTTGTTTCTATTCAATTCAGATGGTAATAGTCAGTCCGTCTGAAGCAAGAGAGAGCAAGAGAGAGTGAGAGAACGATTGGACAGTGCAGTAGCAATGACAGCAAGTGTCAGTTTTTTTCTAATCTTAGTACTTAAGCACACATTGAAGTAGTCGTAGCAGGCAATAAGTAATACATTTCCCCGTCTCTAGTGTAGATTTGCTGCTCCCGTAGAGCTGTTGTAGATTGTAAATGGAAATCAAAGCATTTTACTCACATTTGCAAAGGGAGTGAATCATCTCAGAGCTACCTACCTAGCACCGAGTACTACTCAACCTCAACCCATGCTAAGCTAAATCAAAATCTTCCCCTTCACAAATCCAGGCAGGCATAAATTCTACTTCCCGTGCAGCCCGTAAACTTCAAAAACGAGCGGGGAAAACAGTTGCAAACACACACGTGCCCGATACAGGAAGTCCATTTCGGGCACGTTTTGTGGCCGAGCTTAACCGAAACACTACAACGCACCACCATCATAAACCAATCGCAATTAGCTAATGGGGCCTGTGCCGGTAACGCCATCTTTCTTTCAGCATGCCACGGATTGGGAAAAGATTAAATTACGGGCGTCAATGTTTAGTTTAGGAGCTGCATAATTCACGCACACACACACACACACACACGCACACATGCATACTACCGCGAGAGACTGCGAGCAATGGGGGGAATGCGGGCAATGCTTCTATCGTGCAATAATTAATACTTACCTAATAGATATCGCGACAGTGTGTGTGTGTGTGTGTGTGCAAGTGCGTGTGTGTAGAGGAGCTAGTGTATAAAATTATAAAATTATCAACACAAACGAAGCAGAAAATTTGCAGGCTTAAATGAAACTTCCTCTTAATTCTACACCTCCCTCTCACAATTTCGGTTTTAGAAAGGTGTTCCGGGTGAAAGGAATGAAATAGGATAGCAATGTTCTACGCATTGCATACATTTAGGCGAACGTTGCAGCGCTATATCGCTAAGACGCCCAAATGTATGCAACGCCGTGCAACAAATGAAGCTTATTTACGTGCACCACTCGCTGGAGCGGGATAATGATTCGTTTTTCCGTGTTTGGGGATTGTAAAATAATACCTTGCCTGCCGTGCGCAGCTTATGTCTAGCATGTATCTGTATATGTATATGTGTGAGTGTGTCTGTTTGTGTGTGCCCGTGTGTACGTGCGTGGGCTGTTCCTCTTGTGGCCACTAAAACACAGCAGTAGCAGCAGGAGCAGTAGTAGTAGTAACGCAAACGTACTAAAACCAATATCCGAACGCAAATAATCTTCCCTGTTGTGCAAAAAAAACGACCCCTATCTGTGCGAATCCCGAGTTTAATAAACCGTCTAACAATATAATAGTAACACTCTCTGCTTGTGTGTGTTGGCGTTTTGTGCTCCATCCTTCCTTAACGAGCGCCTCATCCTCCCCGGCCTCAAACCTCAAACTCATCAAACAGAACAGAACAATCAGCAACAGATGACCAGTCCCAGGTCCCTACAGTCCCTTGTCCCCTTTTGATTCTCTCCCTTTCGTACTCGTATCAGCACGATGACAGTTTCGAAACCGTTCTCAACCGCCTGTCTGCTGCCCAAACTACTAAATGTTTAATGCGCCCGTAAGTCGCAGTGGGAATTGGCTCTGAAAGCGGGGGCCCGTCATCGCTCCGTCATTGGGGGCGTGGGGCCGTTTGGTGATTTGCTGAGATTTCCTGAGAGCTACCTCCCGGTCTCGGGCCCAGATTCCCCGGAAGAAGGGTACAGCACGGGCCCAACAGCATATTGCAAGCAAATTGACGACCGAAGGACCGATTTTCTTTACGATGGTATTTAATTTGATTTTTCCACTCTCCTCTAGTTCCTCCCGATGCTCGTTTTTGTGTGTCCTTGGGTTTGGGTGGGCGCGATCGACAAAAACACTACAGCTACACAGCGGTCGGCGTGTTGTGATAAAACCGGCGCTCCGCAATGACCGGACACCGTACCACGTGGAAGTGAAAAAATATCCCTGCGGGGCAACATCGACCATTGAGGCTCGAGGTCGAGCGCAAAGGGTGATAATGAAATATCACAAGTCTGTTTTTTGGAGAAGTTCTTTTTCTTCGATCTCAATCCCCCGCGCACGCTCTCTCACTCCCTCCCATGTCTATTGCCAAAGGGGCGTTTTCGGAATTCAATTATGGCAAATGGGAGGGAAGGGTGGAGATGTTCACCATCGCCGGATGAGACGCTTTGCCGACAGACCGAATCAGCTCGCGGAAAATCAGTATCGTGTTGTATTTGGTTGGTGTGTGTGTGTGTGTGTGGAGCATAATCCTTCTTGTGGGGCGCACATCATCATCATCATCGCCGGTACGCTACGCTAACATGCATCATCGTATTTATCCATCAAAATGTGCCGATGTTCGCTTTCGGCGATTCGAATCTGGCAAACTTAAACATGAACCCCTTCCCCCCCCCCTCCCCTTCCCAACGGCCCACGGGGGGCCGACCGATTGACGACAGCTCGCGTCTATCGTCGATCGAGTAGAGTCGAGAACGATGATTGAATGTCGATAAATATGTTCCCCCCCGCTTCCCCCCTCTTCCCTCCACTTGCTTCGATCACCGATTTTCCGAGGGCACATGGAGCTCGGAAATAAACACGTAGCTTGTTGTTTTTTCTTTGCCATCCATTAAATTTTGATCAAACAGTCCGTTCGGGTCCGCTGCCCGATGCTAGCGAAGTAATTCGGCACAATAATGCGCGACACACAGGCGAGCCGGACGTACGTAGGCAAAGTATGGACCGAGCGAGACGCTAACTGGGACCCCGGCCCGGTTTGACACCGCATTGTTGTTTACGGTGTTTGTTGATTTAAATTGAGCAGTAAACCTTTGGCTGATTGGACGGTTAAGGCGAGCGCGAGACAGTTTGGAAGGAATTGTGTGTGTTTTTTATTATAAATATCAGATAGGGATGCGAATGTTTAAAAATGCATAAAAGAAACTGTTTGTATATGAAAAATGAAATAACATCGCCTAAAAGTATGCAATTCGTGTGACAGAATTATCATAATAGGGCTCTAGATTGGACTGTTAATTCTAGAACATCTTACATTTCCACTGTTTACTGACAATTGCTTCATTCTTGTGCGCTTTTGTATCTGAAACTTTGCAGATATTGTATTTTATTTCAAGATTTAGTAAAAAATAATGCCTATTTGTCCTGCATTGTTTTAAGAGAAACTGAACAATATATTTACTTTATCGATTTTTTATTCATTTCTCTCCTAATTGAGTGTTTTTTTTTAAGCATAATTTGATATCAATTATTAAGGCCGGGCTACATTGATCGTACTCGCAAGTGTAATTTTTATTTTCACTAGCGCATCTGGCGGCGACCAGCGCAAGCTAGATGTCGGTATAATTTATGTGTCAAAATTATTCATGCTTGACCGTAGCAATAGACGATGCGCAATCTCAGATTGCGCATATATTTATCTGTCAAACGGGTCGGTTTGATATATTTATCTGTCAAAAAATATATATATATCTCGGACATATAATCTTGAAAATTTATGCGCAATCTTGGCGCAATCTGAAAATGTATGGAAATGACGTTTATAGCTCAGGGTTGGCTACGCGAAATGACATATGTTTTGATAAAACGAATATATGCGCAATCTGAGATTGCGCATCGTGTATTAATACGGTGATGTCTCATCAAGTTTTGAACAGGCTACTTGTATGCCGTTTGAAATGTTGATATACGCCTATAAATTGCAACAAAGTAGGCCGTTAATTGTTGTTGTTGGACAAATCGTCATTCATACAAAGCGCTAGGCAACATTTTTCCCCATCTTCCAACATCTATCCATCATTGGGTAAAATTATAGCCTCCTCGACCCAAAACGTTTTTTGACAGATAAATTATACCAGCATGTAGCTTCAACCCGCCACCGCTAGATGGCGTACGCGTTCACAAAAATTACACTACGGAGTACGATCAATGTAGCCCGGCCTTTATACTTTTTTAAAGGTTTTTTTTTTTCAATTTTCTCCTTTGTCAACGATCACGCATACATGTTGCACATCAGCAGGCTGAAAGGCTGCATATCAGACGGTAACTACGGTTAATTGATACCATGTCTACCTTTAAGGCCGGGCTACATTGATCGTACTCCGTAGTGTAATTTTTATTTTCACTAGCGCATCTGGCGACAACCAGCGCAAGCTAGATGTCGGTATAATTTATGTGTCAAAATTATTCATACTTGGTGTCTCATCAAGTTTCGAACAGGCTACTTGTATGCCGTATGAAATGTTTATAAACGTCCATAAATTGCAACAAAATAGGCCGTTAATTGTTGTTGGTGGATAAATCGTCATTCATACAAAGCGCTAGGCAACATTTTTCCCCATCTTCCAACATCTTTCCATCATTGGATAAAATTATAGCCTCCTCGACCCAAAACACTTTTTGACAGATAAATTATACCAGCCTCTAGCTTCGACCCGCCGCCGCTAGATGGCGTACGCGTTCACAAAAATTACACTCAGGAGTACGATCAATGTAGCCCGGCCTTTAGGCGTCAATCGTTGTGGATAGTAAAATGTCCTGATTTTTTTTTAAACCAAAACCCCCCATTTTCAAATTGTATATAATAGTACAGCAATTAAACTTAGTGTTGGAGTTCGAACGCGTTACGATCCATTAGGTTAATTGCATTACGAAAATGGCATAGTATGCGGCATAGGTGCCTCATCCGAACAGCGTTGAATCCTACCACTGCCCGCAAAGTATGCAATTTGCATCACAAAACCATGTAATTTGTGTAATTTAAATGTTATTTTTAGAAAAAAATATAAGAAAAAAGGGAAACATCGGTTCAACCTACCTTGCTTGTGAATGTAAGCACATTTTTTATCATTTTAAACGAAAATAAGTACTATCCACACGTGTAAGACTCCGACGAAGCAAAAAACAAAAGGGTTTTCTAACATACGTTTCTGTAATACCGGGCGAAACCTGTGGGTGGGTTGTCAAAATCACATACACCCATTGCGTTGCGTTGCACGGTTTTTCGGGTCAGTTGGCAGTCGATCGTGCCTGCCAACCGCAACCGGCCGAATAATGAAGGGATGCCGGTGCGATGCCCCCCCGTCTCAAGCCCCAGTCAGTGGTCCGTCCCGCCCCGACTAACAAAGCATCAAAGAGAAATGCGCTGCCCCCCCGTGCTTGATCTCGGGTACGCCAGCAACTTCTGGCGCAAGCAACGCACAAACGCACAAATTGAAAAACAGTGTTTCCAAGAATGGAGCTGAGACACACGCAACGCAACACACGGTGCAATATACGGCGTGTGTGTTTGTTTCAATTACACCCAAGGGTTTAAAGAGAGCGCAAGTGTAACCCTCCAAATGCGAAAGGTTATTGGTTGGTTGGTGGCTTCGCCGGTCAGGTGCCATTACTCACCGTCACGCGGCCACTGCGAAAGAAGTCCGTTGCCGTTGCCGTTGGACCGAACCTTGATCGTTAGGAAGTTTGCTCTCGTTTGATGTATTTCCCTCCGTCTGTCTGTCCAGTTTTTGTTGTTGCTGTTGTTGTAGTTATTGTGCGCCATTGCCGTTAAAAGCTATTGCGAAGAAGAAGAAGAAGACAAACGAACACTATCTATTGACATAACCGATCCCGTCCTCCCTCGATAATGCGAGCATCCATGTCCACTTGCTGGATGTGGTCCGGACTCCGGTAAGTTACGCTCCCAAGTGGCCCCCAAGCGGCTCGTTTCGCCAAACCCAAAACCGGCCTAAAAATAAATGGAACGATCTATTTGCCAGCGGCAAACAAACAAACTCCCGAACTGGGAGAGAGGAAAGGCCACCAGCTCACCTCCGCACTCCTCATCCCACACCAACTGGAAGGGTTAGGTTCTCGGTCAAATATTACCTCATATTTGGACACTTTGGGCGGCCGGGCACACACTGGGAGACGGTGCTTGCCGCCACCGCCGCCACCGCCGCCGTACACACAGCAGGGAAACAAAACTCATCGATCTTTACGTCACGGGGGAGACTGGGGAGTGGAATAGGAACACGCACGCAAAGTCTCGTCGTCGCTGGAATGTGTTGCTTCGGCACACACAGGTTCCGGGAAGGAGGGGAACGGGGTACATTGGTACTGATCGCTTTTTTTGTCTTCTTTCTTTCGTCCGGCCCCGAGGGAGCCAATTTCAGTATGACGAGGCGTGCCGCCATACTGCCGCGTGCGCGCGTGTGTGTGTGTGTAGAACGGGAACGAAAGTGTTCTTACGGGAGAAAGTTTTTCAACAAGGGTTGTGGTTTCTGTCCAAGTTTTCTTTTCATTTCGCCACTCGTCCTGCACCTTCCACCCTGCTCCTGCTCAGCGCGCTTGTGTCGGCGCCAGGGGATAGGAACCATCAATGTTTTCCTCCTCTTTAATCTTAGTTTTGTGTGTGTGTGTGTGTGTGTGTGTGTGTGTGTGTGTGTGTGCGCGCGCTTCTTCTCCCCTGTAAGAGATGAGAAACAACGCAAAAAAAGACAACAAAACCAAGAGGCACACGGTAGGGAATGGAGTAGCGCATACTTTCCACAGATTTTTCTTCTTTGCTTGCAAATAAAGGTTTTCCTGTTCACCGATCGGTTGCTGGTAAGCAAGGGTTTGTGGGGTGGCGGGGCAAGAACTAAAGAAAATAAACAGCAAGACGTAGGCCACCACCACCACCCTCTGCACAAGTCGCTGCAGGGGCGGTTCGGGCAAGTTTCGGGCAAAAGGGGGGAAGGTGCTTTTGTGCGAAAATTAGAAAACTCGAAATAACTCGTACAGAGGGATGGCTACGGTACGATTGGGGGGAGGGGGGTAGGGGGGGAAGGGGTAAGGCCCGTAAGGCCCATTTATAATTTGAAAAATTTCCCGCACTCTCTCTCCCTCTTTCTCTCGGTATGGCCGTTTGGTCCTGGTTTTACGTTCGCATACTTAGCGGGCAACGCAACGAGCACTGCTTTTCACCGGCTCAACCAAATGATGACGATGATGATAATAATGATAATACGCGGGTTTGACGATAATAGTGATGGCTTTACCCCTTGCCATCTCTCTACTTATTGGAAACGCATACCCTCTTTCATCCATTCTTCCGGCTCGTGTGTTCTTCCGGTACAAGCGCACGTACACTTTTCTATTTCTTTTTCTTTTTTTGCTTCTCATCCAACGCCTTTACGCCATTCTTTTGCGCGCCCTTTACGCATCCGCTCCTCATTGTTTGGGCCGTGATCAATTTCCTGTGTCCGCATTGTGCGTCGTCCGTCAACCGTGAACAAGCTTCCCTGCCGAGGCGACAAACCGTCAAACAGTGTGTGAGTCGACTTTTTGCCACACAAAAACACACACACACATCGAGCGGGGCACGTGCTGTGTTGGTCCCGGTAAAAAAAAAAGAAGAAACATCCTGGGAAGGCATATTATTGGTGTGGCCGTAATCCGCTAACGAGCTTCCCTTTGGCCTTTCCCCAATGTCTGTTTCCCCCATCGCATCACATTCGAACAAACCGAAACAAGACAAACGGACCAACACTTGCCCTCACCTCTCCCTCTCTCTCTCCTCCATCACACTCATTCATACAGCTTCCGTGTATGCACAACAGCAACACACACAAACAACTGTAGCCCATAAAGCTTTAGTCCGAGATCGAGTTTTTGGAGGACGTGTAGTGTTTGGGGCGGCCAGTTCCTGTGCTCTGCTTGTCGCTTTGTCGCTTTGGCGGAAAAAGCATCTGTGTGATTTGCTATTTCCTATTTTTTTTTCCCTTTTTTTTTGCTCTCTCCCTCTCCCTCTCTTTTGCTCGTTTCGTTTTGGCTCCCACAGAACGATCCACAGCCATGTGGCGGGTTGTGCTGGGTGTCCTTTTCTCGGTCGGTGAGTTACCGTTCGCGTTGAGTGGAGTTGGGGTTTTAGGGATGGCCGTGCGCCTATCTCTACGCTGGACGCGTTGCTCTGGTCAGTTGACTAATTTAGTGAGAGCTTTTTAATCCATTTTTTCGTAATTTGTAAAGGCATACGAATTAATCACCTAATTAGGTGTACATCTGGAGTCTTTTAGAGGGTGGGATGGTATTTGGTTGTTGGTAGATTATTATGTTGCCGCAAAAAAAACAGGAGCAGATAATTTGAGGTTGATCTTTAAAGACCTTTACAGACACATAATTACATGGGGAAGAAGCTTTAACATCAGTAAAAATGTGTCGTTACAGGACCCTTTAAAAACTTCAAAGAAACGACGAACAACAACGCCCGAAACTATGCAAAAAAACGCCTAAATTTATGTTATAAGTATGAGAAAACATCCTTTTACTGACCTTAGCACAGGTAATAATTATATTTAAGGTAATTTTCCAGATGCTTTGCTATCTCTTGATAGACTTCGAACCAACTAATTCTCGTCCTTGTACGTGCGAATAATGTTTAACATAAATCCAACTAACTGTTGCATGTCTACCAACACATTCCATTACCAGACTGCTCTCAATGTAGAATGCAAGCGAATAAAATCAAAACTTTTCCAGCCCCACACATCCCACTCCAATTAATGCTCTCCATGTTACTGTTTTTTTCTCTCTCCCTCTTTCGCTTCGTCAATCTGTCCCATGAAATCACTGGCAAAACTTTCCTTACATCTCGCACACTGGCATTCGCGTCCCAGACATTCCCAGCCGCAATTCAATTTGCAACTATTTGCCACTATCTTGCCAGGAAACTCGAACGAAAGACAAGTGCAAGAAGGAGCAAGAAATCGTGTGGGAGAGATAGAGGAGCGACTGACGCAAAATTTAGCGCAAAAAGGTAAGACAAACATCGAAAGAAAACTCGTCCAAACGACAGATGGAGGCGCATGGTTTGCAACAACCGGTCCCCCTATTATGCGTAATTGATAAATGTGATGAGTAAGTGTTTACAGGACGGCCACCTCGTTGGTACCTCCCACTTCCCTCCCCCCATGTGCCCGATGAGCAGCAAGAGCAGGCGGAGAAAAGCGCACATTACGCGCGCAAAGCGATTAATTACCACCACCAGCATCACCCCCCTTTCCCCTGTTAACGTCTTCCGGTCCAAGCGTCGTACGCGTGCCGATGGTTTTGCCAGCATCACCCTCCTGCTTTCAACCGGACGTCTCGAAGAAGAAGCGCTCTCTCTCTCTCTTTCGCTCTTACGATGGCGCTTGTACCGCCGATTGCTCCATGCATTGTTTCTCGGGATCATCGCGATGTTTACAAGCAGTCAACGAAAAGCACTAACAACAGCACCACAGCGAGCGCTCAACCGATCGGGTTTTCCGCTGAGTGACTTTGCCCTTTGCCGGAGAACTCAGCAGACGGCGAACCACACGAGCGTGTCAGTTTCGCTTCAGCCACGGAACGTATCGGACGCTCGAGCGAGTCGCTCTCGTCGCGTGTGCGCGCGTGTGTGTTGAGTACGTTGAGTCCGTCGCATGCCCGTCGCGAAGAGTGTTGTTCAGCCCGTCGAGTGGCGGGGTCGTGTGAAAAAAAGGCCGGTTTCGCTCCCATTCTGTTAAACACTTCCGTTGAACAAGCTGTAAAGGGAGCCGGAAAACGGAAAACACAAAAAAAGGTCCTGCACACACACACACACAGACACAGAGCAGAAGACAAGCATCATCCTTGTTGGGGCCGCGAACAAAGGAGACGATTACAAAAAGGCGATCCTTGTGTGCTGTGTGTCCTCCAAGAAGCAGCAGCAAAAAAGAAAAGGTGCCATTGAGCGATGATGGCATCGCCTCGACCACTCCAACCCGTATCGCCATTTTCATCACTCGAGTAGGTGGGGGAGGGTGGTGGCCCTTGAAGAGCACCGCGTACCCACCTTGGCTCGGGAAGCAGAAAATGGCAACAATGATCGTCTCCTGTTCCGTGGTACCGTCGAATATTCCACCTCCGTCGGGCATCGGGAGCATCGGCCAGCCTCGGCCGTGTCATATCTGCTTTGCCGTCATAAAAGAAGCGCTAGAAGGATGTGCTCGTTGCTAGGGCAGTGGTAGTAATGCCGACGACGGATGATTGCTGCTGCATGACCCCGTTTACTTTGATGAAGTTGTTCGAGGCGCGCGCGCTACTCTGTGTTTCTATGTTTTTATTGTTCCCCTCCCAACGACCCAGTGAGTGTGGCTAGTGAAAGTGCACGAAGCGCATGCAACATGTGTTAAGATATTATCATAATTACATCGTGAAAGTGTGCTGTGTGAAAGTGGGAGGAGAAAGCAAGCGAAAACCAAAAGAAGCTGGACCCAAATCGTGGAAAATAGTGCGCGGTGAAGACGGAGGTCGGACGCCGCTTTCATCTTTCCAGGTTGATTTATTGCACTCCAGCGGCGGCCGTGTGACTGTGACTGTGCACAATATCCATAAAAAAAGGACTCGGGCAAATCCTTTCCACGCTGCCCTCGATCGGACATAAACTGGACTTAAAGGTGGGTCGTAATGCCAGTTTTGTCGCCTCTCTAGCCGCACACACTTACAGACCACCAAACCGTAAACGAATCCCAAACACACAGGGACAGTTTAAGCTGACCATATTGTTGCGGGTGAGAGGATTCCAGGAGCAAAACCTCCAACCTGTTGGGTTTTTTGGTCGGTCCAGGTCGGTCGGTGTCAGCATCATCATCCTTAACCTTTGCAGCCCTTTAGTGGGGTTTTCCGTGCTGTTTGCTTGCGGGAGGATGGTGGTGACCCCAGCCGTTCTCCTCCTCAAAATTGCTCTCCTTCGGTGGAAATAGTTTGCCGAACAAATTGGCCCCCCCGAAAAACCCATTGAGAACCAATCGAGAACGACTGTTCGGCAGACCGCAGCAAAAGCAAACGTGTGATCTGTCCGCTCGTTCGAGCTCATAACCTCGTTGCTCGTTGGCTTGAGAAGGAAGAAGAAGAAGAAGGAGAAGGTGAACGGGGATCTTTTCCTTCTCGTTGTGGCAAGGGTAAACCCCACAGCACGACAAATCCCAACAGATGGTTCGGTCCCTTTTTCCAACATCCTCCACTCAATTGTTTGTCGTGTCGTGCAAAACTTTCAACTATGAAGTTGCGCAACTCAAGGGGATGTCCCGTGCGAGCGGTTTTGGGCGCAACAAGGCAAACGAAATCCCAGCACAGCCCAGAACGGCTCGGGAAAACAAATGCGAAACAACATTTCACTTAAAGTAAAACTCCTCAAAACCGCCCACCACCAGGGGGAGCACGCACGCGCTCGCGCTCGGTGTTTCGGTTGCGCGTCCGACCGGACAATGAAACTGTCGGCCAGGGGAGGGGGGGTTTCGTTTTCGGGGGCATGGCACCGAGGTTCGATCGGAATGCTGTTGCTGCTTTGCATTTTCAATTCCAGCCACCAACCAACAACCGCCCCAAAACCGTGCCGTCGAACCCCAGTCGAAGACAAATGAGACGAAAACGCGCCACGGAGCGCAAGAAGCAAAGGCAAAAGGTGGGACAGCCCGTCCGATCGGTCGGTCCGCCACGTTTTCCCATCGATATCCATCAATCATCGTCACATCCTGGGAGGCTTTACGGGAGGCTTTTGTTTGGGTTTGAGTCCTCCCCCCCCCCCCCGCACACACACACACACGGGGGATGGAGGCGAGATGGAACTCCAGCCCGGTGACGTCAGCGGAGGCGATTTGTCTTCGAGCGTTTTGTGCGGTGTGTCCTTTGAGCCGCCTGCTGCACGTCATCCCCGGCCCTTGGGCGGCCCCCTTGGGCTGCTCCTGAAACAACACCTCCTTTTCTATTCCATTAGATCGCATAAATTTTCATCCAAATGACAGCAGGGCCCGTGTTTGGTTATGGTGGTGCCACCGTGCATCACTTCGGATCCTGAGGAGGCCCGCGTGGCCATATGGTGTTGCCGAGAAGTGGTTTCAGAGCGGTGTGGCGAGTGGGAGAGACCCTTACCTCAAACGGCCCGTACCGCACACCGCGATACTCAGGTTTCGCCTTTTGCGCCCCCGTGGCAAGCGACTCCGGTGGCGCCTAGATTGCTGCTAACTTCACGATACGCTGAGCCCTTCCAGCACAACCGCCGTGTGTCGTGATGGTGGTGCTGGTGGTGCTGGGGCTTTTCGCCATGATATTGAACTGCCTTCCAACTTTCCCCACCCTCCCCCTGTTGGCAGATTTCTTAACCTTTTGCTCGCCCGCCGACCGATTTTTCCCGCTGACCTGGTTTATGAGGCAAAAACCGGCATTCCAACCAATGAAGGAGGGACCGGGCGTGCTTTTGCCCTTTTGTCCCTAAACCTTCCCTTCCTCCCACCATCACCACCACCATGCCAGTGCGCTGCCGCCAATAGTGCAGGCAAGTTGATTGAACCGAAAATCGAAAGTGGGCGCTTGCCAAACAAAAATAACAAATTGTGTTACATATGACCTGTCTAGCAAATTGCCTCCGGAACGGAATTGAATTCGATTTCGCAAAAGTGATACCCCGGCACCGGATGTGGTGGCTGGGGGGAGAAAGTGGGAGGAAAAAAAGTCTCCCCGGAAGGAACCGAACCCCGAAGCCGTGGGTAATGGTGCGATGTGTCCGTAGATTGACAGCCGAAACTATCGGCAAACAGAGAGCGGAAGCGACGAACGGACGAACCAGGAAGCCAAGGACACACTTTTACAAATTGCTAGCAACAGGAGTTTTGCTTTTCCATGACGGTGAACTCGTCAGACCGGAGGAGGGTGGGGGAGAAGAAGGGAGCGCCGTGTCGGGCATCCAGAACTAATGAATTGATTCATCTCGGCGGTCGTCGGTTGCAGCAAATTTGATCTTGCGGACGGTTTTTCGGCCATTTTTTCGCCACTCGACGGTTTTGTTCCCACATGTCGTGTGACATTTTTTGCTCTCTCCAGTTCTCATATGTGCGATCTATATGCGTTTAGCAATGTCGCCAGCAGGGCTCTTACGTATTTGCTGCTTTTTGTGCCGTTCGTTTCAATCTCGATATTAATCGTCCACGGTTGATTTGACGTTTTGCCGGGTGCGAGGGGGGGGGGGGAGCGGTGACGTCCATTAGGGTATGTGCGCGGCGGTATGGCATTTCGAGCAGGTCGTCGGTATCGTGCTTCCGTCATCTTTCGCATTTGCCTTTTTGCTGCTGCTTCTGCTGCTGCTGATATGTTTTGCTTCGGCTTTGGATCATAAAATGAAAAGTTTACTGTTTTTGGTGACGGTTAGCTGATCTTTAGATCGAACGTCGTCGTAAAGTCGTAGATCTTATCGGCGACATTCGGTGCTGGTTCGGAGCAACAAGCTGTGCGGGATCGCTCGTGCAGGCCGGAACAAAAGTTGCTCTTTTGTATGATTTATATTCATTTGGGATGGGATTGGGGTAGATACGCGCACATTGATATGGATTTATTGATTCACATTAATGCTTTGATTTCCGGTGGTAAAGCACGCTAAAACTAAAGTATTGTTTTACAAATTGCATACATCTAGGCGACATCTATGTGGGTGAGTTTTAGTTGCTCTGCAGGAAAAATAGATAAAAGTATGCAATCACTTGGACAAACTTGTGACGTACAAACATTTTCACTACACTCAGTAAAAGTAAATCAATTGGATAATCAATTCCTCAACTATTCTGTACAATATATTTGCAAAATAATGGAGTTTTTGTGATTTTTTTTTACATTATTTTCATACAGTTAAGAGCTTTTAATAAATAAAGTCTTTCTCCGAGTTACGCGTACAATGTGTTAATGTAATGACGACGATGATAATATTAATGTTACGCATTGCTGGGATATTCGCGTGTCTCGGATTTTTGCGTAAGTCGTAAGTGCCAAAATATGGATAATAATAGATTTTTTTATACTTAACGTTACTAAACAATTTCAAACATTTAGCAAAATTGCAAGATAATTGTGCAAATTTGACGTACGAATCGTCAAATCTAAACATTCGCGTAGCTCAGTTTCGCGTAACTCAAGGAAAGACTGTAAACTTTGTTACTACTATTTTCATACTACGAAACAATTTAAATAATTATCCTTTGCAAAAGCGAAATTCCAATTGCATACTTTTAGGCGCATACAATTCAAAAAGTCCAGTTCAGTTTTATTTCGTTATTTCAAATCGGTACATTTTCTCCAACCATTGTCAAATAAACACATAAATTGCATTTTTGCTAAAAGTTTAAAATCGCTAAAAACCGAACCGAAGAAAGGATTACCGAATTTCCTACACTAATTATACTATTATAATTAGTATACTATTATATTAGTAGTTAAACACATTAAAGCAATGTATTTAATCAAAAATGTATATTTATCATCAACTGTTTTAACTAAAAAAACGCTAGCAACTCCAAACTACGCAATACATTACTTGCGTTACTCGGAGAAAGACTGTATCACACTTGTACAAACACGCTTTTTACAAAAAAGCTTGTACAAATTCATCATTTACTTGCCTGCTCTGTACATCCTGTGAGCCACTCTATACATGTAAGCCGGCCAGCTGCTCGAACCACCCATCAACCACAGCCTAATTAACTGCTGCGTTACTGTAACGCTACAACAAGTACAATCATCCAGCTAATACGAGACGAGATGTTTGCTAATTACCATTTCCTGCCTGCTTGAAGATCCAGCTCATTGAATGAAATCGACCGACGACGAACGTATTTCCAGCGATTCCAGCTCATAATGGTGCAGGACGTTGCCTGCCCCACTCGTACTCCACATCGTTCTGTCCTACGTGCAGTTTCAATCCATCCTAAACCACTCCAAACCGAACGATGATTAAAGTTGTTAGGAATCACTATGCTCGAGTTTATTACCGAAGCACCGAGCGCCTGGCGTACGACGGTTTTCCGTGTGCGCCTTTTCCCATTGGTTTATCGTGGCTCGTGGCTTGTGGTTTTTGTTTTTATTTTTTTTACTGTTTGCTCCTTTGCCCACAAGAGGACGACGCACACGGGATGATGATGCTCTATCGTGACGGAACTCGGACTCGGAAAATGTGTCAGCAGCAGCAGCAGCAGCCGCCGCAAACGGCCACCAATCCTCATAAGCATAATAACAACAACAATAATAATAATAATGATAATAACGGCAGCCGCACGAAGCGGAAGCCGGAAAAATCGGTCCTTGTTTTACAAGCAATTTGTTGCACGGGGTTTTTGGGAAGGAAATTGCAAAACCTTCCCCCGCACTCCTACCGGCCAACCCATTTCCGCCCACTTTTGCTCGAGGTGGCATGGCACTCGGGCGTCGGGCGTTCCAAATTAGTGTTAAACTTTTAATGGCAAACGACAATCGTGTCGTCCCCGGTTTGCCGCTGCTGCGTCTGTTTGCTTTTCCACTTTTCCACGCTTATCGTGGTGTTTGTTTGTCCCTTGGCGTGTCTTTTTTTTGGGGAGGGGGAGGGACGATTTGGGTTTGGGAGGAGTTTATTACAACATAATCGGAGATAGTTTTACTCAAACAATCAACACTGTGGGTTCGAGTAAAACGACTCATTTAATGTCCCTCCCCACATTTCGTTAATCAACGCAGTGCGGGGTCCTAAAGAAGAGATTGAAAATGTACAAAAAAAAAAACAGACTGAGTCAACAACGCTATTAAACGCTTTTCCATTGTTTCTCTCGCCCCCTCCCCAGCAGAGAGTTACAACGCCCGACCGAACGATGGACCTGGAGGAGCTTGCGGTAACCCTGCTGACGGGTGGAAATAAATCGACTGCCGGAACCAGCAGCTGCTGCCCTGCCGGCACTGGCCTCAACGGAAGCGGCACCGAGCCGGGCTGGAGTGCGACATCCGCCGAGCTGGAGATCGCCTGGAGGGAAAGTTCCCCGCCAACGCTCGTCGCCGGACCGTACCCCGAGCCGAACGGAACCGCCGAAAGCATGTACGTATAAGCGCTTCTTGTTGAGTGAGGAAACAAAAAAAGCACACACCCACACACATACACAGTGCATAAAACTTGCATTTCCGCCCTTTCCCTGCTCGCTGCAAAGTTGGTGAATTAAATGCTGGCTGGCTGGTAAACGATGGCACGCGATTCGGTTTCACTGGTTGCCGTCCCATCCCCTCGCCCTATTTCATTCCTCCTTAATCCATGGAAGCATCCGTTGTTAAGTGGTTTTGTGTGGATTTACAGGCGTGTAAGCGATGGACAACTTTTCACCAAAGCTGCCGCCCGAAGCCGCATTTCCCACTCCAACCCACCAAGCCTGAGTCGCCTGTTTGCATGTGCAGGCAAGTGTAAGGTTGGATTAGATTAGCCCGGATTCTTTTCGTCCTTCCGGGCTAATGTGCATCCGTACAACGTTTCGTGTATGCGTGTGTGTGTGTGTCTGTTGTAGAGTTTTTCGATAAAAAATGGATACAAAACGATGCATTTTCTGTACGGAATCCCGTATGGGGACGGGTCTGCACGAAATAAAACTGCACATAACTAAAATCCTGCTCCCATTCCGCAGGGAAATGGTGCAAACCGGGAAGCTCAACTTATTTTTTCGTCTTGTTGTTGCTAGCCTTGCCATTCTTCGTTTCGAAAATGGTCGGATATCCTGCTGCCGGTAACGGTACCACACACAAATACTCACAAGGCACACACACACACAGACACACATACATCCAGTTTGTGAGTTGAATTTCAACGGGTATTATTATTTTACAACGACTTCCCAGCAGCACCAGCAGCACCAGCTTAAATGGTGTAGCATCCTTCGTTGGGCGCTATGAGAAGCGTGCACATTCCAGGCCAGAAGGATGCAGCTGAATGGGTATCCCCGCGCTGGAGTACGCTCTTCACGGTGCAACAGCGCAAACAAAAGCGCCCCGTCCGCTGGGCCGAGCAACGGTGTGGTGTTCCCCGTACAAGAGTGAAAGCATTAAGAATGGAAGCACCGTAGCTGCTGCTGCTGCTGCTGCTGCTGTGGGAAAGTACGCAGCCAGTTGTGAACGGTGAGCTACCGGGCGGCTCCATCCCTCTTGTGGGCCGCGTGCACATTGTTCTACGCGATGCGCGGGTTGCGTCAAGCGCCAAGCGTCGATGGGAAGCGTTATAATGCCAGCGTGTGAACGAACGGAAGCGCCCCGAGAAGGTCAGCCAAGCCGGCATGCAAAACGAAGCAAACAAACAAATTAGAAGGAAAGCAACAACAAAAAAAAATAGAAAAAAGATTGGAATCCCCAGCTCACATACTGTGCCGGGAGTTGGCCGAGGTCACAGGGCGACAGCAAGAAGAAAAACATCAAAACAGCACAGCCCGAGCACCGGATAAGATGCAGTCGAACGAGCGCATACTGCACATGCATTGCTGCAACTGGAGAATTCCGTGTATGTGCAGCGTCCCGTCGCCCTTCAATGGAAATTGCACCGGGAGCAGGAGGTTGGGTTGAGTGGGTGTGCCAGCAATTCGAGCACTATTCGAAACAACCTGTTTCTAAGATGCATCCAACATCCAGGTCCAAGGGGGAAGGAGCGTCTCGCGGGCATTCGTGTGTCGTGGTTGGTGAAACGAGGAGGCTGCACACGTACACGAGATGGTTGGAATTGCTACACAGTCGCACTAGTCGAGTCTTTATGATGCTGCAAACTATTTCATTTGCGATTACCCCATTTACGAAATGACTCGATACTAAATGGGTCGAGAGCACACGCACACACCCACACACACACACACAGAGCCATACATGGGGAGAGAAGTTTACCTTTGCTTCGTCTGGTTCTGACAGCTCGAACAGCAGCAAACGGCATCATCCTCCCAGCTGCAACAACAGACTTTGCGCAACCGTTCAGATTGAAATAATTGGTCAGCGTGAAGTGTGTTGAGTTGTGCATCTAGCTTATCAGCAAATGGTTCGCAAATGTGTACGTGCATGCGTGTGTGTGTGTGTGCATGCTACAAACGCCCGAATGTGCTCGAAAATCCCGCACGGAAATCGTAATCGGTTCGCTGTTACTGTTGCGGTTTTACCTTCACTTTTCGGACGTGCGGTTGGCTAATAGTAGCGGCAAGGTGGAGGGGCTGCAAACCATAAGTGGAAATTTTGGAATTTATTCAATTAAGCACACATGCACACACCCGCTCTGCCCGATCCTCTTTCCCCTCCCCAAAATCCAGGGGAACAAATTAATGTAGCGTAATTAATCGCACAGCAACGTACAACAACTTCTGCCACATTTTATGTGCGTTTTTCCGCATCGAGATGGTCCCAGTTTTATCGAGCTGTAGGGGGTTGGAGGTAGCGACGGTGGTGGCTGCTTCCCAGTAGTCATCCAGACTGTTTGGCAGTGAAACGATTGCTGAAATGTTTGCACCGTGCAGGAGCAGTGCCGGCATGCCCGAGTACTTTCCATAAAGCGTTTGTACTTAGCAGAGGAAAATGGGGTGGAGGGGTTGAGAGGGGTATGGGCAACTAATCCAATCAGCGATTTGTTCACTGTGTTGATAGGGAAACTTACAACGCGTTGTTTGGCAGCGGTGCGATTTGGTTTTGATTTCACTCAAGCCCTTTCTGTGCTGCCGATTTGCGATTAAATGTATACACGATTCGTGCTTCAAGCAGCTTCTTACCACCGGCACACGCTCAGCAACACTCAGCTTGCATTGTGTAGCGCACGAGGCCATAAAAAGCACCAGTTTCGATCAAACCGCTGTGCTTTATGTGCTGAATGTGCGTGTGCTTGGCGTGGGGAATCAACTTCACACGGCGGCAGCAGCAACCGTCGCACATGTTCAAGGACCTCGTGCGTTGAGCCTGAACAAAAGCGTGCGTTGACTTGGACTGGGTGGTGTATCACCACATCATAGGGAAAAGTTTTCCATGCAGGTTTTTTCTTCCAGGGCTTCAACCGTACCAAAACACACAAACAGGAAAGCGTGGAAAATGATTCCCTTTTTGGGGAGAAGAAAGGATCGCACGTTACGTCGATTATTATGTTTAAAACCATACACACACAAAGTCACACACACACACACACACACACACACACACACACACACACACACACACACACACACACACACGTGCGTACTCACGTTGGAAGTTGTTTTTTCGATTGAATTTTGACAGGTTTGTTTTTCGTGGGTTTACCGCTCTTCAAACTTTTGTCGAGTGCTTTAGCCGATGGTGTGAAGCGTGGTAAAAAGTGTCGGTTTGCTTGTTGAGTGTATAGTTACTTCCTCTTGATTAAGGCTGCAATGTTAACTGTTGTAGTATTTAAAGCATTTTGAAAAGAATTTACAAATTATATAATAAATAATGTATTAAATGCGGCTACAGCTAACAAAACATACACTTCAATTATGTTGCCCTCATTAGAGGGTTTTCCAGGAGTAGGACACTTCCTTGACTCTTTCCTATGTGAAGTGAACTTCATATGATGGAAATTGGACTCTATGGGATCCTTTTTGGACAGACTGCTTGGAAATTCCTATTGGATTTGTCCAACAAGTGTGCTATTTTTTGTTTGTCCAACAAGTGTGCTATAGAGTCCAGATCCCATTACATTAAGTTCATTTCACGTAAGAAGAAGTCAATACAGGGTTTCCCACGATTTATTGGTCAGTTCCCATGACTTTTTGGTACGTTCTCACGATTTTTTGGTCGTATCCCATAGATTTTAGGTTCGTTCCCATAATTTATTGATATTTTCCTATAGGATATCAATACAATTGGACCAAAAAATTCTGAAAAAAGACCAAAAAATCGTGGGAACGCACCAAAAAAATATGGGAACCCACCAAAAATTGATGTGAACCGACCAATAAATCGTGGGAAACCCTGTAAAGTGTCCCACAGCTATGAGAACTCCTGAAAAACGCTGTATCTAATGTTCAATTTCATAAAACAGGAGATTATTGCAAACCCACATATTTCTATAAAATTTTTAAAAACAAATAATTTGATAAACAAATGTCTGTTAATTTAGTTAATTAACTCTCCAAAGCGTTTAAAAAAAAGGATGTGAAATATTGATCGAAGCCTTTTTTAGAAATTAATGCTCAGCGCACGACTACCATAAAATAAGCTACCAGTAAGCATCCCACTCCTGGTGAATCCCCAATACAGGGTTTACCAGTCCAATAAACAACTGTCCACTTGTTTATAACAATAGTCGTTTTGAATAGACACCGCTGTCTACCACTTGCTCACACGTCAGATGGCGTAAGCTACTCTGTCCAATTGAACAACACAATTTTCGCCTTCGATTGCACAACGGTTGGATTCGGCACGGTTTCTTGCGGTTGTTGTATAATTAACAAAATTAATGTTTTAATTTATTGAAATGTATGGTTTATACTGCATATTTCTTGAATAAAAGAAACGTGTTTGAAAATGTTTTGTTTTTGCAAAATTTGTCAAAACAAAACAAACTGTGCCGAATCTGACAGTTGCTTATCGAAGGCGAAAATTTTGTTATTGAAATGGACAGAGTAGCTTACACCATCTGACGTGTGAGCAAGTGGTAGATAGAGGTGTCTTTTCAAAACGACTATTGTTATAAACAAGTGGACAGTTGTTTATTATGCTGGTAAACCCTGTAAGATCTTGCCCGGGAAGCAGAATAAATTTACATTTTTACAAAAAATGCAAAACAAGCTCTCTTCGTGCTTCACTTTCCAAGTTTTATTAATCCAATTAATATCCATGCGAACGTCCTTCTGCCCCAAACACGTCGATACACATTAAACGTTCCAAACATACCGGCCCCAAATACGGCCTCATGTTTGCAACATTTAATGGCGACCTGTTTGCACTGTGTCCATGTGTATCATCTTCCCTCACCACTCACCCAGCCACTCGTTCGCAAGTCAGTCTACTCAATGCAAGCTTAATGAATTCAATTCGCAAACATTTACTTGAAGCGCACCGGTAAAGGCTCGCGCCCCATTCGCTGACCATTCGCTGCCATCAGTTACGTACGCTGACTTGCCTGTTTTATTCTCTTCTTCTCTTCCTTCTCTCTCTCTCTCTCTCTCTCTCTCTCTTTACAGACAAACGATGGACTTTTTCTCGATACTGCCGCTCTGGCGGCTGATCGTGTGGAACGTGCTGTTCGCCGGCATCGTCATTACGGCCACCGTCGGTAATCTGATCGTGGTGTGGATCGTCCTCTCCCACAAGCGGATGCGCACGGTCACCAACTACTTTCTCGGTAGGTAATGCGATCGGTTTCGGAACACAAAACCCACCCGCGGTGGTCACCATCGGGGCAGGTGGAAATAGTCTTTCCGCTTGCGCAGTTTGGCGCTCGCGCTGTAACCGAAGCGCAACCGGTGTGGAAGCTTTTAATTTGCATTTTCTTCTGTTTATTTCCCTCCCACATGCTCCCTCTCTCTCTTATTACTCATACACTTCCGGGAAATGGTGTGCACTTGCCGGCTGCAGTTAATTTATCGATAGCGGACGCGATGGTGTCGACGCTGAACGTCACCTTCAACTACACGTACATGCTCTACCTGGACTGGCCGTTCGGGACAATGTACTGCAAAATATCACAGTTCGTTGCCATTCTCAGCATCTGCGCTTCCGTGTTCACGCTGATGGCCATCGCGATCGATAGGTAAGCATATGCGGGGCTGTGATGCTGGGAGGGTTTGCCGGTCGGTCAAAACCATGCGATGGACACGGTGACGTAAACGCGAAGGCATTGGAGCAAAAATATATATTTGTATGCTGCTGTTCCTATATCGGGTGGCAAAGAGCGCAACGCGGTATGGAGTAAGGGGAAGCCAGCGAACCGTTATCTCTCCCTTCGAAACGCAACGCCACCAGAGTGAACGACCAGGATGGGCGGGCAGAAAATAAAAATGGCAAAACTCAAACAAACAGGACGAAACGGAAAAAACATCCGGCTGGACCCGGAAAGGGCCCTTTTCGCATTTTATTTAATTTTTGCAAAACAAACCGATTCCATCATGCCACTCTCGCCCGTCCCCGCCGTGCGTGCCGTCTCCCTCCTCATGCGTGCGAGCCACCAGCCCAGGCGTTGTCTTGTTGTCGTTTTGTTGCTGTGTGTGCAAACGTTTCGCTTGACTTCATCATTTTATCTTCATTACTCTTACGAGAGAGCGCGCGCGAGCTCGTCTCCTCTACACGGCGCTTCTCTACCCTTGCTCCTCCCTATCACCCTCTTCCCTCCACCTCCGTATGTATGTCCTCCGGGGGGGCGGGCTGGGTGCCAAAGCGCTCACGATACCCATCCATGCAGGAATGCGCTCGCTCCGCGTGGCGTATGTTTGCGAAACGAGAAAACAAACGGCTGTGTTTTCTGGCGAGCTGGCATGACGGATTGGTCTGTAGGCTGAAGCTGAGGAGCGGGGAAAGCAGGCCGAAAGGACATTCGGAAAGGGCAGACAGCAGAGTATAATAGGCATCCAGGACACGTCCACAGCAAGCGCAGGCACCAGCGCAGCGAAACACGAGAACGATGACGACTGTATTTATCCGTTTCTGAAAAATTTACTTCTAAAGTGGTGTCTTAAGCAGCGAGGCGGAGACCTGGCGGGACGACGACCGCTTTGCCTGCTTGTTGCCCTTTCCCACCGTCACTCGGTTAAGTGCTTAAAGTTGAGCTTTAAAAGCGATTTTGCATACGTCGACGGGAAAATGGTTCGCATCGCTGCTCACGTCAGCTCACTCGCCCCGTGCGTTTCTCGGGCCACGATGTCACGTTGTCACGCGACGGGGTGACAGTGGAAGAAGGATTTGCCTTCCATTCCTACTTCGCTCCCTGCCCGCGGGGCGATGCGTTCGTTGTTTCAGGGTCAGCAATAAACATTCCAACTCGCGGAGCACTCACACACACTCAAAAGCAATGCCAAGAAAGCAATCTGTGTCTGGGGAAAGGCCGCTTAGCTTAGCGGTTGTTAGACGCGTGCTTAGCACTTTTTCTTGCTTCTTTTTTGGGTATATTTTTGTCAGCGATCTATTGTTTCGCATTTTTCATGCGAATGTCCTGCACACGATTGCTGCTTCTTTCTCTCTCTCTTTCTCTCTCTGTTTACTTGTAACACGCACTTCGGGATTTGATTCTTTCCTTCTCGTTTATGGTCCACAAATCACGCTGTTGGTGACGCGGTGATTAGAGTTGGCGTTTTGAGTAGCATTTGATGGCAGGCTGCCGGTGTGCGTGGGCCGCCCTGTTAACTTTACACCGTTCTGACACATCCGGTAATTGGAAAAGCCGGAAAAGCGTGATGTACAGGGCACAAGGGCCGCGTAGGCAATGAATTGTGGTTGT
Source organism: Anopheles coluzzii (assembly GCF_943734685.1). Classification (NCBI taxonomy): domain Eukaryota; kingdom Metazoa; phylum Arthropoda; class Insecta; order Diptera; family Culicidae; genus Anopheles; species Anopheles coluzzii. The sequence goes on along the minus strand of NC_064670.1, from coordinate 6,440,928 downwards.
CATCTTGGTGTTTTTGTTCTTTTCTATTTTTATCATTCATTATGGTTTATTGTTAAGTGTTGTGACAGTGGGCCGAATTCTATTAACACTCAGAAAAGCATGCTTTATTGGTCTTTCATGTCGCACAGTACATTGTCTTGACACATCTTATGGCAGCTTTAAATGCAAGCTTTTATGGATGGCGAAGTGTGTTAAACGCTGTCGAAACTTTTCATCGACACCATGGAGCCGCCCAGTCAATGACAAGGAGTTTAATGATGCTTCAGAAGTTGCATTGTCTTCAAGCTGCTCATATGATACGTACGTTTAAAAATATCCCAGATGAGTAAATACAAACCCAAAAAAAGAGACGACTCTTTCTCCAATTTCAAGTTTCGCACCATTGCAAATGCTATCCGTACTCGTGGAGTGCATCGGTTTTTAATGATGTGCGTCAGATAAGAGTTTACTTATTTTACGTTCGTTAGTTTCCAATCCATTCTCTGCGCTTTTTTTCTGTTTCTTGTTACCGAAAACCAATGCATCATTACGCTGTCTTTGAGTTGGGCGAACTTTTAGCACTACTCGGTGGTATGAAACTTCATACACTGACTCCTTGTGAGGAAAATAGGTATCAAACCTCATAGACTGAACGAACTTCATAGCGCAAGATGAGTATCAGTACTTGGCAGTAGATAATGAATAGCTGAAAAGCGTTTGCAAGTTTATGAAAAGTTTTTCTGAGAGGCTCAACTTTGTCTATTACAAATTTCATTCAGCGTTACTACGTCTCGGTTGAGGTTAATATCGGTTTTATGCCAATATGATCACGGTTCAATATTAGACTCAGTCACGTTCCGCAGAACGGCAGCAGTCTAGAGTTTGTTTTCTTATTTTTATTTCAGAAATTCGCTCAGGCTGTAATGCTAGTTGAAGGGGCTTATGTAAGTGTGTATGAAGCTCTTCGAAAAGCGTTGTGAATGCTTGGAAAGGAAGCGAAACTTTTATTGCATTTTATTGAAGGAATACTTAGAAACAGATTATCATTATTCTAATAAGTCCATAACAATTTTATTTACATCAACACTTCCTTCAATTGTACTCATAAAGGGCAGTTAACTTTAAATTGCACCCCAAGTGGTAAAGAGCGTAACCTACCAACCTACCATCTTAATAGACTGCAGACGTTTTGGCGATCTGCTTCAACAGCCTTAGGTACTATATACTGTTTTCCAGGGTAGTTTCCAACGCTACCAACATCATTCAACGCTAGCGAGTTGTTATTCAAGCAGCAGATAATATGAAGACTGTGTCACGAACAAGTCAAATCATTAATGAAGTCTAAAGTTCAAGAGCATAAGCCCCAAATAGTTTGCAGCGACTAAAGTTAGGATGAGCAAGATAGGCAAGAGTTTCGTATTAATGAACTGTTTCGATCAATTTCTAACAAAACTATTTGAGCATCATTAAAGTAATTGACTCAATGGCTGGAAAGCTTTGGAAAGGGTTTCTGTGAGTGCTTGAAGAGCTGCTATTCAGGACCTTTTTGATCAATGCTCAATTTTAGAAGCACGACTGGAGAGAGTACCACATTCCCTTTACGGCTAACTCGCCGCACTGAGAGCGAGGACCGTCTCGGAAAACCAGCATGAAGCCTAAACTCCCAAACAACCGCCCCATCGCTTTTAAACAAATTAAACAGTAAAAGTAACATATTCAAATCCCATTCAATCATGCCAAGCACCGTACGAGCACCATTCAAAGTGTGTGTATGTGTGTCTGCATACGAAAGCCCGTACACCGAAGACTAATATGCAAACTATCTACTAATTGATCATTAACCTAAGCCGACGCAAACACGCATTTCCCCACGGACGGACGGGCGGGCGCCCACAGGGGACGAAGGAGGACGAAACAGGCATCCCCTTACGCTTCATAAATCTTATCTTTATCGCACCGGTTTCGGGTGGAAAAAAAGGAAAGAGTGGGAGAAAACACCTTCCAGCATCGTCACCTCCCCCCTTGACGTCCTGGGCTGCCCTTTTTTCCCGATTTAAAGGTTACCGAAGGGTACTTCAAATAAATTATCACAAGCACCTCTCCCATTTACACCCTACCACTGGCTCCCCACAGGACAGGATGTCGGATATTTTCGATGTCCTAGCGCACGACTTCCTCCTCTACTTTGGTTTGTCTGCCTTTTTGTTGCGCTAGTTTGTTTGGGTGCTAGTATTTGCCAGCGCTTCTACGAACACTCACCGCGGTGAGCCTGCAAGCCCTTCCCCAAGGCGGCCAAACGATCATCATCATCATCAACATCCCGAAACCATTTAATGCGCCCCGGTTCCCGACCAAACTATGCGCAAAGTAATAAATTATTCAAAAGCGCTCGAGAGTGCAGCGCATTTCCGACGGACAACTCATCTCGTTGCAAAAGAGCGTAGTGTCGTCTACTGCTTTCTACTCCTTTCTGCGTCGAATGCTCTTGAATGGCGGAAATGTTGAAGTGCGCGCTCGCTCTCTCTCTCTCTCTCTCTCTCTCTCTCTCTCTCTCCCTAGCTCCTTTTCGCCTCGCACAGCTCAAGTGATGAATATTTAATTAGGACAATTAGATGAAACCATCTCCCATCGCCAGCCCGGCCCAGCCAGCCGGTGCAACGATGCTTTTAAGCAGAATGCACAATTATTAGTTTTCCATGTTCCTTTGCCATGGGGTTGTGCTGCCTTTTTTTTGTGTTTGCTGTCCTATTCACCAAACATGTTCATTTCGCTTATCGTCCTGTTTTTTGTTTGGGGGAAGGAGTGGGTATGCAGCCTCATAGATTCGGTTTCAGTGCTTGGTGCTGCCGGTTTAGGGGTTTGGGGCTGTGGCCCAAAACTAATTTCAACAAGAAACCAATCTCTCCAATGGCCCGGAAGCGTTGTACGTAGGTCCACAGACAGAGAATCCTAACTCCATGCGGATGATTAAATCATTCGCTAAACCTGCCGGGCTGCCGGGGCCGTAATGCAATTGTACTAATTTAATACTAGGACTTGGTCTGGACTTCCAGCTTTCCCGCTGGAATGGTTCAACTACATTCTGTACGTGTGTCTGTGTTTATTTCTGCGCAAGGGTGCAAGAGTGTATTGAGCTGTTGGGGTATTCCGTGCACCCAATACCCTTAACTGCGGGTTTTCTGCAACCCGTCCGTTGCAGAAGTTTGGGCGTCAGCTTCTTGTTTGAAGTCAAAACCAGAAACCTAACCTAACAAACATGCATACACCTTCTCTCTCTCTATCTTCAATCTGCCTCGCTTCAAAACCAACAAGGTATGTTGCCATCATGAACCCGCTGAAGCCTCGCATGGGCAAGAAGGCAACGCTGTGCGTGGCGGCCAGCATCTGGATCGTCGGCACGATCATCTCCTGCCCGTCGCTGCTCTTCTTCACCACCTACCCGATGAAGGACCACATCCTGTGCTACGCCGAATGGCCCGACGGTCCCTCGAACCATTCGCGACAGGAGTATGTGTAAGTAGTGTTCGTGTTCGTGTGTGCGTGTGTGTGTGTGTGTGTGTGTGGTTGAGTGCATCTAAAGAGAGCTTTGGTTTGGTTTTGTGCGGTATTTTCGGCAGGTACAACATCGTGTTCATGCTGCTCACCTACTTCCTACCGATCGGCTCGATGACGTACACGTACGCCCGGGTCGGGCTGGAGCTGTGGGGCTCGAAGAGCATCGGCGAATGCACGCAGAGGCAGCTGGACAACATCAAAAGCAAACGGCGGGTACGTAGCAAGTACGGCCGTTTCATTTCCCCGGGAACTTTGGCCCATTCGCCCGGTCGCTTCGAAATGGACAAAGTTTTTCCGAGTTTTGAACGGTTTTTTAGGGGGGGAAGGAGGAGAAGGAAGGGCGGTACGAAACTTCAGCATCTAATGATTGAACTTTCCATCATCAAAATGAGCACGTTTGAATTACACCCGACAAAACACGGGACAGTTACAACCGAAAGACCGAAGAGAACGAAGTTTTGACTCCCCATCTCGTCATTCTTGCTGTTGGTTGGGTCATGGGCAATGGTCCCGCTCTGTCCTATTTCTCTTACCGACTTGACGAAACGTTTTCCCTCGGGCGCGGTAGACACACTCATTAGCTAAAGGACGTAACTAATGTCGTATTTTATTTCCCATTTTCCATTCCCATCCGGCCTTCCACCACACGCAACCGAATGCAACCGCGACGCCGCGACAGGTCGTTAAGATGATGATGATTGTGGTGATAATCTTTGCCGTCTGCTGGCTACCGTTTCAAATCTACTTCATCCTCACGTCCTACTATCCGGAGCTGACGAAGAAACCGTACATCCAGGAGGTGTACCTGGCGATCTACTGGCTCGCGATGAGCAACTCCATGTACAATCCCATCATCTACTGCTGGATGAACTTACGGTAAGAGGATGCACCTGGATCCTGATGCTAGATTTCTGGTTTACAATTACACGCGCCTGTCTATCTGTCTGTCTGTTTCGGTCCGCATAGGTTCCGGCGTGGCTTTCAGCAGTTTTTCCGCTGCTGCCCGTTCGTGCGCGTCACCCCGGACAGTGCCAGCAGCCACCGGCGCACCGGTACGTCCCGCTACTCGTGCTCCGGCTCGCCGGACCACCTGCGAATAGTAAGAAATGGTGTGCATTTTTTAAATGGGACTTCCTCGGGGGAATGTCTTTTGGGGCTAATCACACTTTTAACACGCGTTTTTTTGTTGTTGTTCGCTTTCCACGACAGATACGGAGCGGTCGTTTCTGTACAACGGTTCCCAGTCGCCCACCGGACAGCGGAAATGGCAAACCGGTAAGCATTGCCTAATCGATTCATTTCCATACCACACTCGATGCGGCAGCGGCAACGATCGTAATCTCGGGTTTCAACCATTCAACCACGCTGTGTCGGTGGTTGCTCTTTCGTTTCGTTGCAGGTCCCATGCGACGGGTGAACACGATGCTGACGAGCCAGATGCTGAATCAAACCACCAGCCTGTGCTGTGCGTCCCCGGCGGACAGCAACCCACCGGGCGGACCGGGTCGGCCGAAGGATTAGCAGCAGCTGCACGAGCTCGGTCGCGGGCTCGGTGGATCGAATCGTGCGTCGCGTCACCACCGACCACTGGCCCGATCGTGCCAATCGGTAGAGGAACTGTAAATAGGAGGCCCCAATGCACACACACACAAGAGACACGGAACGATGGGGGGCAAAAGTGTGCTCCAGCGAAAAGACGTTGGAAATGGGAAATGAAGTCTTTTAAGCTCCTAGCCTAGATTAGTGCGAGGTACAGCGAGGTTGATAGGGAAATTGGAAAAACCTCACGCTGTGTGTTTTCACCGTCTACTCGCTCTATCGCTCTGTCAGTGTGCGTGTGTGTGTGTGTGTGTGTTTTTATGAAGTGGAGATTGCAAATCTCGTAAATTAATTTGCCCACCGTGCACCGTAGTAGCTGAACCGCTGACCGAAGGTGTGTCATTCCACGACTTCATCTCGGGCGGGCCTGTCACAAACAAAAAACCCTCACCGAGCGGCAGAGGCACTGAGGCAAGATATGGATGTTCTCGTTTTTTGTGGTGCCCCACCCCTCCCTACAAGTATACGTAAGTTACATTCGGCCGACCACACGGAGCCACCGCGCCTCGGCAAAGAGTGTTAAGCTGATTAACAACCTTCGCCCAGGCGCTTTATTTATAGCCCCGCCCTTCCTCCGCAAAGAAAATCTTGCAACCCGCGGTCGGGTTATCTTTTCCCTCGGTTCTCCTAACGTTGGTGAACTGGACGAAGAGGAACTGAAGCAAAAATGGAATCCTGTTGTTTTATAACTCTTTTCCTTCGTTTTGTTCCGCCCGCACGTTGTTTTGTAGAAGATGAAATGGTTCCCAATCTTCCACTTTGAAGTGGGTCTCTCTCCGGTGAGTGTTCGTATTTCGGGAGATGCCCGGGAAGATTAGTCTCGCCCTTCTCCACCCCCCCGCGATAATAGTACGAGCGGTTTAGCCTCCCCTCCCTATCCACCATAGGAAATTAAATGGACGACCGTAAATCGAGAGCGATTTAATCGACGAAGATTTAGATTTGACTCCATTAATCACGATAAGTGCGAAACGGTGTACAAGACCGTTACTGTAGCAGGGGGAAAAAGCAGGGAGTGTGGCTGAGGTGGCCGCTAACGACCCACCCGCTAGCAAAGCTGTTTTTTCTCTTTCTCTCTCCCCCACACCCCTCTTCCCCCTTTGTGGTAGCACAATGAAAAACCTGGGGCTGTGTAAGCCACAAACAATAGACACACGAGTCAAAGGACCAATTTAACCGTTAAGCGTTACGAAAGCATAAAATCCGCGCGAATAGAGGAGGTTCACACAGAAGGAGTAATACCAGTAGTAGTAGGTAGCCCTACAAGCAAAGGAAGTGAATAGGGTGTGTTAATTTTTGGATCAACTGTGAACAATAACTCCCTTTCCATACACTCCCCCATTCAGGTGCTCCCCTTATTCCTGGGTAGAATAGACCTGGGAGCAAGTATTCGCGATACAGCATTGGTAATAAATCTTATTTGTGGCTCTCCACTGTGAATGTCGATAAACTGGTCTGTGGTTTTTGTTTTGTTTTTTTCAGTTCGTTCTACTTTATTGATACGCGATACGCGATGGAAAAGGAGTGGAAGAAAAAGGTAACGTATGTACACAGATACTGCTATATTTACAGTTCGGTCGTTTCCAAGTTCCGGGCGCACAGTGTCGTCTCGCTGTCCCGCTTGAGCTGATAGTTGGCGGCGTTGTTCGCTTCGACCCCGGCGAGCACCTTCCGGGCCTCGTACTGCAGACAGTTGTCGATGAAGAAGCCCGAGCTAAGCGATCGTTCGTACTGTGCGTCGATCGCATCCTTGCACTTGTCGAACTCGTCCTTCGCCCATTCGCCCTCCGGTGTGCCGCTGCCGATCCAGATCGGGTTGCTGCCCTTCATGCTGTGTTTGTTCGTGTTCGGTACGGCACCGAGCACCTCCTGGTACATGCGACTAGGGCCCGTGGAGCCTGTGACGAGGAATCGAGCGTTAGAAGGGAAGGTTTTGTGAGGAGACTCCAATGAGAAGCGCTTACCAAAGGCAGCTATCTTCGCTGCCCGTAGCTGTCTGCGGTAGGATAAACGCTGTGAGATCGACAGTCCTATTACAACGATCAGCAGCGCGCCGAGCAAAATGTTGGTCACAAACAGCCATATTATGTTGACGGACAGCTCGTCCATCTCTGCCGTTTGGACCAGCTCCGACGCTTGAGTGTCTAGGACGTTGAATTCCTGCAACGAGAGCATCAGTTCCGAAATCCGAAATGATTGTAGGCAGTGTAGATTTTACCTCGCCACCTCCAACTCACCTTAAACAGTCGATCAAGCTTCTCCACGTGCGTATCCAGCAACTGCAGCACCTGGTGTACCTCCAGCACGGAGTTGTTCTTCTGATCAACCAGATGCATAAACATGTCGCTCTTGGTCCTATCAACCGAACCGTCCGGATTCTCGTGCACCCGTATATCGTCAATGTTCACGATGCATCCACTCACATTGCTCAAGATCCTGCAACAATCACATCCAGAGTGAGTACTAACCCTGCAAACATTCCTACCTACCAAGCCCCACTTACTCGCGAAAACTTTGAATGTTGTGACGAATCTCGGACGGCCGTTGGCGCAGTATAAACTTTACCCGCTGATCCTCCCGTATCAGATAGATGAACACGTGCGCCCGATCGTGGCAGCCGTACGAATCGTTCGCCAGTACGGAAAAGTCAAAGTAGCCGCGCATCGACTTCTGGGGGAAAAAGTTCAGCAACACTTTGCCCGTGTCCGCCTCGACCAGGAACGGATCGCTGCGCAAATCGTCCAACCCCTCGGCAAGCGTTTTCCGCACCTCGCCGTGCCGATAGTACCGAACCAATCCGTTCAATCCATCGTCTTCGTCCGTGGCCTGTTGGGAAATTGTCGTAAGTGTATACTGGGGACTGTTTTATCTTTCTCATTTCTTCGGACTCACCTGCAGTTGCAGAATGGTGGCACCGAACAGCGACGACGTTGAGATTCCGCCGGTGAATATTTTCGACTCAAACGCAGGCGAGTTGTCGTTGATGTCGTTTATGTACACAGTAGCCTTTAGGAGATTGCCCGAGTGACCGGTCGTGTCCAACGATAGATTCGCGTTCGTGCACTCCTCCGTCGCCTTAATGTGCAGCTTGTACAGAGATTTTTTCTCCCGATCGAGCTCTTTCTCCACCTAAAACGATGATTTCAAAGATTGTTCACAACACTTCGCTCCTTTTTGAACCCCTCCCTCTTCCACACATACCGTTAGATCGTGTGTCACTGCATCCAGTCCAAAGTGTCCATCCTCGTTGCCGTGCACGATGTAGTAGCAAACCACACTCGCCGCCGGACCGTCCAGCGGGTCCAGATAGTCCTGGTCGACCGTGTCGGGCAGGCGTATTCGTTCCGTGCCCGGTGCCATGTGCTCCGTAAAGTTAAGACTGATTTCCTTGAGCAAAAACTGAGGTAGATTGTCGTTGACGTCCCGCACGTACACGATCAGATCGACCGTACTGCTGAGCGGTGTCGGTATGCCCTGATCGTACGCTTCGATGCGCAGATCGTACATCATCTGCTGCTCGCGATCGAGAGGCGCAGCGAGGCTAAGCTCGCCCGTCTCCTTGTCGAGGGAAAACTTGCGAAAGTTGCCCATCGTGTCCATCTTCAGTCGGTAGCGCACAATCGCATTTTCGCCGACATCTTCATCGTACGCGTGCACTTGGAAAAATGGTTTACCGAGCGTTGTGTTCTGAAGGAAAGAAATTCACAATTAATTCCATCATACAAAGAAGCCATTCCGTTATGTCCTATCATACCTCAAACACCTTCACGGTTGTATTTCCACTGGGGACCACAAACACTGGCGCATGGTCGTTGAAATCTGTCACACAGATGTCCACCGTCTCTCGGGCCGTGTTCGGTACGCCGCCAAGATCGCTCACTATCAGCTCCAGCGTGTAGTTGCCGTGGAGATTCTTTAGCGGACCGCGGGAATATATTTCTGCGTACTGGGCCGACACCTGCTGGATGTAGAATATCCCCGACGAGTCCACAATGTCGAAGCTCAGTTGACCGTTTCCATTGGTTGGGTCGTCCGCATCGGTTGCCCGCAGCTTCACGATCGGATCGTTGATGTTGTGGTACTCGGTGATCATACTACACCCGGAAGGTTTCTGGATCACGGGAACGTTGTCATTGTCGTCCAACACGTGTATCCTTGTATGACGGAAAGGGAAGAAAATGGATTAAAATTCTTGAAGCCAAAGCATTGTTTCTGGATTTGACTTACAGTATGTGCTTAAAAGCATTGCGACTTTCCCCATTGAGATAGCCGTAAGGATAGTTATCCCATGCCTCTACTGCCAACATGTACTCAGCTGTCTCTTCCCGATCCAATGCTCCCGCTACTCGTAGTATTCCTTTCTCCGGATCAATGCTAAACTTCTCCTGCAATTACAGTTCATGTGTTAATCAAACATCAAGATTCCTAATTTCCCAATCCTACCTTGGAGCTAACACGATCCAGTATGTACGTGATGCGTCCGAAATCCCCAGAATCTAGATCCTTCGCCAGTATGATCGCTATCTCCGCTCCCACGCTTGCATTCTCCGACACGTAGTAATCGTTCACGCTGTCCACAAAGTAAGGATTGTTGTCGTTCTCATCCAGCACCTGCACGAACACCTCCACAAAGGACGCTCTCGGCGGCGTGCCCGTATCAGCCGCCCGTACCGAGAAGTTCAACCAACTGTACTCCTCGTGATCGATCCGATTGCGCACCACAATCTCCCCGGTCTCGTCATCAACGTGCAGCAACTCCAGCACACCCTTCTCCCCTTCCAAGCTGTACTTGACCGTTTTGTTCTGATCGGCATCTTCGGCCACCACCGTACATACCGCCACACCGTACTGACTGTTTTCCGCAATGGAGTGCTTGTAGAACGGTTTGCGGAACTTGGGATTGTTGTCGTTCTCGTCGAGCACGGTGATCTTGAGGAAGGTGTTTGCCATCTGGTCACCCCGCTCGGCCGCTACGTCCTCCACCACACAGGCCAGCTTGATTTCGGCAATCTTCTCGCGATCCAGCAGCTTTGCTATCTGTTGAATGAGGCATGAATAAGCAATAGTTGAGCTTTACGTGGAAATATTGAGAAAAATCTTGCTTACCTTGAGCAGTCCATTCGTTTCGTTCAGTATGAAGGCCGCCGCAAAGTCATAATCGTCCAGCTTCACCAGTGCACCCTCCTCAGTCTTGCCCTCCGACAGGCTTCGATCGATGTAGTACCGCAGCATTGCACCCTCGTCCGGATCGGTGGCCATCAGCCGGTACACTTCGGTGCCGACGGGCGTATTCTCACGCACAGCCACCGCCGTAGGGCCGACAAAGTACGGTGGCTTATTGTTAACATCAGTGATCGTTACGTTCACCAGACAGGATCCTTGCAGCTGCTGATCTCCATTGCCACCATCGGTAGCGAACACCTCCAGCACGTACGTTGACCCCGAGCCCAGCGCATCGGGCGCGAGCAGATTCGGATCCAGCGAGGCACCGTGCGTGATCGATATCTCGCCTGTACTAGCTCCTATTACGAACCTACCATCACCACCCTGCTGTATCCGGTACGTGATGTGGTTGTTGGGAAAAGAACCATCCCCATCCATCGCGGTCACTCGCAGCACGGGCAACCCGCTCGGCGTATCCTCCGGTATGATGATCGCGTACTGTGACTCCAGAAAAACGGGCGCATAATCGTTCACGTCTTGCACGTACACCGTCACCTCGACCTGGGCAGTCAGCGGTGGCTCCCCACCATCCGCCGCCTCAATGGTAAGTGCAATGGTTCGCGTGTCACCACTACCGCCACTGCTTTCCAACCGTTCAAAATCAACTGCTTCACGCACTGAGAGTCTTCCCGTGCGCCTATCCACATGGAAGTAGTCGGAATGGTGAGCACCAATCAACCGATACTCTACCGCACTGTTCGGCGAGCCTTCTAGGTCGCTATCGCGCGCTTCCACCACGATCGGGGACTCAAACTCAAACGCATTCTCCTTCAGTCTCACCTCGTACCGCTTCTGCACAAACACTGGGGCATTGTCGTTCACATCGAGCACGTTCAGTATCAGTGGCACCGTGTTCCGATTGCCCCGACCGCCATTATCACGGGCCTCCACCGAGAGGTAGTGCTTTTGGATGATTTCACGATCAAAAACTGGACTTTCCGATGCCATAAGCGTCACCGTGCCAGCGTGTGGATCCAGATGGAGAAAGCTCGAGATACTACCAGTCAGATTCGTGTACCGTACACCCTCCGTGCCGAACAGGCCCGAATCACTATCCGTTGCTTGCAGCTGCACCAACACCGTACCGGCTGTCACATTCTCCGGTACATCAATTTCGTAGACGGGCTGTGAAAACTCGGGAAAGTTATCGTTCTGATCCAGCACGACCACCCGTATCTGGGCGGTACTGGTACGACCAGCGGACTCAACCTCACTCGCCACTACTGTGAGGGAAAGCTCCCGAACCCGCTCGTAATCGAGCATGGACGGATCCTTGACACGCAACCCGAATGTGGCCTCGTTGATCGCTCGCTTTGGAATCACCTCGAAGATGTCACTCGGCGGATGGAGCGACAGTCGAAACGTGCCATTTTTACCCTGATCGTAGTCAAACACCTCGTTGATGCTGCCGTCGATGAACCGGGCCAGCGTGTTCTCCTGTGCGTTCTCGCCAATCTCACACTCATAGCCGTCGCTTCGGAAGCGTGGAATTTCGTCGTTTACATCCGTCACGATCACGGTGATCTCCATTGTTGAGGAAGGCGCAGGCTGACAATAGAAGAGCAGCAAGACGTTAAAGTCACTACAGTTGAATATAGTATTAGATATCACAATTGCTTACCTGTAGCTTGCTCTCTTCAATCGCAACCACTTCCAGTATGAAAGCACCGTTGATGGGATTCTTGGAGTCCTCTCTGTCGAGCTTCTGTTTCGTTCGCAGTGAACCCTTCAACCGATCAATCTCAAACAGCTCACTGCCGTTGTTTGAAATCCCGTAAATAATTCGATTGTTGATTCCTCGATCGCCATCCACAGCTTTGACTGTTGAAAGAGAATAGATCATGCTTTAGTGTGATCAGGATTGTGATGCTCTAATTCATTCCAATTACCTCGCATCACTTCCGTTCCAATTGGAGCATCCTCGGATATTCGTACCACCGGTTGCGTTACCAGAAACTCGGGCGGCTGGTCTTCCACGTCCTTCACTCTCACGAGCAGTGCTGCAGTTCCAGTGTTGATCCTCCCCTTTTATATGACAGAAACCGATTATATTACCTCACTGTCTTCAACATTCATCTCCTATATCCCGATGTCCCCATACCTGTATCGCCCGATCCACTGCCAGCACATTGATGTGATAGAAATGTTGCCGCTCGTAGTCCAGGGCTCGGGCCAGCCGTACCACACCCTTCCCATTGGAAGTGGAGATCGAAAACACGTTGTTCTCCTCGCTCAACCCTTGGATGTAGTACACGACCTGCCCGTACGCACCCTCGTCCTTATCGACGGCCTCCAGCGTGGTCAAAATCCCCGGCGGACTGTCCTCCGCCACCTCCAGCACAGAGGCGAACGGTTTAAAGATCGGCTCATTATCGTTGATATCTTCCACCAGCAGCAGGAAGCTCTGCGTCACGAAGTTACCCTCACCGAGCCGCCCATCGGTGAGCGTGAGGATGAGCGTGTACTCTTCGCGTGCCTCCCGGTCGAGCTCGTGGTTGAGGTAGACGAACGCTTCGCTGGAAGTGTTCTGTTTCAGTCTTATGATGTGGCTGTCGGCACTCTTCTGCACGCCAAAGGTAAGCGGATCGCCATCCGCATCGTACCCACGCAGCCGGTAGATCAGCGTCCCCACGGGCGTCTCGGGGAACTCCCTCAATCGTATAACTATTTCCGCATGATCGTCGATCAGAAACACTGGCGCACGGTTGCAGCTGACCAGGGTGGCGCTTAGGATGAGGCAGAGCACTAGCTGCGTGAAGGAATGAGATCCGCCAGTTGAGCACCGGTGGGCCGACGGTTTGAGCCGGCAGACGGTTCGCTTGAGTATTTCCATCTGTAGCTTATCGGTTGAGCGATTCTGTTCCATGTTCGAGCGGCTTTCCGCACATCAATGAGCATTTACAGGTGTCTGAAAGTAGCAAGAAAAGAAACGCTCAAATGCTTTCAAACTAGTTTCGTGTAAAGTGATCATCACGTTGAGCTTCCGTTTTGCCCTGTTCTTAAATGTACCTAAATTGATTTCTTCAAACCTCTGCAAATGATTCGCAGCAACGACTAATTGCATCCTTGGGGAAAGTTTGAGCAAAAGAATCGTGCTTTGCTACCGAATAGTTTTAATTACGCCTTCTGAAAAGTTCCAGGCGAAAACCCGCCCCAACAGTACACAGCTCATACAACAGCCTCGGATGGTGCGGAGTTAGTGCTGCGGATGAAGCTGTAAAAACAATTCCCTGGAAATTGCTTTCGACCCGGCACGAACAGCACAACAAACACACACATACACACAAAAACAATCTTCTTTGCCGTTGCTTATTGATTCCCGGAACTGTGTACTGGTACGATTGAAAACTCTCTTACATGTAAGGCATCATGAAACATGATACACTTTACAGAAAAACTCAAACCCCCCCTCAGCACGCGAAAACTTTTCGCCGCTCGGGGTTTTTGTGTGTTGTGGTACTCTGGCCGGCCAAACTTTGGCCAAACTGGTCAGGGAAGGAAAGGTCTGTTACCAACTACGGTCTATGGTTTCCACTCCCTCCCACATCGGCCCGGTAGTAGAAATGTAGTTCAAGATCGGGTGCGATAGTTCATGTTTGCTTATCTTTCTCGAGGCTTCCAGCTCGGGCCTTGATGTAAATAAATCTTCATCTTCTCGCTCTTCCCTTTCCCAACGGGTGAGCATAGAGCGCCCCCTGGATTGGGGATAGTGCAACGGCACGTAATTACTTTTCGCCGTGGAATTCGCACACACACAACCACACATACACTTCACGGTCACAGACAATGAGGTGAACCGTGAACGTACGTGCGCGTCGATGAGAAGCGGCCTGAGTGAGTTGTGGACGATAAGAATCGTGCAATTGTCTACGTCGATGTGAAAAGCACTATTCTTAAAGATTCTTCACTGTATCTTCATCAAATGGGGTAATGGCTATTTGGCTACCATTTCCCACGGAAAACCATGTGATGCCCATGCTCGACTCGATCGCTTTGGCGACTTAGACGCATTGGCCGCATTGGCCCCACCTTGGCCCATTACAGGTACTTTAATTGGTGATACTGTGCAGCGGTTTTGGACGAGCAAGAAGAAAAAGGATCATGGCCCGATCTATTTCAGCGTTATCGTCATCTTTCTAATTTTCGCACACTGTAATTACTGCAGTTCCTTTTACCGTCTTTCGTAATCAACTCAAGTGAATGATACACGCCTCTTCTTGTGTGGCTAGTGGGCTGCCTGAGGGATATAATTACACGATGTGATTGAGAAAATATCAATGATTACGACCTAGAAAAAAACGTCACATGAGTTCTGTCTGTTGTCTGGTGATGGTGATATATATGAAACACATGTAGTAATGACATTAATCTCCCTAAATATACCTATTTTTGTACATTTTATCCTGATAAAAGAGCGTTTCATCGTGTATGGCTACCAATAACTAGAAACGGTCATTACAGGGTTTCCCACGATTTATTCATCGTATCCCATTGATTTTTGGTTCGTTCCCATAATTTATTGGTATCGTCCGATTGAATATCAATACAATTGAACCAAACATTTCTGGAAAATGCCCAAAAATTCGTGGGAACACACCAACAAAAATATGGGAAGCAATCAAAAAATTATGGAATCCAACCAATAAATCGTGGTAACTCTGTATGATTAAAGAGATTTCATTATTAAAATGAGCTGTCAGAGCTACCTTAAAGATCCGAATTTAAAGATAGTCTTATATGCAGCAAATAAGATTATTGCAGAAATTCTCAGGTTTGAAGAACCTGCCATTCAACCCGTTTTTTGCTAAAAAATTAAAGTGACTTTAATTCGTGAGGTTGCTTTCGTCACTAAACCATTCAGCTTGTTGGAGACTATTTTGGAAACGAAGCAGAAGTCTTGTTTGTCTCATATTGTCGTCACAAAATAGAATAAAACAAACAAGATCGTGATTCGCTATCAGAAAATTAGATTAGATAGACACATCCACGATGCCATCCTACAATCAAAGGTGTCTGCTTTTGGGCCTAGAATCCGTGGAAACTAATAGGCATTGTAATCTACGTTTTGCAGTTCAAGAATCGTCAAATTTTAAACAAAGCACGCGTCAACACTCTGTAATGCAGTAAGACATCACTCAACGCTATGATTCGATGTAGATTTACTCAACATTCCGGTCAGTTTGACTTTACCATGTCCATGCCAATCTTCTAAAACTCTGCAGATGTGAAATGTGTTTGTATCTAGACTTCAACTTAAACTTAAGATCTTTGTTAAACCGTTTACTGGGGATAATGATAAACAGTAACAACGACAAAACACCTCCCCCATTAAGTCGCAATGTTTTGAAGAAACGATGCTGCAAGATTGATTCATAACTTCAATGTCTTGACCGCGTTTAAGCAACTCTAAAGCAACATAGATCGTTATAAATTAAATTACCAGCTGCTGACCATTCTCACTGTAAATTAAAGATGTTGCAAGTTAACTGCTCCAGTCCCGGCAATGTTTTACACCGAAATGTCACCCGCCGAAAGCAGCGCGTCGAAAAATGTGTTCCAATTTGTGAACGGCTGCTATCAGAGGGGAGAAATAACAAACACACCAATCCCATCCCTGATGCTGATAATTTACGTCCTCTCCATTCTCTTCAAACAGAGACAAATCACTACCCATTTAATTGATCCCTCGTAGCAATTCTTCTTCACGCGGGCGAAACCCTTTTACGGTGTATGTGTGTGCCTTTTCCCTTCCCCTAAACCGAGCTCCAAACGAACCGTTTAATCGCATCAATCAACGGTAACCACCTCCAAATTGGACCACAAAGCCGGTAAGCCTAACCACCGCCCCCCCAACCCAAACCAACTCAAGCCATTGCTAATTCCACCGACTGCCCTAATTCCTAATTTTCCGCGGAAAATAAACACTGCGCCAACGGCAGCAGCAGCACCACAAATGACAGCGAGCCACCGACGAGCGCTCACGTAACTTCGCCTACTCCGTTCCAATTTTTGCCCGAAAGGAATGGCCGCTGCTTTCCCAACCCAACCCTTTCCGCTCCGCTCCCTGCTTCCCCGCACACGGCAACCGCACACCACCGGGTGGAAGGTCGGTGACGAAATCGTTGGCCCGACGGCCGTGTCGTACGCGCTTGGCGGAAAAGTGCTACACCACGCCGAGTCGACGTCGCACAAACGCGCTCGTGTTTACATGAGCACATTACAGCATTGCTCGAGCCACCCGCCGGTCGAGGTACATTATGCGATATGAACTCTCCACCTTCACCGCCAGCAAGCCACACAGGGGCTGCACAGGGTGATGAAAATGCGTGGGAAAATTAAAAGACTGGTCAACCGCACTTCATTTCCCGCACGCCTTCGGAGAGGACGGATGACGGGTGCGTGCCGGGTACGTGGGAAAATGTTGCGCTAGGTTGCGTTTTACGTCTTTGCGTCGCAGCAAACGGTGCGCGGTGAAGTGGATGTTCGGTGCGCATATCTTACTTCTCCAATCTTGCAAAGGGTGCCACATGGTTTGCGTATGCAAACAGAGCCGTCATCTGCAGTGCTCTTATCGTTGGTTTGTGTAAATTTTAAAACAGGCGGAAAACAAGAAGCTTCAAAGGGTATTTTATAGAGTGGCTGTTGTGAACTCAATAAAAATGTCTTCCTTTGAATGAAACGTTAATTTCTTGGAATGAGTTGTTAATGCTTCTTTTTGGCTGTTCGGTGTTATTTTCAGGACATGTCCAAGGTACCCAATTGATGCTAATTTGAAGCATAATTTGCTCGAAATTAGTTTGACCTGTAGGAACCTTTCTTTCTCTCTTTAACCGGAAAATTCCACGAAAATTGTCGTACTTCAACACTTGAGGAATGCTTTCCTACACCCACACGCTACATCTCAACATAAAATATCATTTAATCATGCTCATCATGCCCGCTCTCCGTTTGCGTGAGACAGCTGCAAAATTGCAACTAAATGCATTTCACCCACCTGAAGCTGCTTCCCCTTTTACGCCCGTCCGACGCTTTCAGCTCCACAAGCACGTTGTTGTTTAGCACAAACTTTCTCGCAATCACTCCCTCAGTCAGCAAGCTTTCATTCGCTGTAGCTTCTGTTTTTGGCTATAAAACACAAACACACACACACACACGTGTACACTTCTTACACTTCACTTTAAACCGATTACACTACCTCATTCTTTACCACTTCGCCTCACAACATCAACAAGAGCCCTTTAACGAGCATCCCACACACCGACCGGCGATGGGAAGTGGTGAAAGTCACAACATAGTGGTGCGGCCGCAAAATGGCTTATCAAAAACATAATTTTAATTCACCTTTCCTCCACCTTCACACTGCAAAAAGGGTGAGAAACTCGGCCCCGGTCGGGATGTTTTTGTTTTGCTATCCTCCACACTTCCACACGATCGAAAGATGATGGCAGCAGCAGCAGTAGCAGCACCGGGCCAACACTAAAGTGCACTCATCCCACAAACACACACACAAACACACACAAGTGAGAGGTAGCCCTTTTCGTTCCGCCTTTCTAGTGCACCGGTTTGGAATGCACTTCCACGTTTTTGCTTCTCTCGTTGGCTCGTTTTTTTTACTCAACCACTTTGCGCCAATTTTTGGACGCAAGACACGAACCCCACGGAAGATCATGTAATACGCGCTCCCGCACACGCACGCACCACCACCGGGTCAGTGACGCGTGTTACAGCGCCTCGCTTCCGTTCTGCTTCAGATGCCTCCGATCCGTTCTGGTCTGCAGTCGGCGTAGAACTCACCAAACTGCACTGCATCACCCCGCAGTGGCCAGTGCAGTCTTCTGCCACCGGCACAAGAAAGAGTTGTTGTTTTTTTTTCGGCACTTGCTTCACCTGTAACGCTGACTGCGCAAACAGGAACAGATTCGCGCGGACTGACTGTGTAGCAGACAGCAACACGCTGAAGGGGGGAAAAAACAAGCAACCAAGAAGAAAGCAACCGCTCCAGAGCGCACCACCGTGGCCGTGAATCTGCACCGAGAAAGCTTGGATGTTTGCGAAGGTACACACACACACGCACGCGAACACTCGCTCCGGTTCACCGCGTTTAGGTCACTCGGTTCCGGCACCAGGGTTTGGGCTTTTTGCCACCAGGTTGTAACTGATTCGGTCGTTAGGAAGGTAGGAAGGTTTTTTCTTTGTTTGTTTCCTACACTACAGCCAGCATACACCGCCACTGCACAGCGAGATACTGTTCACCACACCACTGGACCACACTTGGCTGGTTGCGATGGTAACGCCGCTTGATGATGGTTTTGACAGGATTGAAGCACTCCAGCAAACGACAACAACAAAACGAGGGAAGACTAAACACAGACCAGTCAGATGTCACAGACAGCAATAACTGCAATAAGCATCAACTGGACAGGTAAGCCCCCTTCCGGTATTCACCAGCAACGGCAACGCAGGGGGAGGGCCGAACCCTTCGAACGATGTAACACAAACTCCACGGGGCCCACGGGGTAGCTCCTGCCCGACAGTGTGACTTCTGGAGCATCCGGCAGATTCGACACCACCGATTCGACTGAGTCAGCTCAGCGACTCGTTGGAAACGCTCGTCCGGTCCCGGGGACCGTTTCCATTATTTTCCAACTTCATTTCCAAACGCTTTTCTCGCTCCCCCTCCCCCCGATCGGTGTGGTTCCCTTTCTACCACTCTGCCGGGTTAACCCTTGAAGGTACAAAAAGAGGGAAACGCTTCCAATAGTACAGCTGATGCTGCCCCTGGCAACGCGGCATCCGTTGCTTACTTTAATTTCCAGCACGATTCAGCACATTGGTGCGCGCACCCAAGAGTTGGAATGCTTCAGTGCGCACCTTCTCTCCTCCCCCTCCCCACTGTACTTCTTCACCCCATCGCTAGTGGGAAAAACGTACAGGCATGCAAGGCGAGAGTCAACAATGCGTAACGCGCCACGGCATCGGCATCCGAGCACAAATGGCACGCCGCATGAATTAAGTCCCCCCCCTCTCTTCCACACACGATTCTACACCGTTCTAGCAGCATAAGGTGTCTGTATGGCTGTATGTATGTGCCATGACCCCTCGAAAAACCCGATGCGTACCATATGCAACAAGGAAAGGGACGTTCCATCAGGTTAGGTGCGGGAGTCATCCCAACCATACACGCAGAGAGAGAGACATAGAGAGGAACGCAATTATCTCGCCGTATGGTGGGCCAAAAATGCAAATCAACCACAAGACTGCCAATGTGCATGTGTGTATGTATATGCGTGTGTGTGTGTGTAAGTGCAGATGTTCTTGAACCGGAGGCGCATCGCGCACCATTTTCGATGCTAATTAATTCAATGCCAACCGTTCCGTGAGGGCAATTTTGGACAAAAGTGACACCCGCCCGTCGGCAACAGGATTACCCGGGGGGAGGAATAATTCCACTCCATCCTTGGTGGTTTATAGGGCTTTCCAAAAACCGTCTCCCAGGCAAAGCAACAAAAAAAAAGATAGAAGAACACATGTTATCGACGCTACGACGCGCGCGCACGGCGAACAAGTTAATGCAAAAATGAAAACATGACCCAAACCCCAAAGCCCAACAACAATTATGTACCGTCCCACAACCAACATCCAGGGTTGGGTGAAAGGGCTTTTTGTTGATGGTGGTGGGACGGGTGGATTGTTTTACCTTTTCAGCGCTTTCGAAGTTGCATTGCAACATCCCCCCCCTCCATAAAGCCACCCCAAGTGGGCAGGTGTGTGTGTGGGTATCATAACCGTGCCGTAAACCGTAAACCTAACGGAGGCCGGTTTTACGATGTTCTTGGCACTGTTGGGCGACACCCAACACTCCCCACCCCCTTCCCCCTCTGCCACCGTTACATAAACATGTAAACATTGTCATGCGGGTCCAACGCGGCCGTTCCAGTTCTAATTGTGCTTACTCCAAAAGACTTCCGCGTAGTGCGGGAGAGAAAACTTTGCCTTCTCCACCACCTCCTCGAGTGGCCGGATTTTCCGCCTTTGTTTGTGTTTTTGGTGTGCGCTTCCGCCTGCTAATTGACTGGATGCCCGGACGGCCCACGGTCCCCGGTGGTATGGCACGAGCACTGTCCGGTCCGGTTGCAGATTGTTTTTCCGTCTGCTCCAATCCAGAGCCCAATTTCCCTGTCGGGGGCTGTTTGTGCTCTTTTGCAGTGTGTGTGTTTCGGACGCACGACAAATCGGTTGCGTCTTCAAGCGTTGCTGCGTCCTCGTGTTGCTTCTCGTTCCCGTTGCGGGGATTGAGGGGGGAACGCTTTGGAGTAGTGATGGGTATATCGTCTGGAGCTGCCGAAATCGTGTGGAGTCGTCCAGAATTGTCCGGGGTGGTCTGCAGTCTTTTGTAGTCATCCGGAACCGACTGTAGTCATCCGTAGTCGTCCGAAGTCATCCAAAGTCGTCCGTAGACGTCCGTAGTCGTCCGGAGTCGTCCGTAGTCGTCCGGAGTCGTCTGTAGTCGTTAGGAGTCGACGAGAGTTGTCCAAATCAAAGTCGTCCGTAGTCGTCCGGAGTTGTCTGGAGTCATCCGGAGGCGTTCGTAGTCATCCAAAGTCGTTCGTAGTCGGCCGGAGCCGTCTGTAGTTGTCGGTAGTCTCCAGGAGTTATTCGTAGTCGTCCGGAGTCATCCAAAGTCGTCCGGAGTTGTCTGTAGTCGTCCGTAGTCGTCCAAAGTCGAAATCGTATGTAGTCGTCAGGAGTTGTCCGGAGCCGTCCGGAGCCTTCCGGAGTTGTCCGTAGTCATTCAAAATCGTCCTTTGTCATCCAAAGTTGTCCGTAATCATCCGGAGTCGTCCATAGTCGTCCGGAGTTGTCTGTAGTTGTCTGCAGTCGTTCATAGTCATCCAAAGTCGTCTGTCGTCCGGAGCCGTTGGTAGTCGCAAGGAGTCGTCCAGAGTTGTCCAAAGTTAAAGTCGAAGTCGTCCGTAGTCGTCCGGAGTTGTCTGAAGTCATCCAGAGCCGTCCGGGATCATCCAAAGTCATCCGTAGTCGTCCGGAGTTGTCTGGAGTCATCCAAAGTCATCCAAAGTCGGAGTCGTCCAGTGTCTGCCTTCGAAACAAACGCCTGTACACGAATTACCCGCGCAAAGCATAAGACAAAACAAAAACACACACAACGAAATGAAATGCCTGATCACAATCACATTGTACCTGCCGATTCCGTACAACTCCGGACGACTCCGGACGACTCTGGACAATTCTGACTCCAACGAACGATTGCTCCAGAGAACACATCACTAGTTCGAACCCCAGGACCCCGCCGAAGAAATGGTCCAGTGGGTTCCGAGTTGACTGCTCACCTGCCGGCTCACCACCAATATTGTGCTGTGTGCTTCCTCCAATGGTGGGGGGGGATGAGTGTTTGGAAAAGTTTAATAGAGTTAGCGGACAGGCTGTTGTGCCGGTTTTATGATTGTGCCGCGGATTGTTTTGCCGCACCCGTTGGCCCCCGTCTTTTTTCGACCTGAAACGGATCACTGAACCCGTTACCGACGAGGAGAGAGACTGTTTGCCTGTGAACCGTCCTCCGGGGGAGAGTGCTGAAATGAGTTTTCCCATTTTTTGTTGGAAGGAGAGAGTTGAAACCTGCCTTCCTGGAACGGTGTTCCACCGCTAATGGTAAGATTAATGGTCAGCTCTTCCCCATAACGTGCTACAATGTACGACTGATTGGCTGATGGTTCGCACACAGATTAACACGTGTCCCTGTATGATCGCTTCGCTCGATCGGTCCGCAAACAAAATTATCCTTATCACAGTTGTCTGAAACTAAATAATTAATTTTGCCCCTCCATTCGAACTTCTCTCCAGTCAATCATTCTGCTGCGAGCGATTTCCACCGCTCAATCGATCGAAACAATCGAAACGGAAAAGGATTGAAAGTGTACGAAAAATCTTCCAAAAGTTTTCCAACCTTTTCGTGGCTCATGCTACACAATGCTGGTGCAAATGAAGCGTTCGGAACAAACCTTACTAGCTGAATTTGCACTCTACCTCCTGCAATCTGCTGCAAGTAGTAATTAACCTTCTTCTTATTTCATTTTTTCGCTCTCTTTCACGCAAAACTCTTCCGAGCGAACATGCGATGCGAAGTTTCGTTATCAGTTTTAAGCACCGAGTACAACTTTTTCGCTCTGTGCCGACATTTCAAGGTTAGATTGGTAGACCGCCTGTCGGGGAGTTTTTGTTTGGGTCTAATCGCACCAAAAAAAAAAACAAACATCCTTCCCGAAATGAATTTAGCAATGATTTTAATTAACAATTCAGCATTAAAATTTCGTGGAATCGAATCAGATGTCTCGAATCTAACTGGAAAAAAAACGAGGGAGAGATGGATTCGGTTCAGAAATCGTATTTGCAAAAATCATCAAGAAATTAATTCCAACCATCTGCGCACACAGCACAGACAAGCGAACGACAGGGGACCTTTTCTTTTTGTTTGCGATTGGAACCTTTTTCTCGCGAAAGCTGGAAATATGTACCGAAGCGACAAGCGCCCATCAAGGAGTTCAAAAATAGCTCCACCAAAAACCCTATTTGATCAGGGGGCAAACTGTCAGTCAAAATAAAAAAAATGCGCTTGACAGATAATCGAAAATTGTCATGCAAAAATTTCCAATGTCAGCCTACGAAACAACGTTCAATCACTCGAGAAAAAGGGGACTGGAAAATAACATTAATAATAAATCTCATCGGTAGCTGGAGCCGCTCCAAAACAGAGCTATAATATTCCATGAATGGGACATGCTAGCTACCGCCAGCACCTGATGGTAATTAATTCAATTACGCTCGCCAAAGCAGTGCTTTGAGTGCAATAATATTGCTCCATAGTTAGTGCCGTGGCCGTGTCATTACGAGGTACACCCACCCACGTGGAGCGCCCACTCCGCTGCCGATGTGCATTCCAAGCGCTTCCATGCGCCGCCGTGCGTTTATTTAAATACAACCATCCACTTCCACTTCCACTGCTGCAAAATGTAATCTAAATACGGCACCATCATTGAATGAAGACATCAAGCGCCACCGTATGCCACCCAGCACGCACTTCCTCCACCACCTTCCCATTTTGCTGTTCCCTGGGACAACTTTCGTAGAAGTAATTGATTTTCTCGCACTTTGCGTCGTTGCGCCGCAGATGGTTCCCTTTTTGCGCCGGTGTCACTTCCAATGCGCCTCTTCCCCTTTTTGTGACGGTGTCGGTTGGTGGCATGCATGACAATCTTCCATCAAACGGATATTAGCTAAGCTTTCACATGTACCACCCACGCATGCTGACACACACACGCACGCACCCGCAGCCACCCACCGCACAAAACGTGTGTGACACGCGACGACGACGACAACATCGACACCGACACCGGTGTCTTTAAACGTCGTTAAACTGTACCACCCACCCGCTTCACATTGTGTGGTTGAAGGGCGCTGTAACTGGAAGTCTTTTGGGAGGGAAATCGAAAAGCTTACGCCAACTAATGCTATTTTGCTACACACACGCACACACAGAAACATATCTTTATTTCGTTGGTATTCGCTTTGTATACAGCTTCTTCCTATAGACTGATGTGCGTGCTACACAAACACGCTCACGCACACACACTTACATGCGGATATGGTATCATTTCAATTAACCTTTGGATAATACGATGAGAACGGTCGTTGCTGGAACGTCGCCTCTTAAACCCTCCCCGAGAAAAAAAAAACAACACAAAAAATCCCCCCCCATCCCGAGAGCACGAGAGCGTTTCCCGGAAGAAGGGCATTAGAGCCTCGCTCCAGCCCTAGGTGACACTGTCGACACTGTCGGCACTTTCATTGCACTCCATTATCGACTGGAAGGTGACAAGGTGCGGTGTCGGGCCGCCGGTGTCGCTCGGCGTACGGCCCAGCTTCGGTCGCGCCGTCATCCGCTCATCCTCTTTGGTGTGGTGCGTCACCGCCGCCGCCGCCGGCACGTTCATGTACTCTGCACCGCCCGCAAACACCGGCACATTCGAGGGATACATTACGTAGTGCGATTCCTGCTTTCCCATGCCAGCCCACGAGCCGGCACTGCTGCTGCTGTGGCTGCTGTGGTTGCTGTGGCTGCTGGCAGTGCTGGAGCAGCTACCGTTGCTGCAGCGGTTAAGCGCACCGACGAGCGTCCCACTGCCCAGCCGAACGCCCCGCACCAGGTGCAGCTCTTCGCTGATGGGACGGGGCGATGGCGGCACCATGTAGTTCTCGTTCTCGGTCCCTTTCGGCCACGATTTGCTGTGCGACAGACGGCGGCCCTCACTGGGCGCACCGTCCGTGGGTGTGCTAGCCGGAGGCCCCCCGCCCGATGATAGTCGACCGCCGCTGCTCTGCTCGGAATTATCGCTACCCATGCTGTTCATGCTGAGCGAGAGGCTTTGCGGTCGTACCACGGCGTACCCACCGTTCGAACCGCCCCCGCCCGCCATCGAGAACTTAATCTCATCGCACACGTCCGCACCGGGCGGGTCGCTCGCACCACCGGCCGACCCATTCCCTGCCCGCTGCTTCGCCGCGGCCGCCTTCCCGCCCGCCGGGGAGGCTTTGGTGCGCGAGAAGAAGCTCCGCATCCGCTCGAACGGTGTCGGCCGCTTCAGCTTGTCCTTCAGCTCGCGCTGTATCTGCTCGTAGTGTTCGCGCATCCGGGCCAGCTGGTCCTGCTTCTCGCGGAAGCTCTTCTGCACATCGTTCCGGTTTTTCCACAGCGTCACGAGCTGCTCCACCTCCTGGATCGAGAACACGTTGTTCTTGAAGTCGGAAATGATCTCGAGCAGCTCGTCGTCGACGGTGCGGCCCTCGGCGGAGCTGCCGGTGTTGCGCCGGCACCGGGGCAGCCCGGCCGTGGTCGTGCCGTACGTGTCCTCGCTCGCCGGGTCCTCCTTGCGGAAGCTTAACCGCACGTGGGAGGCCGCCTCGGTGGTCGGCTGGGTTTCGGGCACCACCTCCGGCACGTTGCAGTACGGGTGGACCGGAATGTTGGACGGTTGAATCATGTAATCGCCCATCGGTTCGGCCGTCGCGGGCAGTGGGGGTGGGGTGGGAGTGCGCTCGGTCGGCGGTGTGAAGGGTGCATTGGAGGGCTGCAGCATGTAGTCACCGTTCGTGACGCATTCGGCCGATGCGGTTGAGCCGGCTTCACAGTTTTCCAGCAGGTCGGAGCATTCGTTGCTGAAAATGTCGTACTTGGCGGCCCGCTCGGCGGATTCCACCGACCGCAGCGATCCGTTGTTGCAGCGCCGGTCGGTATCGCGCACCACATCAAAGTTATCCTCGTTCTCCCCGCAGACGTCCTTCTCGTCCGGGGGTCCGGGCGGTGTCAACTCACTCCCCGCCGGGCGATCGTTGAGGTAGTGGATGTTGATGGCGCTCGCCCCACTGCTTCCGTCCACCTGGTCCGACCCATTCGCACAGCTCATGTCGATGTAGCCCTCCGCCTGCTTTAAAGCGTGCACGTGCGACAGTATCTTCTCCGCGTCGGTTTTGTTCTGCGTACGAATGGGCAGACCGGTCCCGTGCTGCTGCTGCTTCGGCTGTATCATCACCTGGTCCGAGCTGGCGCCACTCACGCCCTTGAAGTAGTGGTACATCGTGGTAAGTTCATTCATTTGCTGCAAGGAAGAAAAAAGCATATGCGTTCCGATCAACTCCACCCAGCGGTTTGTCGTCTGCTGACGCCAAACTTACCGAGAAGTTCTTCAGTGCGCTCGCGATCTTGTAGTGTCCCGCCAGCTCCGCAATGTCCGACGGCGTTCGACCGTTGATGTTGCGCATTTCGCACGCAATCTCACCGCCCGGTGATTCGATCAGCTGCATGCAGAGTCGCTCCAGGCCCCAGCGGGCGGCAAAGTGCAGCAGTGTCGGATACTCTTCAGGATCTGTTCCGGAGAAAGGAAACAAACCACCGTGAGAAAATGCGCGTTCAGTTCTTCCATCGGTGGGAAATACGTACAGATGTCACGATGGCAGCCCATCTCGGCACCACCACCACCGCTGCCGTAGTTCAGCAGGTTGTAGTTCGGTGGAACGTTTCGCAGGAACGCCTTCAGCAGCAGCAGATCCAGCTTGTCCCGATCGTTCGTCGACAGACCGACCGACTGACATATCAACTCCATCGGTGCATCCTTCGACGACAGGATCTGCTCGAGCTCGCGCATCTGGCTCTCACACTTTAACGGCCGACTGCCGAGATCGATACTGTTCTTCTCCAGCCGTATCTTGATCATCATCGAGATCTCCATACAAACCTCTGCGTGATCGATTCCCAAGAAAAAACAGAAGAAGAAAAATCCCAGAGATCGTCAGTTCTTCCCATCCATCCATTCATCGAAAACCCACCATATGGTAACTTCCGTTTCGCGTTACACCCTCCACCCGGGGTTCCGCGAAGGTGAGAAACATTGGGATAAGCCCCGATCACATCAACCTACCTGGCACGCTGAACTGTATGGTGTAGGGATTGCGCCGCTTGATGTTCGTTATCTCGATCGTTTGGTCCGCCTTCTCCACCTTGATCTTTATCCAGTCCTCCTTGGTGAGCGGTTCGTGCAGGATCAGCAGGATCTTGCTCTGGCCCACCTTCACCTTGCGCGGGAACAGCACGAACGAGTCGTGGGAACGGTGCCCGCTACCTGTACCGCTCGCTGCCGCACCGGGAAGATGGCCCGCTGTACCTGTGCCGGTCGGGCCTGTTGGTGAGGTCGGTGTTTTCGGTTCCGTGCCGGATGGTGTGCGCTGCAGGACGGTTTGCTGGCGTAGCGCCTTGCCAAGGATGTCGGTCGCAATGCCGAGCAGCTCGCTTACGAAGGCGGTATCCTTTTCGCGCACGGAACACGTTCGCCAGCGGGAGTAACCGGGCAGGGAGGTTTTGGCAAACTCGTTCACCGCACACTCGGACACGTCCAGCAGCATGCCGAGGACGCGGTTTGGTGTGAGTAGGGCGTTGAGTTTCGTGTGAAGCAGGGAGGGCGAAAGTCCTAGCAGGGCTGGACAGACGACCACGATCTGGAGTTTGGTGGATTCGCACTGCTGGATGATGTGCGGGGTTTGCTGTACCACATCCTCGTCCAGCTTGATGTGGAGGAATCTGAGAAGGAGATCGAAAGGAAAGGGATGTTATTGTCATGAGGAACTAAATGCAGGACTCGGAAGTTCTTCAATTACGGAACACGGCCTGGACACACTAAATTCTACAGACTGTATACTTCCATCCAAGGCGACTTCCATCACTATTACAGGGTTTCCCAAGGTTTTTGGTTCGTTTTTTTATCGTTCCCAACGATTTATGGGCATCATTCCATTGAAAATCAATACAAATGATTCAAAAATATTGGATAAATAATTCGTGGGAAGAATACAAACAAAAATTGAGAAGCAACAAAACAAAACATGAAAAACGCTGTATTGGATCCATCTGACTGAAAGTGAAACAGAAAATGTTACAGCACACCTGCCACAAAGAGACATTAGTCTAATAGAGGAGACTGCAGACCTAACCCGTAGGCATCGACTCACGTAATCTGAACCAAATTTTGAATTGGCAATTGAATTGCCACCAAATCTCCATGGAGAATAAACCTTGTAGCAAATCGCGTTGCTTTTAATTGAATTGCCTCAACATGCTTAGTCCAAGACAGCGAGCTGAGAGACACCAAACAATGCTAAACCAACGTATGCTTAAACCTGCCCGGACTAAGAAACAATCTAATCTTTTATATGCAGATGTGGACTGCAACATTCCTACGTGATTCTGAAAAGCTTCCCGATTGTCTCGATTGACTCGATGTCCGTCATATGCCTAAATCTTTTCCACAGCAAACTATTGGCGATTTTGTACTTCAATTTTATCAGACTTTTGGACCTTGAAAACGACATAAACGTCAACCGTTAGCAAGAGCAGATCACGATCACACTCAAGGCACTGGAAGGGTCTAGCGCTTCACGTCGTCATCGTACATTAGTGGCCAGACATATGGGTCAAGAGCAAGGACTGGGTCACTGTGAAGTGATGCGGAACAGGTATATTACGGTCACAGACTGTCTGATTCCCGGTGACGTCTTGTTTATGACACTATTACCACACAAAAACACTTCTGAAACTGATCCCGTACATATTAATCATCATCACTATCAATTTCACTACAGAAGCCGACTGACACACACACACATACACACACACACTAAACACTTGATACTCACTTGAAGGGAAGCCGTCCGCGTTGCTTGGTGATCTTGTCGAAGCACACCTTCAGATGGTTGACCCACAGCATGCCGTGCTCGCTGTGGCGTGCCGTCACGAACAGCACGTCCATTGCAGCCGCCCGTAACGTTCCTGCGGAATGAGATGAGTCCCCGCGATCGCCACACTATTACTGGAGGATGTTTTTTTACGCAGAGGAAACACTATCGCACCAGAGAACACATCCACCCACTCCCACACACGATGTAATGAGAGAGAGAGTTCGGTTGTGTTTCAGTGTGGAATCTGGAAGCAGAATAACCTCCACCGCGGCAGCGCACAGCACTGCTAAAAGCCAACAAGCCCACTGTCACTGCAACGCGATCCGCCAGCAAAATGTGCAGCACGCCGGAAAGAGTGCTGCCCGCGGGCATGGCAGCGATCGCTCAGCGCGGACAACTCGCGGCGAAAAAACAGTCACGATCACGTCTTCGCTCCATCATCATGGTTGCGCGAGAGAGGAGGACGCGCAGATGGGTTTTGTTTAATGTGTTTGTTTTCCGGTCGTTTTGTGTGTACAATGAGCGTGCGCGCGCGTACGCCCGTCACCCGGAGGGGATGGGACGGTAACACGAGCGCGTCCGTTCCGCCATCCGTGCGGCGGGGAAAAAGGAACGTGATCAAAATAAAGGAACGAAGAAAGAAATGGAAGGGACAGCAATGAAAAGTAGTAGAAGAGGAAGCAAAAAAACAGGCAGCGACTCATTTGGACAGCATCGCAGTGACTGTGACGGCCAAGCGGATAGGGCGGCCACTGAATTTGAATGCATGGTGCGTGATGTTGTGGTGGATGTTCTCGTCACACACACACACAGTGGGGGGAGTGCCCCTCAAGAGCAGGAAGGAAAGGTGTCCCCCATCGTAAGCAACAGAGTCAGAAAGGGAAGATAGAGAGAGAGTGAGAGTTGCGGTTGGGTGTGGGTAATTAGAATGGAAGTGGAAGCATTAGAACGTTTGCTGGAGCTTAGATGGCAAATTTAAAAAAATGATAGTGACACCACAATGCCTTTCGACACTCTCTTCCGCGCTTTCTCTCTCTCTCTCACTCTCTTCTTCGCTATCGCTGGAAATGGTTTTGTTGCCGAGCTGCCGGCTCCAATGGTTCAATATGGCCCTAGGCGGAAATACACATCAACCAATTCTCCATAAAGGCGACGCAAGCAACCGGGGGCTTGCGAGCACAAGAACCCCCACAAACCATAAACGGAACTGACGCGAATGGTACTACTACTTTGGCGTTTTGCGGTGCCTGCTCTTTCCTCTGGCGCGTTCTTTGCGTGCCCTGTACCCTTTCCCTCCCAGCAAGACCCGGGTTTGTGTGTTTGCGTATGGTTCTTGAGCGGCTCTG
This sequence comes from Anopheles coluzzii, assembly GCF_943734685.1. Classification (NCBI taxonomy): domain Eukaryota; kingdom Metazoa; phylum Arthropoda; class Insecta; order Diptera; family Culicidae; genus Anopheles; species Anopheles coluzzii. Next base: position 6,410,929 of record NC_064670.1, on the reverse strand, counting down.
TTTCCGCTTTCGCTTGCGCGCGGGAGCATCGCACTTACCGGAATCGGATGTGCTGCCGGCGGGTTGACAGGGGGCTTTCGGGGCGGGAGCGTTCGGCACCTGCAATAGACACACCGCCAAAAGTAGCGTTTTATAAACGGTTTTTTGTTGCGGTTGTTGTTGCGCAAACGGCGTTGATGGAAAGGCGGAAACAAAGCGTAGAAGGACATTAGCACGAATTGATGTAAACCATTTGCGTATTTGTGGTAGAGGAGGATGTGGGAAGAGGAGCTAAGGGAGGGAAGAGGGAAATACACAGGGCGAGGAATAAGACACCACACGCACCACGGGCATACACACATAAGCTTACCTCATCGATGGAGGTTTCATTTTTCATCATCAGCTCACGGCCGCCATTGTGCTCCAACTGATGCTGCTGCTGCTGCTGCTGGTACTGCTGCGGTAGATGATGGCGATGAGTCGACGTCCCGAAGGAATGTCTGCGCCGTTCCGGCAGCGTCCCCGACCGTCCGACACTGCACCAGTGTTGTTGGATGTGTTGTTGTTGTGGAATGTTTACAAAGTGCTTTCGATTAGCGCAAAGTGGAACGAAAACCCAGGCGAACGGGCGCGCGTGAACAACTTACGCAAACGGTGGCGGTGACAGCGGAACCGCCAGCGGGGCCGCCCGTGACGCTCCATCGTCCTCCAGGATCGGTGCAGCGCCGCCCGTGCACGATGCGCTGTTGCTCCGGTAGCGAAAGATCGTGCCGTTGCGGGTGGGCGGCGTCGGCGGGGACGGCGCCGAGTCGGCGTAATCCCCCCCGCGCCCGTCCACGATCGTAGCAGTGGTGGCGGCTCGCTTCAGCTTCGAGTAGGTCACCAGGCGCTTTAAATGGTAGAAGCGGGCCGGCTTCTTGTGCTCCACCACGTCCGCGGCCGATTCGCCGGACGGACCGGACGCGGCGGCATCTTCGTTAAAGTAGTTGGGATTATCTGTTCCATTTGGAAAAATGGGGGGAATGGGAGGGGGGGAATCAATTGAAAAATCGGACTCGTAGGATAATCATGCAATCATGGCGGAGAGGATGTGATCTGCTGTTCCGCGATGAAGAACTCTCTGCCAGGCGACGACGACGAACGACGCCCGTGGCGGATGTGAGACCGACTCACCGACTCACCTGAACACAGCGGGTGTGGTGAATCCATGGTTTGTTTTTAGACGGCTTGTGGGGGTGTGTGTGTGCGTAGGTATACTACTACTTCCCACCAACTCTTTAACAGTAACAAGCTAAAGAAAGATACAAACTACAGTCACACAATCGCACAGAGTACACAGATGCACACAGTTCCGCAGCATCCTTTGTCGTAAAAGTTCGTTGCTACGAGACGAAAGCAGTGAGACACTAGACACACGCTGTTGTTATCTGAAATCAGACACCCGTGCCTTCCCCGGTATGGCAAGATGCATTGCTACAATTTGCATATTGCATTTAAACACGCACACACACACACACATAGAGACAAGGGCACACACACACACTAACGCTCACTGCCGGAATGCGACTCTCGGAAGGAAGGCGAACGTTCCGGACGATGCCTGGGCCTCCTCTGCTATTGATCTCACGCGCCGGAGGGAAACTACGACTGGCACTTTAACTGGCTGGCATCAAAGCAGGCCCCGAGGTTTTAGACTGTGTCCCAGACCATTTGTTTATTTGCTTTTCCGTTCTTTCCGCTACCGGGCTCTCTTTCTCTCTCTCACAAACACACACTCTTCTTGGTACTTTACTTTTTCCGGGTTTCTTCACACGGATGAGCATATGGAATGGATTTTCATCACCAAATTCACTGAAACACACTGTCTTCCGTTTCGTACCACAGGGAAGGGAGTTTTCCAGCCACCCCCAACACTCACAGGAACGCACACACGCACGGTAGAATTTCCGGATGCTCCAGCCCTTCCAAGGGGAGCTACAGGCGAGGGCGCGCGCGCACACACAACCGCCCAAACAAAAAGGTCGTGTCGTTCTCGATCGTCTGGCCGCACTCGACTAATGTGCCACCCCGTTCGAAGCGGCGAGAAGAGACGGACATAAACCCCCGCCGCCACCACCACTACGCACTACCAACGCTAGTCCGCACCGAACTTCCGAGACGACGCACAAGAGCATCTGATCGAATTATCTAATCTAAACTAAACTCGTCCTCACGGCAGGCCCGTGACACCGTTGCCGTCTCATCCCGTATGAACGACCGCGAAGAGAAGACATCTCGCTTGCAAATGACGTGCCCACGGACCCTCTCGTCGTTCATCATCCACGTTCAGCGTGTCCCGCGCGCGCAATGCGTTTTTACATTGCGCTTGTAATGTTTACATCGCTCGGTCTCGCTCGCACGCAGGGCCCGAGCGCGCGCACTCGATCGTTGCTGTCCTATCTCTCTCAACCTCACACACTCTCCCTCTCTCGCTCTCTAGCTCTTTCTCTCTCCCTCTCCGTCATACCGTTCATGTGCGGGTTTTGGCATTTGGTTATATTTTCGAGCATGTTTTTCACGCGCCCGCTTTCGGCTTGCGCTCCCTTTTTGCTCGCCCTAACGCAACACGCTGCGCGGCGTTTCTGTCTTCCCTTTCGCTCATCCCTACGCCGTGCGCGTTGCGCTGCGGATGGTTTTTGGTTTGCGCCGCTTCTCCGCTCTTCCGCCTTCGCTGCGTGCTGCGAACGAAAGCGTGTGTGTGTGTGTTTTTATTGACATGCGCACCGCATCGCCCTCATGCTGCACATCCCACATATATGCGCATACGCATATTGTGAGCGTATGGTTTTTGTTTTTTTGTTTTTTGTTTTTCGTTTTGGGCTGGTGCTCCGTTTGCTGCTCTAGCTGCTGCTGCTGCTTCCGAGGCTACGCAGAGTTTGTCGAACCGTCGATGCCTGACGCGCCGAGGACGCGTAGGAAGCGTAGGCAGTACAGCCCTTTGCGCGTCTGGAGCGCATGTGGCTTATCCGCTGCAGGCGAAAGGGAAGGAGTGCTGGGAAAAAGGGACACATAAGGCACGGTACGGTCGATCCTCTACATGTTGCGCATCCCTGATGGATGATTGTGGCTCCGTGCCTCTTGAGCTTGGGACGGTGGAAGCGGGTGGAACCCCGGTCGTGAGTATGCTTAAGCGCGGAGGGATGGTTTTATCGCAGTTGGAAGAATTAAATCGTTCAATATTCACACCACGCACTGTTGTGGAGATTGTGGACCGGAAGTGTAGCACCCTTCTTTATTTCTGTTTGTGTTTATGCAAGATAACGATCGGTCGGAAGGGACAAATAAAAGGTTTACGTGTTACCCTGCTTAGCGTGTCGTTCCTTTTGAACGGATCAACGGCGCTCTGTAGCTGGGGAAGAGTTTGAATCAAAGTCGTTATGCTGCAGCGATAGCATGCAAGTTGTATTGTGGAGAGATTGATTGTATACAACACTTTGTGCAAGAAGATATTTGATAAGTGTGAATGAAGTTAATTTCATTTGATATTTCATTTGATATTTGATATTATAGGATGATTATTATGGGTGAAATGTAAATATTAGAACACCCTTCTACTTGTTTTACATTTTACAGCATTTTTTCACCCCTATTACAATAATTACAAAATATTTGCCAGTGCTCCGTTGCGCCTGCTTGAGAGCCACTGGATCAGCTGTCAAATCGCCGAACGTCAAAAAAGCCGCGCGTTAATGTAAACAAACACTCGTGATAAGAGCGCCTTCGTACGCTTCGTGCTCGTGCTTGCATTCCATTTACGGAAAAGTTCCCCCCAGTTGTAGCTAATATTCGTAGCAAAATGACCCTAGAAGCAATCAAGTACAAATCCGGCCAGCTGCAAATACTGGACCAGCTGCTGCTGCCGGCAGAATCGAAGTACATTCCCGTCGCCGGTGTTAAGGATGGCTGGAGTGCGATACACAAGATGCAGGTAGGCTGTGGACGTCGACTGCCAACTTTGGGGCTGTGCATTAAATGCCACCACAATCCTTTTTTTCAGGTGAGAGGTGCGCCAGCAATTGCCATCGTTGGATGTTTATCGCTCGTGGTGGAGATTTATGACAAGCAGTTCGAGACGAAAGCGGCCCTGGCGAACGAAATCGGTGAGCATCTGCAGTATCTCGTCACCTCCCGACCGACGGCCGTGAATCTAAAGCTGGCAGCGGATGATGTAAAGAGTCAGGTGGAGAGTCTTTTGGCCAACGAGACCGTTACCGTCGATGGGATGAAGCAAGAGTGAGTTACAGGGGCAATGATTTACATAAACAACAGCTTGTGCAATATTTATTCATTTCTTTCAGGGTGATTAAGGCGATAGAATATATGCTGGAGAAGGATATTAGCGACAATCGTGCCATAGGTGACAATGGTGCCAATGTTTTGGTGAAGGGAGTTGATCGACCGTTGAAATTGCTAACCCACTGCAACACTGGATCCCTTGCCACAGCGGGGTAAGCGGGTAACTCTTTCAAATTCAAAGAATTTCGATTAATACTCTAAATATTTTAGGTACGGCACTGCTCTGGGAGTGATACGCAGTGTCAACGAAAGGAATCTCTTAGGTTTGTACATAGAAAAAGCCAGAAATATCCATTCGATTTGTAACCCTCACATTCTCACCATTCCAGAGCACGTGTACTGCACGGAAACGCGTCCATACAATCAAGGCGCACGCCTGACCGCGTACGAACTCGTGCACGATAAGCTGCCGGCCACGCTGGTCACCGACAGCATGGTAGCGGCCCTCTTAAGCAGCCGCAAAATCGATGCCATCATCGTGGGTGCGGATCGTGTGGCGGCGAACGGTGATACGGCCAACAAAATCGGCACCTACCAGATGGCCGTCGTGGCAAAGCATCACGGTGTGCCGTTTTACGTAGCCGCCCCGTTCACCTCGATCGACGTGGCGATCGAGGATGGTTCGCACATCAAAATCGAGGAACGGCCCGAACACGAGCTGACGCACATCGGCGGGCAAAGGATTGCGGCGCCGGGCATTGGCTGCTGGAATCCGGCCTTTGACGTTACGCCGGCCGAGCTGATAACGGGCATTATCACCGAGCGCGGTGTGCTGAAGCCGTGCGAGCTGGCCGAAAAGGTCAGACAGAAGTGAATTCGGAGGCGGAATGGAATCTGAAGCGAACGAGTAAAGCATGATGCGCTCAAACTGTGTAATGTTTTAAAATGGTATGTGTTGTCACTTCTAATCTGATGGAAGAAAGAATTGATTCGTGTAGAGCGACTGTAGCGAGTAGTGGGGAACCGGAGGACATATGGATAGAAAGTGGCTCAAAATAGACTTTCTATAGAACTGTTTTATGCAAATAAGCTCTTTAAATCAACATTAAAACAACTCACAGAACTTTTCTGTAGCTACGCGAATCAATCAAATCAAACCACGTGCCACCACGCGTTGCTTAAAAAGTGGCTGCGTGCTTCGAATGGCTGCGTATTCAAACTGACGGTTATTTTTTAAAAGTACAGAGTACATAGAGCTGGCGTTACAGGTCTTAGATTGTTTCTTTTTTCATGTATTGTTTTAGATTTTTCTTTTATTTGTTATCTGCGTATTGCGATATTGGAAAATCTTCCAAAAATGTACGATAATTGATCCACGATACATTCCAAAGACACTCCTTTATCGTCATCCGTTTGATAAAATACTGAAGATGTTGGAATCAAATAACTACGTTGCTAATAACTCAACTCATCCACTTTGCGAGCATGCAAACGCACTGCTATAAATAGTCTTCTCAAACCCCACCCACCCCGATAATGCTAATTGTGGCAAGATAGCACCATCGTTTGCAAATACTACACTGTTTAGCCCTTTCGCCCGATGTTAGACACGGTTGTTTTCCAATTATCATAACAACCCCCGGGTAAAGGCTTCTGTGCAGGGACAGTTGCTGCAGGGCAGATAAACTTGTCTGTGTGTTTAATTACCACAGCATTGGCAATGTCTGTGCGCGTCAGCGTGTGACGGCGTACGGCGTTGTGGTGTAGATGGTTGTTTCCTTCTTATCGCACAATCGTTATCGCAGCCCGCTGGAGTCACCTGGAGCGTTCCGAAAAAGCCCTTCAACAACCCTATTTGCTTTAAGCCGGCCTAAGCACGGCGACACCAGGCCTACAAAGGAAGGGAAGGCGACAACGAGGGCAACGGATTAGTGATGAACCGTAGTGCCGCCGGCGAAGATTTATGGAGTTATGGGAATAGGGTTGTAGTGCTCTATTTAAATGAGATAACTATGAAGTATGAAATGCATTGAAGGGTTTCGATAGAAGTTTTTAGGTGTCTTGGAGTCAAGCAGTTGGCTGGTCCTATGGTTGCTTGTCCGATTGATATTGATTCCTAAGCTTAGTTGTAATAGGTAAATATGCGACGCCAAGTCCCTGGAATGTCGCTCACAAAACCGCCCGATGCCCAATCATCATATGATGGCCCGTAGTTCTGCAACTTACCTCAAAGTCTCACGTGACGTTCTTATCGCGGGGCGCTGTACACGACATGCTAAATGTAAGATACCGCTATCACAGGTAAAACCGACCCCAGCATTGGCTCGCGTCACTCTCTGGACGTGGAGAGCAGATGCCGTTCAGCAGTGGAACGGAACAGTCGTGAAACAGCGGCCCCAAAAACGAAAGGCAGGCATTCATCTCGGTGCTCTTGGTGCAGTACTTGAAGTGGTCTACATAGTGAATAGTGCAGGAAGTGTAACTTCCTCCGAACGACACCAACCATGGGTGCGATGTTCCGAAGCGAGGAGATGAGCATGGTCCAGCTGCTCATACAACCGGAAGCTGCCTACCAATCGGTGGCCGAGCTGGGCGAGCTGGGCATTGCGCAGTTCCGTGACGTAAGTACCAGCAGCAAGTTACTCGCCCCTTGCCTCCAATAAGTCCTTGCAAAACCACCTTTTCTCCCTCCCATATCTTCACAGCTGAACACGGACATCAACATGTTCCAGCGGAAGTACACGAGCGAGATCCGGCGCTGCGAGGAGATGGAGCGCAAGATCGGCTACATCCGGCGCGAGATCGTGAAGGATTCGGTCGCCATCCCGGACATGCCGGAGGTGATTCCGCGCACGCCGAACTCGCGCGAAATCATCGACCTCGAGGCGCAGCTCGAGAAGACGGAGAACGAGATCGTCGAGCTGTCGGAGAACAACAATGCGCTGCTGCAGAACTTTATGGAGCTGACCGAGCTGAAGCATGTGCTGGAGAAGACTCAAGTAAGCGCAACCGTCGCGACCGTTCGCCCGATCGGGGTCACTTTTACAAACGCCCTCTTCCCTGCAGGTGTTCTTCTCGGACAAATCGAACGTCCAGAACCTGGAGGCGACTGGCGGCGAGGCGGCCAACGATGGCAAACCGCTCGGCTTTGTGGCGGGCGTGATTTCGCGCGAACGCATCATCGGCTTCGAGCGCATGCTGTGGCGCGTGTCACGTGGTAACATTTTCTTGCGCCAGGCCACGCTGGAGGAGTCGCTGGTGGATCCGAAAACGGTAAGTTTAGTGAGCCCGTGTGTCTGTTCCCGTGTGCGGGTCATTGTGCGGTACGTGTGTTTTATCAGACGTCAGACGAGATCGAGTGGTTGTTGCGGTGCGTGTTTCACAAGCGTAACAACTTCGATTGGCGCAGCTGGTCACATGGGGCAGTTGTTCAGCTTTTTGTTGAGCAGATAAGGTCACGAGGTGTAAGTGGCGTACTGATGGGAAGCGAGTGAAGAAGAAAAAAACACCGTTTTGTTCGTGCAATTAAGAAAGATTAGTGAAATTTTGGGCTAAAAATGCTCTCTCTCTGGTCCGTGATCGTGCAGAAGTTATGAAACGGATGATGATATAACAACATTATTAGACCTCCTGCTGTAGATAGCGAGATATTTGGCCTCATTTTTTGGGTTGTTTTAAGATCCATATCTCTATTTACCGTGCCTTACCATCTGTTTGCTGACGTGCTCATTTTATCTTGTCCATTCGTGCTCCAGGGTGATTCGGTTCACAAGATTGTGTTCGTTGCGTTCTTCCAAGGCGAACAGCTGAAGGCTCGCGTCAAGAAGGTGTGCGCTGGGTAAGTACCAACAGGCAGCATCAAACGGTTCTTCTTCCAACGGTGAATATGTTCCAATCCTTTCCTTCACAGTTACCATGCGTCGCTGTATCCGTGCCCGAACGAGTACAACGAGCGGGAGGAGATGCTGCGTGGGGTGCGTACCCGCATCGAGGATCTGAAGATGGTGCTCGGCCAGACGCAGGACCAACGCCAGCGTGTGCTGCTGAACGTGGCCAAGGAGGTGCCGAACTGGGAGATCATCGTGAAGAAGGTGAAAGCCATCTACCACACGCTGAACATGTTCAACGTGGACGTCTCCAAGAAGTGTCTGTTCGGTGAGGCTTGGGTACCGACGGCCGGTCTGCAGGACGTCAAGACGGCCCTGGTGAACGGTTCGGCAGCAGTGGGTAGCGCTGTGCCGTCGTTCCTGAACATCATCGCCACCGACGAGGATCCACCGACGTACAACAAGACGAACAAGTTTACGCGTGGCTTCCAGAACCTGATCGAATCGTACGGTATTGCGACGTACCGTGAGGCTAACCCGGCCCTGTACACGATCATCACCTTTCCGTTCCTGTTCGCGATCATGTTCGGTGATCTGGGGCACGGGTTGATCCTGTTCCTGCTCGGCATGTGGATGGTGCTGTGGGAGAAGACGCTGGACAAGAACAAGGAGGAAATCTGGCAGCTGTTCTTCGGCGGTCGGTACATCATCCTGCTGATGGGTATCTTCTCCATGTACACCGGTTTCGTCTACAATGACGTCTTCTCGAAGGGTATGAACATCTTCGGTTCGGCCTGGAGCGTCAACTACAACACGTCGACGGTGATGACGAACAAGGAGCTGCAGCTCAACCCAACAACCGACTACTCGGAAACGGTGTACTGGTACGGGTTGGATCCGCTCTGGATGTTGGCCACCAACAAGATCATCTTCCTCAACTCCTTCAAGATGAAGCTGTCGATCATCTTCGGCGTGGTGCACATGATCTTCGGTGTGTGCATGAGCCTGGTCAACCACAATCACTTCAACCGCCGGGTAAACATTCTGCTGGAGTTTATCCCGCAGATGATGTTCCTGGTGCTGCTGTTCGCCTACATGTGCTTCATGATGTTCTTCAAGTGGATCATGTACAGCGCGGTCACCGATGAGGATCACCTGAAGCCGGGCTGCGCACCGTCCGTGCTGATCATGTTCATCAACATGATGCTGTTCAAGAACCAGGAGCCGCTCGATACGTGCAAGGAGTTTATGTTCGAAGGTCAGGACACGCTGCAGGTGATCTTCATCGTGCTGGGGCTGATCTGCATCCCCTGGTTGCTGCTGGCCAAGCCGTTCTACATCATGTTCAAGCGCAAGGGCAAGAGCACCGAGCACGGTTCGGAGGTGGCACATCAATCCTCCTCCTCCTCCAACCATCACGACGATGAGCCGATGAGTGAAATCTTCATCCATCAGGCGATCCACACGATCGAGTACATCCTCAGTACCATCTCGCACACTGCGTCCTACCTGCGACTGTGGGCTTTGTCGCTGGCTCACGCCCGTAAGTTTGGATGGACGAATCGTTGGACTGCCTTTTTGTTCTTACTTTAAATCTCTGTTTGTTTTCAGAGCTATCGGAGGTGCTGTACAACATGGTGTTCACGATCGGGTTGCGAAATGACTCGTACGTTGGTGCCATCATGATTTGGCTGGTGTTCTGGCCGTGGTCCGTGCTGACCATTGGCATCCTGGTGGGCATGGAGGGACTTTCCGCCTTCCTGCACACTCTTCGTCTGCACTGGTATGAACAGTGGTGAAACTGCAATCGAAAAGTGAATAATGAATTCCATCTACTGCTATTTCTCCTTCTTACAACAGGGTCGAGTTCATGAGCAAATTCTACGAAGGTTTGGGCTACGCCTTCAAGCCGTTCTCGTTCAAGGCTATACTGGAGGAAGAGGAAGCTGACTAAACCGATCAGTTTAGGGAGAGGTTGAAGTATGCTACCAACCTGTAGATGCCACTGATGAAATAAACGATGGTATAGAATGCAACTTAAAGTGATGCTTGAGTAGAGGATTTCTTTTTACTTCTACTTTATATCACAAAATATCCTTTTTCCTTGGATGTAACTATGTTGGTCGTTTTGAGTGTTTGTATCCAGTGAGTTGTGTTAGTGGATGCGAAGACGATGCTCATACCTAACATTAGATAAGTATCGCAAAGTTACTTCTGTCCATAAGACTTCTGTCCATCTCAAACCTCTGTTGGGTTGGAGTTATCATGATTATCATCATCATCATCACTAGCCGCTCCGGTTTCTTTCAGAGCAAGATGTCGTTATCTTCCATTATCTCCGCAAGTCAAAAATAGCCTAGCTCTACATGGCTTATAACAGTTATTACTTTGTTTATGAATAAGAATCTATCCGATGGTAGAAAATTCAAAGAATTGATCAGGAATTTTCTCCAATTATTTAAACATTCATATCCAAACGAAGACAAATTTGCATCGGATATCAGTACATCGTGGGTAGAACAAACCTTAATTACCATCACCTTTTACTTATGGTGGGTGTATGGAGGAAGCTGACCTTACGAACGGTTTACGGCGCCTTTTTGAAACAATAGAATCTAGGGATGGGAGGAGAAGTTCCCGAGAAATATACCGGAACCTGAACAGTGTTGTAACTAGCAGTGTTCCCTTGGATAGTCATCGGTAGATGATAAGCTGCGACTTGTGGGACCATAGTCGTCTTTCACGTCAAACCAATCGTAGTTTGAGTGAGAAACATGTGGCAACGTTACTCACCGGCTTTGGGGGATGATGTCGTCAATCAATCGCTTTGTACGAAGTTGAACATGCAAATAGATTATTTTTATCGTTTTTCCCCATGAGGTATATCTGGTATGATCACAGCTAAAGCGAAAAACAAGTACGAAGGAAGCAATACAGTCATCAAACTAAGACCGCTTGTCGGAATGGATTTCAATCTGATAACAAACGGTGTTCTGTAACTCAATCATCTTGCATCATCGTAATACTAGCTACGAAATGTTACAACGTTTGTTACAACAAACATTATGCTTCGCACAAGCCCCCCGGCACAGAGATGTGTAACGTACGACGCTCTGGTCGTGGGTCTAGTCACTGCACTGTACTAGCCTTCCCTTTAACGAGAAATTCGCTCCACAACCGACTCGTCTTCCCCGAAGAGCAAATGTTTACTCAACCGGCCACACATCGCCGCTGCATCCAGCACACACACAATCCCCAAATATGTGTAGCCATACCTACCGTATCACTCTCCGCAACCTCTCTGTGTCTCTGTGTCCGTTCCGTCCGGCCGTCTAGCACACTCCGGATGCAATCGCGATACGTGCGTACCACCACTACCACGATCGATCGACATACACGATCGAAAATGGCTCGATCAATCGAAATGGAACGCGCACCTGATCCGCCCAGCAAAGGCCCCGTCGTGTCGAGCATCGTTGTCGCGCTGTGCCGCCCTTCGAGTGCGCGTGACCTTACAACCCCATTGTAAGAAATAAAAAAAGGCGCTCGGAGAGTTAGTTAGTGCGTGTTTGCGCTGTGTTGGGTGTGTCCGGGGCGGAGGGGAGAGGAGGGTTATAGCGTGGCGTCGTTCACGAACATCATGCTGCTGGTGCTGCTGCTGCTGCGAGGTATTGGTCGATCGTGCTTCGTTTAGTGATAAGCACACCACGCTAAAGGTTGCATCTCCGTGTGTGCATACAGCGGATACAGAGTCATCATTCTTCATCACATGATCGCGCGCTCCGTGTGTGTGAGTTTGTGTGTGAGAGAGTTTGTTCGGGAGAGGTGCTAGCTGTTTGTGGTGCAAATTAGTGCGGATCTGCAAATAAGTGACACCAGCCCGGGGAGAGAGGGGGGCCACAAAACCCATCCTTCAAAGCCACGACTGGTCAGTTCCATGTGCGATCGTCATCGTCAAAAACGTTAGCAACACCACGTGATCCGGAACGGGGCTCGCAATCGGCGTAAGTGTAAGCATCGCATTTCCGATCTTCCAACCAACAGTGAAAACAGTACAAGTGTGCTACATTGATACCGCTGTGTGGCGCTGCGACAGTACCAACCAGCAGCTAGATCTAATAAAACAAACCCAGTGTTAGGCGCGCTCGAACACACACGCACACGCACAGTGGCGGACAAACAAAAACAACCAGCTGCCCGCAGCCACCATCTCTCGTCTAGTTGGCCGTTGCAATTAGAACGCGTCGTGTGACGCGTACTGCTTTGCTGTTGGTGGGGCGACCACGAGAGAGAGAGAAAGAGACAGCGAGCGCGTGCCCGAAAGCATCACAAGATCGCGATCGATTGCTCGGTTAGCCCGAAAGCGATCCGGCCGTTGTGGTGCCGCGCCGCGCTGCGCTGCTTCGATTCAGTCGTTCAGTGACACTCGACCGGAAGACTCTACACCCGATCAGCAAGCTCCACGCTCGATCGGGCGCCGTTGCCGTCCTTGAACTTTAAAAGTATCCGCAAAACCAACTAAAGCGCGACTACCGGACCACCAGGGTCACCGAGGAGTTGTGTGAAGAGAGAGAGAGAGAGAGAGAGAGGCAGTGCGTACCGGAGGGTGAAAGTAAGTGTGTGGAAGCGTGTAGAACCGTAGGCAGGCAGATTTGGCGAATTCCGTGCTGCTCGACCACCGCTGTCAGGTGATTGATTTTTCAAACAGGCTTTGTGTGCAAACGATCGCAAGCGCAAGGCAGTCACGTGATAGGCATCACGAGTTGTTCTGCCTACTCGATCTCATGCTCCTCTCGACACAGTCGGCGAGGCGAGGAACACCGCTTTCGGGGGTCGTTTAGAGCAGCTCTCGGTGCCTCGTTTTTTGTTAGCTCGTTAGACTAATTGGTGAACAATTACTTTCACTGGCTCGTTTTTGTGTTGGCCCTCCCGGCAGCTTGATTTCAGCTTGTAGGAGAACCCCCCAGCCCCCGCCACCACCATGGCGATGATGTTCCGGAGCGAGGAGATGGCCCTGTGCCAGATGTTTATTCAACCGGAAGCGGCCTACACGTCCGTCTCCGAGCTGGGTGAAACGGGCGCCGTCCAGTTTCGTGACGTAAGTCGATGGCGCATATAACTGTCGAATCGAACTCCCCTGCAAACACTACAACTTCTCCTCCTCTGCGCATCTCTTCTAGCTGAATGCCGACGTGAACGCGTTCCAGCGCAAGTTTGTCAGCGAGGTGCGCCGCTGCGACGAGATGGAGCGCAAGCTGCGCTACGTCGAGGGCGAGGTGAAGAAGGACAGCGTGCAGATCCCGGAGTGCTCGGTGGACGATTGGCCGCGGGCGCCGAACCCGCGCGAAATCATCGACCTCGAGGCGCGGCTCGAGAAGACGGAGAACGAAATACTGGAGCTGTCGCAGAACGCGGTCAACCTGAAGTCGAACTATCTCGAGCTGACCGAGCTGAAGCACGTGCTCGAGCGGACGCAATCGTTCTTCTTCGAGCAGGAGGTGATCGTGAGCACGGACGCGGCGAAGAGCAACCTGATCGCAGAGGACCCGACCGCGGCCCAGAGCCGTGGGCGCTTGGGTTTCGTGGCGGGCGTCATCCAGCGCGAAAAGATGCCCGGTTTCGAGCGGATGCTGTGGCGCATCTCGCGCGGTAACATCTTTCTGCGCCAGGTCGAGCTGGAGGAACCGTTGGAAGATCCGGCCACGGTAAGATAAGCGGTGGGGTTGAAGGGAGGAAAAGGGTTTCCTAAAATTATCTATAACAATAGTGGTGCCAAAATAGCAATGGGCCACTAGCGTTCAAAAATAGCAAAGGAAAGAGAGAGCGAGAGCGCTCCTGGTTGATACGCTTTCCTCCCGTTCTTTCTCTCCGAACGCGCAGGGCAATGAAATCTTCAAAACCGTGTTCGTGGCGTTCTTCCAAGGTGAGCAGCTGAAGGCGCGCATCAAGAAGGTGTGCACCGGGTACCACGTGTCGCTGTACCCGTGCCCCAGCTCGGGCTCGGAGCGCACCGACATGGTGAAGGGCGTCTGCACCCGGCTCGAGGACCTGCGGATGGTGCTGAACCAAACGCAGGACCACCGGGCGATCGTGCTGGCCAGCGTGGCGAAGGAGCTGTTCAGCTGGCGCATCATGGTGAAGAAGATGAAGGCGATCTACCACACGCTCAACCTGTTCAACATGGACGTCACGAAGAAGTGTCTGATCGGGGAGTGCTGGGTGCCGGTGCCGGACCTGCCCAAGGTGCAGAAAGCGCTCTCCGATGGGTCGGCTGCGGTGGGCAGCACCATCCCGTCCTTCCTGAACGTGATCGACACGAACGAGGCACCGCCGACGTACAATCGGACGAACAAGTTTACGCGCGGCTTCCAGAATCTGATCGACGCGTACGGTATCGCCTCGTACCGGGAGGCAAATCCGGCCCTGTACACGATCATCACCTTCCCGTTCCTGTTCGGTATTATGTTCGGTGATCTGGGGCACGGTATGATCATGGCGCTGTTCGGCCTGTGGATGGTAACGGGCGAGAAGAAGCTCGGTGCGAAGAAGTCGACCAACGAAATTTGGAACATTTTCTTCGGCGGACGGTACATTATTCTGCTGATGGGACTGTTCTCCATGTACACCGGGTTCGTGTACAATGACATCTTCTCCAAGTCGATGAACATCTTCGGTTCGGCCTGGAGCGTCAACTACAACACGTCCACGGTGATGACGAACAAGGATCTTACGCTCAACCCTGGCTCCACGGATTACGACACCGAGATCTACCCGATCGGGCTGGATCCGGTGTGGCAGCTCGCTTCGAACAAGATCATCTTCCTCAACTCGTACAAGATGAAGCTGTCCATCATCTTCGGCGTGGTGCACATGATCTTCGGCGTGTGCATGAGCGTGGTCAACCATAACTTCTTCAAGAAGCGCATCAGCATCGTGCTCGAGTTTCTGCCGCAAATCATCTTCCTGGTGCTGCTGTTCGCCTACATGGTGTTCATGATGTTCATGAAGTGGATCGCGTATACGGCCAAAACCGACAACCAGCCCCGCACGCCCGGCTGCGCCCCGTCCGTGCTGATTATGTTCATCAACATGATGCTGTTTAAAAACTCCGAACCCTTCCACGGCTGCGACGAGTTCATGTTCGAGGGCCAGAACGAGCTGCAGCGCACGTTCGTGTTCATTGCGCTGCTCTGCATTCCCTGGATGCTGCTCGGCAAGCCGTTCTACTTGATGTTCAAGCGCAAGAACGCTTCGCCGGTGAGTTGGAAGAGTCCGGGTTCAATTTCTGTGTCCTTGAAAGAAAACAATTCATTACTTTCTTTGTTGCTTACAGACACCCATCCCGAACAATGGCGACGTTCACCAGGGCGGTGACTCGAACCACACTTCCTCCAGCCCGAAACCGCACGATTCGCACGACGATGAGCCGATGGCGGAAATCTTCATCCATCAGGCCATTCACACGATCGAGTACGTGCTCAGCACCGTGTCGCACACTGCGTCCTACCTGCGTCTGTGGGCTCTGTCCCTTGCCCATGCCCGTAAGCATCACTTCCTAGTAGCATCACACTGGGAACGCGCCTTCTCTCAGCATCGTTTTCCATTTATCATCCCTCTCCTTCTTTTCACCAGAACTGTCCGAGGTGCTGTGGAACATGGTGCTTTCGATGGGGCTGAAGCAAACCTCCTACAAGGGTGCCATCATGCTGTACTTTGTCTTTGGCGCCTGGTCCCTGTTTACGCTCGCCATTCTCGTCATGATGGAAGGACTGTCCGCCTTCCTGCATACGCTTCGTTTGCACTGGTAAGCAATGGGCCCATTTCTCCCTTTAAACGTTTCGTCATTTCAAATCGCTTTCCTTCTTCCTTCCTTCGCAGGGTCGAGTTCATGAGCAAGTTCTACGAAGGCTTGGGCTACGGTTTCCAACCATTCTCCTTCAAGCTGATCATCGACAGCGATGACGACTTGGAGTAGTGGAGTGTCCGACCTATCCGTCCTACAACTTTATTAAATGGAAAAAATGATGATTAATACACCCTTGTAGTATTGGAGGGTATGCACGGTTCTGTACGGTTCTCGCCCGGTTCCGTCGATTCATACCCCAAGCAAAAGTAGCGGTGGTAGTAGTAGTAATAGTAGTGCAATCGTAAATGCAAGTACTATCTGCACGGCATAACTGCATCATGCGTGTGTCGCGTTTAATTTCTCACAAACCATGATGACCAAATCAACCGCAGACTCTGGCACTGTGCTTAAGGTTGACTGTCATGTTGTTGTTTTCTTTTTATTACTGTTAATATTATTATACACGTATATATTACGATTACCTAATTAATAATACAAAGGAAAGAGAAGGAATGCAGGAGGAAGCGGCACTGGTTTCCCTTGCAAAGGAACTAAGTAGTAACGGAACCCATTAGAATATCGATGCTCACCGGCTCTCCTCCATCCACTTAGAGCAGGGTTGGCGCATCAAGAAAAACTCTTCTCTTTTCTCGCAACCCCTTTTTCGCTATGAGGAAAACTGTCTGTGTAATTGCACACACACACATAATATAAATTAAGTACACAGGAGATGTTTTTGCCTACCACAAAATCGAATCATCGTCCTCCACATGCCGTCCCGCAACTTGACTATTCCGTTACGCCTACGAGAACACATCCGCTCATTTTGTACAACTATAAAATACGTTCAAATAAGGTAGCTGAAAATTGCCACATTTCCTGGGGAGGAGTGAGGGGGGTGGGGAGGGGTGATAAACTACTACTATCTCATTGCTGAACTCTTCGCCTTTCGGTTCGTCAGATCGATGTTACACCAACCACAACTGTGCGTTTGTGCGACCATTGGCCGCACCCGACCAGGTGATGATGGGTTATGGGTTTTGTTTTTGTGTTACTGCGAGAAGAATGACTATAAGTCTTGAGATTAATGGGCAGCTAGCATCAGCAGCATGCCCTTTTGCACAGAGGGAAGGGGAGGGTTACGATCACCCAAAGTCCCACCAATCGTGGCGGTCTTTGAGGGGGGCGATCGTGGAACACGTTACACGTCCAGCGGGGATTGGTTGCACTACAGCAGCTTCGATGAAGCGTTTAACGTTTCGCTATGAACTAGTGAGTGTGGGGCTGATGAGTATCATTAGTTACGGACAGATAGGTTTCTTAGGTTTTTTGAGTTCAGTCTCTTCCTCGCCACCACGGCGCGACACCTCCGTGTACCGTTCGCCCTTGAACGAGACGATCTTGTTGTCCCGGTATCGGATCATCTTCTTCGGCTCCACCTTCGGGGCGACCGGTTTGTACTCCCGGCTGTCCTCCCGGTCCTTATCCACGTACGAATATCTGTCGGAGTTGTGTGTGAGAGAGATAGAGAGAGAGATTCGGGAGTAGAACCATAGAATTGTGTTTCGAAAGGCGCTTTTAATACGTACTTGGAGATGATGCGATTTTTAAGCTCGTGTTCGTCCACCTGCTGGTGGGGTTTGTTCGCCTGCAGCATATTGTTCGATGGGCCCTTCAGGCTTTGGCCCGCCTCCTGCCGATGGAGCAGTATTTGTGTCGCCCGGTCGACGTCTCCATTCGCGATCAGAGTGCAATGCTTGACCTGCGAGTGAGTGAGTTGAGTTGAGATACGTTAACATTCTCGTTCCGTAAACCGACCTTCCTCCCCCATACATACCTCGATAAATGAACTGTCGGGAAACATTTCCTGCAGAATGTCGCACTGCTCCGCAAACAGATCGTAGTTGCAGCCCTCGGTCGAGCCGCCATCGCTGTCCGACAGGCGATGGGTACGTTTGTGCGAGTCGTGTCCCATCCCCTCCCGGTCCGATTCGGACGAATGGCGTCCCCGCAGCTTCTCCTCCGGTATCATATCGACCAGGGACAGCGAGCTGGTGGTAGAGAGAGAGGAAGAGAGAGAGAGGAAACAATAAGTGAGCTTTGTTTGTAGCCATGAAGCCCATCATCCCCGGGACACATACTTGAGCGACAGATTGTTCGATTCCGACTTCGAGTTCGGGTTCTTGTTGGAGATTTGATTTTCCAGCTCAAATATCCAGGCGCACACCGTTTCCGGTTCGATGTTCGCAAAGTCGTTAAAGTACGCCGACATCATCTCAATAAAGCCTGTAGCGAAAAAGGGCACACAAACACACACACACACGCACACAATCAATAGCCATTCGATCGAGGAAAATTGTTGGTCAGGGGGGTTTGAAGACGGTCTTCTTCCCTTCGCTCGCCCTTACCTTCCACATCGAAGCACGGATCCTGGGAGGCTTCCTCGAGGATGGATATTACGTACGACAGCACGATCTCGTCGACGATGCTCAGGTCCGCTTTCGGTATATGTTTGCGGATGAAGTGAAAAAAGCTTTCCTTAACCACGTCATGGTGCTGCTCGATGTTGGTCATTTGGGTGCTAAGAGTTCCTGTGCTCACGACGGCAACAACAACACCACACAACAATGCACCGAAAGCGTCCCCACACCCACCCGAGCGCAGCCAGGCAGCGAGAGAGAGATGGAAGAAGAAAAAAACGCCGATGAGACCCTGGCCCCGCTGCATATGGGGCTAAGAAAAAATCGATATTCCTTACCGTCCCCCGGTTATGTTTTGTTGTTTGAGATTTGGTCGAACTGATCGCACAAACACTGTGGTTGGAAAATTGACTACGCAAGCGGACAATTACACGCCTAATTACACACTAATGCGGACCAGAATTCACCGATATTTCCAGAACCAGATTTCAACAGAGGGGAGGTGGACAGCAGATTCTGCAGATTTGTTATTTTTTGTTAATCCCAAACATCCAAACAAAGCCAGTGCTCCCAGCCAGCTGGTGGAAAAGCGCCCGTTGACAGCTGGGCTGTGTGCGCATGTGTGAGTGTGTGCGGCCGGGCGCTGTCAGACGTCGAGCAGGCGTTTTCAAACGACTCGATTTCGAGCAGATTTGTTGTTGTACCATTGATCCGTTGGAGCGTGACGATTGTTATGCTTTGTGCGCAGCATTTGGGTTTCTAATTGATTTATACAGTTTA
Organism: Anopheles coluzzii; assembly: GCF_943734685.1. Classification (NCBI taxonomy): domain Eukaryota; kingdom Metazoa; phylum Arthropoda; class Insecta; order Diptera; family Culicidae; genus Anopheles; species Anopheles coluzzii. The sequence goes on along the minus strand of NC_064670.1, from coordinate 6,391,802 downwards.
GAACCAAGTAATTACTTGTTACGTGATCTTGAGAAGACTTGAAGTAGCATAACAAATTGTAATGATGCAGCAAAACCAACACATTATCATCTAAGCGGCGTTCTTCACCGTATTCGTTCGATTCCCATAATATTATTAATACTTTTTACTCCAGAATTGGTTAAAAGGTTACAAGTTTCAGACACAAACATTTATTCCTTTTCCATTATTCGTACACTAAATATAATGTTGTAAAAACACAAACACGGTAGCAGTATTATAACGTTCAATCTTTACTACACTAAGCTAGCGGGAAGGCCAACATACCAACATTGCTGCATCGAATCACGGCATGCTTTGTTCGTCACTAGGATCGTCGTCTCTTAATTTACGTGATTTTCTTCCCCATACAGCTCCTTCTTGCTGCCAGGAAAAAACACAGTTGTGTTGTGTTGGCCCTCGGTTATGTTTTTGTTAATGTATGTCCAATTCGAATGGTAATAATGATAATAATAATATATATATAAAGGGAAAACCGTACAAGCTAATGGCCCTGACGCGAGCGGAAATGTTTCAGAAGTCCGTCTTGGCTCGCTTCGCTGGGGACGTAAGTATCGCATGCTGGTTGGTGTTTTCTATCAGGATCGGCTTCAATATACTCGTCTCCGATCGTTCGTACTCCGCCCCGATCGTGTTCAGGTCCAGGTCTGCATTCAACACCAACACCTGGGATGTGCAGAAAGAGGGGTGAATGTGTGCGGGTTAGTATGATAATAAAGAAAGAAAGAACATAGAGTGATAGACATGCTGTGCTTACCGGAGCGGGACGAGGTGAGGCGCCATGAATGAGCCAGTTTTCGTGCAGTTCATGCAGCTCCTTGAGGTACTCGAGCGGAACGCAACTCTCTTCCGAGCGGGCCCGCTGCTTCATCCGTTCGTACACCACTTCGGGGCTCGTTTGAAGGTACACTGCAGAAGCAACACCGGTTATTTACAGTTTATCTATTTTCGACGCTCTCCTCCACGCAATGCTTACCGATTAGGTCCGCCTGTATGTGAATGTTGCAGCAGATGAAGTCGTACCATTCCTGCAGCACATTGTACATGCCTTGATGCAGCGACCCGGAGGCCAGCATACTCTCCACGAAGCAGTTTCTGTTGGTAGCAAATTGAGCCATTTACACACAATTGAACATAATCAACCCGTACCACTTTCGGCACTCACCTTGCACTGAACAGCGACCGTTCCATCAGCTTGACCGATTTGTCCGTCTGGCAGGTGTGCATGTCGAGCATCGTGAGCGTAACGTAGGTCTGAAATGGCATCGCCCATCGGTGCGACTCCTTGTACATTAGATCGAGCAGATTGACACCGCCACAGTTGCGCCACTTCTCCACCGGCTCCGTCAGCAGACAGATGTCGTTAAACTTCTGGAAGTGGTCCAGGAACGTCGTCTTGCCACTGCCGATGTTGCCCTCGACGAACACGGTGAACGGCTTCTTGCCGCTGGCGCCTAACTTTTCGCTCGCTATCGGAGGCATGTTGTGAATGTTGCGTCGTCCTACGTGAACATCGTGCGACCGGAAGAGGGAGGAGAGAGAAAAAAACACACACACGCACACACAAACACGTTAGAATTTTCCACGCAATAGGGCAAACACACGCGCTATTACACGTTCGCTTCTTCACTTACAAATTTGGTGAATGAAATGAAATTGTACCAAACCAAAGGTACAAGTGAAACTGAAACAAATACACTATTTACAAGCACCACACTTTACAAGTAGGCTAAGTCAAACAAAGGTAAAACGGGACACACACACACGCCACGGACAAACGATACGAAACGCGTCGACACGCAGGCAGCAGAAAACCGTAAATGAAAAGAAAATCGACTTTTGAGCGCGAAAATCCCGACCCCACAGGGTGGCGTGTGTCAAAGTGTGCGCGCGGCAGCTGCGAGAACCGCGCCAAAAGCAATGTCACATGCGTAATCCGGCCAGAGGAAAGCTAATTACGCTGCGCAGTGCAGGGCTGCTATTTTATTCTGCCCAACAGCACACTTCTTTGATGAGTTGGTGGTATGGGATGATTTTGGTTTAATATAAAAACGCTGCGTTGCAGAAACTGTTGAATGTAACGAAATGTGGGCTATTTGTTTGTAAAAATTGTTGTTTACAAATATTATCACGTTTACATGGGAAGGTTCGATTCGCCACAGTGCAGCTAGCTGCTCAAGGTAAAGAGAGGTGAAGATATTTTCAAGGTTTGTCTAGCATGAAATGTAAACAAATCGATTTTCTTTGGAATTGTTCGGAAAAATGTATCTTCTAGATAGAAAGTGATTTATTTTCCCAACAGCAAGCAAAACAAAGTATAGGTGGGCAACACATGGATTAACCCTTTCGATCGTTCATCTTTGTACGATTGAATGTTTGTAAAATGATGTAATTTGTAGAGATATTATGATATGGATAGAAAATACAACAGAACAACAACAAAGGTGGCAGCAATGCTGCTTAACATCCATTCAATTAACTATTCATATTAATAATGTTAGCATAAGTTTCACCTGGTACAACTTTCTCATGAGCAGCCAATTGTTTTGTCACAATACTGTGTGCACAGACGGCCCAAACTCGCCCTATTCAGCTCACTATTGCGCGGTTAACTGCCAATGCGCCTGCCACAGTAACTACAAGGGATAAATTTAGGCAAATTTCCAATTAACACAACACGCGGCTACTCTACACATCGAATTTAGGCTACACCCGCAGACCAGAACAATCCGAAGCACATGGAGGAAGGTCATGCAGATCAACAACTTCTTACCCAACTGACTGCAGCTGATTGATTTAGCCGGTCTTAGCATTAGGCGGACTGTTTTAAGCAACATCTTAGGATGCGGTAAATCACAGGAAGATTCATGAAACAGTTGTTTATCAAGCGGGTACGATAGTTTTTGCGAAAAGAACACGATAAAACAATACGGCGCACATCGTAAACAATTCCAATGTCAACATTTGGTTAACAACGGCCAAGGTTAGCAAATGTATGGTAAGATATTGATCTAGATCAGTTTGTACGTTGCTCAAATGATGATGTAAAATTGTTTAAAATGCTGATTTTTGTTTTGCAGAAAATCAAGCAAATTCAATGCTTTAATCTTCAATGAAATGAAACATACATTGCTCCCATTTCTCATAAAAAGCCAGATAATTCCTTCCAATTGCAGCATCCACATCATACACACCTTGACCAACTCGTTGACAGCTGTCAATGGCCAAGCAGCAAGTTTGTTGTTGTCCACCATCCGATCAAGCCACAACAATTGTTTGGAGCTTCGTTTGCGGGGAAACGAAATTTAGCACGATGCCGAAATATTACTGTGATTACTGTGACACCTACCTGACGCACGATTCGCCCAGCGTCCGGAAGACGCACTGCACCGGCCGGAAGCACAAGGACAATGTGAAATTCTACTACCAGAAATGGATGGAGGAGCAGGCGCAGCATTTGATCGACGCGACGACCGCAGCGTACAAGGCGGGCAAGATTGCCCCGAATCCGTTCACCGCGGGACCACCGAAGCCGAACATTTCCATCCCACCGCCGACGATGAACATGCCGCCTAGGCCGGGCATGATACCGGGTATGCCGGCTGGCGCACCGCCGCTGCTGATGGGCCCGAACGGTCCGCTCCCGCCGCCGATGATGGGCATGCGACCCCCGCCGATGATGGTACCGACGATGGGCATGCCACCGATGGGTCTGGGGATGCGGCCACCCGTCATGAGTGCGGCACCGCCACAGCTCAACCCGAAAAGCTAAGGCTGCCGGGCAGGCAGGGTACGTCCGTCTGTTTTTCTTCATTCATTTCACCTCTACTCAGTATGGAACGATAGGGCGGTAATCACGGAATTACGGAAAAATATATACTACTACCTAGTGTATCGGATAAGCTACAAGTAAAAAACAAGGTAGTCGAGGTTTATTTGCTGTATATCACCTGTTTGCGCTGTAATTTGTCGAATGTAAGTATCAGCCACCTAGTTCCATGAGCAACGAACGCACCGAAAAAGAAACCTTGCCGCTTAACCGCTAAATATTTTAATGCTTTATTCTCTTAAATTGCTTCCATTAAATATGTCTCCATTCAATAATGCAACAATAATGCTCTGAACACGTCCTCGCTCTTCGCAATCGTTTAGTCCTATTAGCTGCCTGTGCCACACACCAGCTGGCTGCTGCCGAAACGCAGCGGCGGCTCACACAACACCGTTCATCAAACCAAAACAGGAAAATAATAATAAAAAAAATGCTAACCGAGCTGCATGGGCAATTTAGCTGTAAATGCATACGAAGATAAAGCCTTAAATGCTACTAGCCTTGATATGAAACTACGTCGAATATGTGCTCCTAGAGTAGTGCGCCACACGCGTATTGGGGCCGCCTCATCTTTTGCATGATAATACTTTGTATGTGTTTCTTGTCTAGTACAGCGATCGAATTAGTAAAGGGGTTTTGAGTCGTTTTTGAGTCCTCTTAAATTTTAAATATTACCATTAATTGGCTTGCATTGCTAGCGTATTGATTGTTTTTTTTTCTCCGTTTTTTCGTTTTTTGGCGAATCTCCTTCGGCACTGGAATTCCCTATTGAAATCTTGCCAAAATAGCACACTTTTCACGTTCAGCGAGAGCCTCTCTGTGTCTAATCGATCGGAAGAATTTTGGCCTTTTTCTATTACTAACGAAATCATTCCATTCCTTAATTCGCTTTGCGCAATAGTATAGCGCATCGCCACGCGGCAAAGTCACTTGT